>NW_008240046.1:569274-617684 GCF_000691975.1 Corvus brachyrhynchos
GTATTTTGAAAGCAGTCACGGATGGTTTGTCCAAAGAACCCAAGCCTATATAACAGATTTGGGAACAGAACTATGTCATATCTAACAGTTCACTTCTTATCAAGCCAATTTCTTCTATTTCCAGGATATCACTTTGAGAATTAGTCTCTTAGAATTTTAGGGAGGGCTTTTTTCCTCCTTAAATGCATTTACAGGGTTTCTACATGGTTCCTGCTCTACTGAGTATTCAAAACAGATGAAAGAAAATGTTGGTAGCATTAAACATTTTTTTTAAAGCTCAAAATCATGCTAAAGTTACCTTCACCTAAACTATAGCAATTTTCAATTTAGTCTCAAACTCAGATTCAAATAATGTATTCAAGCGTCTAAACAGGGTCACTATTTCTGAAACATCTACTCAGAATCTAACAGTGTTTTTTGTCTATGATCTTTTGAAATATACAATATAGTGTATTTTCTTATTGACATTGTGCAGACTCTGTATTCACTCATACAGTAACTATATATTTACTTCTGATTTTGCTCGCTCCATATTTGTTTTTCCCTATGATCTTTTCACTGTTTCATGTCTCCTTTTTTTTTTTACATCATTTTAGTAAAAAAACTTATAACATTCAGACAAGTTTGAAATTAAGGCAGAGAAGCTTACTCATTCAAATTAAGATACTTGTGTGTTAAACTATTATGAATTAATGTTGAAACTAACAGAGAAAGATATCAAACCAGAAATACTGTAGGTAATTATTCATTGACCATGCCAAAGAAGGAATAAGGCATTTCTCTGACTGAAAATAGAAGTTCTTATGCCATATTAGTCTTCTCTATCATGAGTGGTTGTCCCCAGAAATACTGTACCTTTTTTTATCCTCCGTCTATTTCTGCCTCATAATGTTAAAGACAGTACCATGATTATACAAATTTAAACAACTTCTATTAAGTCATCTAGGATTATTTCTTTCTTCTAAAGCTGTGATCAAATATTTCAAGTGCTTGGTATCTAATTCTGAGTTAAACAATTTCCTGAATATGAAGAGGTATCAACATTTTCTGAAAGAATACTGCATGCCTTTGTAATAACCTGACAGTTTATAGATTTGAGATTAATCTCAAGCAAGTTATCTCAAACTAACTACATAAAACAGTAGATCAAAAATAAATGTTATAGAAATGATATGTCTTTCTGGTATGCTTTAAAAAGGCTTTAAAATGAATGAATGTAATTATGTATCCAGGAAAAAAACCCCAAAACACAAGAACATTTCAACATTTTATATCATTAGGAATGACAAATTCCCTTCAATTTGTTTATCATTTCTCTTTATTAATATTCATTGCTTTTGAAATCTCTGGAAAACACTGAAAAAATATCTTTATTCAAAATCACTTTTAATTGAGTAAATCTGTGAGTGCTTGGTAGATGGAGAGAACATATATTACTGTAGCATTTGTACAGCATAACCTGCAGGTCTTTCAGGTTTTTCAGTTAGATGTTATGTTACCAGTAAAAGTAATTTCATTTCAAAAAAATGATGCTGCAACATGGAAATTCAAAGGTTTAAATAATTTGAAAGATTTAACATAAACAATAAAAAAATCATATATTATTTAAGCATAGAAAGATGGGTTGCTGAGCAAAATAAGCTATTTTTGAAATTAAAATGGTCAGTTCAAATAGCATGATTATTAATGAAATCTAGTTTCACACTATTACTTCCAATATTTACTTATTTTTGAAAGTATTTTCACCACATAGATGAAATCCTGAATGCTGATTTTTGTATTTAAAAGTCAAAGTGCAGGTAAGTGAATAAAGACTTGTCCTTCTTGTCTGAATGTGTATTTGTGTAGTGGATTCATTGAAATATTTTTACAGCTGACATACCTTTCCTTTCTCCCTTTTTCAACTTTCCTTTCACCCTTTTCACCTTGGCTGGCACAGAGCTTCTCTACATTATGTTCTAAGAATGGATCATATAATTGTTTTCTTTACACATTTTCTTTCACCATTGTTGAACTGCAGAACTAGCAGTTGTAATAATTTTCTTTTTTAATATAATGACCTAGATTTTCTGACAAGCAAGCTCTTATTCATTTAGTACTTTGGCTTTTCTTTTAAACTAGTCTATCTCGGTGACTTGCAGGAGTATTACAGAGCAGCAAATTCATCAGCATCCTTTAAACTTTGTGTTTAAGCTCAGATTTTCAATTTTGAATAGTAATAGCCTCTACTTCTCTTACTGGAAGAGCAAACCTTGCAAACATGTCTTTATCTGTGAAGATTTCAAAATCAAAGCTGAGAAAAAAGGAGACACAGTAACTGCTTTCAGAACCCCTGTTTTCCAGCCCCATGCATCTGCAATCCCTTCTGCAAATGATTATACCACCTCAACCCACTCATTTGTAAGATCAGTAATACCCAAACAATACCAGTTAATAACTTAAAATTAATAACCCAAACATTCCTAACACCCAGATAAGTTTGTTCCTTATCAGAGCATAACGTTATTTTATGGAGTCTTGTATTGAGGACTCAATATATGTTGATAGCAGTTTAACCAGAAAGAGATAAGGGAAGTAGAAGAATGAAACACTATTTGCCTGCTGTTGGCTTGCTTGTGAAGATTAAGCCCCAAAGTCCAATCATGGAATCTGTTCAGAATCAATTATTCAAATTACTGTCATTGAGGTGATGTGTCATTTTGTGTTAAGGGGGTGCAAAGTATCATCATAGTTAGGCCTTACTGTATTTTAAATGCAATTCAAGTACTAGTTTTGCACTAAACAGCTCAAACCCCTGAAATGGGACAGGTGGTAGAATGTCTTTTTCCTTTCCCAAGAGCATTTGCATGGTGAATTACTGATCGCTTTTCAAATTGAAGCAGAAAATTAGTGAATGTAGGTCCCTGTGAAACTTAATGACCTATGGTGTTTAGTGCTTGCTGAATAGGAGTTTTAAAGATTTACATTTTGAATATTTTGCTTGAATAGAACTCTCCTCCTAAACACCTCTTTGTGTACAGTTCCATTGCTTTCTGAAAATAAATGCAATTCTCAGAGCTGGAGAAAACATATTAGCTATCATTAGACTCTCGTACTACAGAGATGGAGCCTAATACAGATAATTAGAGTTTATGTGAGGATTGTGCCATCAATCAGCCCGTCCTTTTCCCCTTTTCTCTTTCCATTGATAAAGCATTTTATTTCTAGGGAAAACAAAAATAAAGTTTATTGGCTGTAGGCAATAACAATGACAGCTTTAGTTTTGGTTTGGTTTAGTTGGTTGGTTTGGGTGGGGTTTTTTTAATGCAGTAAATTTCTTGAACTACCACAAATTCCCCAATATACCATAAATTTAGGCTTTCTTGTATGTCTCCTCCTTTTCTTCTGATAAATTTAGGTCAAATTAATATTGATATCTTCCTATAAATACACCCAGGTTACCTGGCCTAAGTACAGATTGCTTGGAACAACCTGAAACA
The DNA here is from genome assembly GCF_000691975.1 of Corvus brachyrhynchos. Lineage (NCBI taxonomy): Eukaryota > Metazoa > Chordata > Aves > Passeriformes > Corvidae > Corvus > Corvus brachyrhynchos. The sequence goes on from NW_008240046.1 coordinate 572,754, forward strand.
AGAGCACAGCCACAATACTGAGGTACATGTGTTGTGTATGTCAAAGCATTGGATACTGCATGAACAATTGCTCTAAGCATGAAATTATGTCCAAGTCTTTCAGGAAATAATGAGGAGAATTTTCACCAGGAAAAAAACCCCAAAAACTAACCAAACAACCACCTCCCCCACCCACCCCAAAAAAAAACCCAAAAAACAAAAAAACCCTGAAAAATTTGGAAATATATCATTTATGAAGTTCATTTTTTTCCAGGAAAGGTTTTTAAAATATAGAAAAAAGTGCAGATAAAAATTAATACCTTTGCTTAATTTAAGCATCAGACATAACAATATAGATAATATTCTTATTATTTTTATAGGTTAGTTCTTTATTGCTGTTAGTATCAAAGAAATTCCTTTCTATAATTGCTGCATATATTTTTCTTTCTATTTTCTTTTCTATTTTATTTCAACTTTTTAGAATAAGTTAGTGCATACATTTTGCTCCTTTGTTGTTTTGTATAGTGACTTAGCTTTTATATTCTTTGCAAGTTCCATGAATGGGAATGCAACAAAGAGTTTTATCGAAACTTGGTTTAGTATTTTGAAAATGATGAGGTTTTATTCAAGTCACACAATTTCCATGAAAATACAAGAAAAGGGATCTAAATAGGATTTGTGCCTCTCCATGTAACAAAAACTACAAGACAATACAAAGATATTTCAAAGGTGAAAAATCTATCCAGAATTTTCAAAAGTTAAATAAAAGGAGAAAATCTGTAATGTTTCAATGTGATTTTATTATTATATAGGTATTTTAGGGGCACTTCCTTTAACAGTGTACCTTAACTATTAAAAAAATATAAATGTTTCGAATATATCACATATAGAAATGTTTGGATTTTAATTACATAAGGTTACACAGAAAATTCAGTCTGGGAAACACAAGTTTTGCAAACCAGAGAAAATGAAATAATGAAGAGAGAAACTCCTAAAACACTCCATGCCACTGTATCAATTTATATACTGCTTTGCTGACTGCAGATCAATAGAAATCAAAACAACACAGAATACAGATGGCTTTTACTTTTCTTCTTTCTTTTTTTTTATGTAGACACTTTTCTGCATAAGCAGTATTGTCATCCATAAAGGCAATTTTCAATGCATGCCAAATTATTTCTAATTAGGTTATATAATTTCCCCTAGTAAATGAGAGATTAGCAATTCTTTTAATAGTCTTTGTTTTGCCAGTTGTGAAAATGATATTACGTAAGTAGATTTTAATCTAGAATTAAAATAAATGTCCTAGAAATTCCTTGGACAAAATGTAAGAGTAACATATCTGCAGAATGAGGAAACTGAACGAAAATTTAGAGTTTCATATCAGAATTTTTTCCAGATTCAACCGATATTGCTGCATATATGGCCACATCAGCTGAAAAGATATATTTACACTCATATATAAATATCATGTGCATGCCTCTGCATCTGGATAATGTATCTATCATACAGATCCAGTCCGGACCCACATGACCATGTGTATCGGTAATAGTTTATTATTTTTAACTTATTTTTGTTATAGCAAAATTTAAAGATAAATAGTTCATGTAAAAAGATTTTTTTCCCAAATCTTGCATTTGATCCTTCAATATTGCATTAAAAATGGGTTGGCTTTCTCAGTATCCTTTTTATAAACCTTTTTGGATAGCCAAAGTTAATTTTAAACAATTTGCTCTGTCATCTTCAGTCAAGTGTGTGGATCTGATTACATCTAATTGTGAAGTTTCTGTTGTTGTTAAGGCTGTTTGGGTTTTTTTTTAATCTGGGTCTCTTTTTTTGTCACTCAGCTGTAAAATACAGGAGGCTTTGGCCATTTATCTAAATAGACTTTCCGCAATTTATGTAACAAGTTTTTATATGCTTAAACTGAGGTACGAGAGAGGAAATGAATAAATGTTTAATAAAATACTTGGGTTTTTATTCAACAGCCCAGACTTAGTGAAACGCCTCAATTAAGTGTATAGCTAGATTAGTTACAGTCAAGGTAAAAAGCTCTCCCATGTGATTCAGTACAAACAAGACTGGAGTCATCCTCTGATAGTTTTTCTTTCCTTGCAGAAAAAAATATTCCTTGTCCCTTCACAAGAAAGCCATTTGTGATTATGTTCTACATAAAGACAGGAGCACACCTCAATTTACCAAACTTGCTACTGCTCATCTCCATTGCCTCCATTTTTATGATCTTTGATATTGAATGTTTGCAGTCTTTGTCAAGAGATGCTGGAAGAAATCCGACTGTACGTGCTCTTCTTTCCTGATGTGAAGGTTGAGGACCACAGTTCCTCCAATGTTTGCTTCCTAGCAAACAGAGATCTCTGTACAGTAAGTAAGTCAGGGAGGCATCATCAGTCCAATAACACCATTTGTGTGCTACTTGAAAAGACAAAAATGAATTTTTAAGGATTTAAAACACTTTAAGAAAATCCAAGTCAGAGATATTCCCGCACTTAGTGCACTCCTTTGTAAGACATCCCTGGTAAAATGGAGTTTGATCTTTTGGTGGTCTGAGCAGAAAGGACACCAGTTACTTCCTAGTCAAATACAGCATGATGATAGTAGTAGTATGTCAAACAGACTATAATCCTCTGAAATATCACTGAGGGAATGATTCTGGTTTGCATCAGACTTAAATGTTGTAACGGCTTTGGTTGTCTCAGAGCACGGGTTACATTGCTGTATCTGATAACAATGTAAAATGTCAGCTAAAAATGGTCATATTCTGAAATGCTTTGATAGTGAGGCCATAATATGGCCTCATAAGATAAATGGTATGAGATGATGAGATTCTTCGTCAGAGGTCACTGTGGAAATATGAAGTGACATTGCTTTTTTGTTAAGATTAAATTTAATATAAATGTGTTGGGAAAATACCCTACTGTTCTTTTACTGCTGATGAGATTTTGTCTCAGTGTACACTGAACATGCCAAATAATCATTAGTTATATTATTTTATATACTTATTTCTAACTAGTAAGCCTATAGTTAGGATTAATAGAATTTCTTTCATGAAGTTCAGAGCTTAGTATATACACATTAGGGTGCCTAGGCACTTACGGAACAGCAATAGCATTCCACAAATAATGAGAACACCTCTTAATTCAGCTGAAGTCAAAGCCACAAGTGAGTAATAAATGTATTTGTTCTCCAGTTAAATCGATTCCATGCAGTGCTGCAAGTGCTTATTATGCATTCTGTTTATTCCACAAGGAGGAAAATAATAGTTCTTTTCCTATTCTGCTAAAATACCACAGTACAAGGCATCTTATTTGGTTTCATTTTAACTATGCCAATTTCACTTCTAATCAGCTTCTGTGTAAAGCTTACAGTGATCTCAAAGCTGCTTCTGGATTATTGATTTCTATTAAGAGAAACAAAAGAGGCATTAGTTTGCATGTCATGAACACCATTTTGATACATAGAACAACAGTTTTGTTGGGGCTTTTTTGTTTTTTTCCAACAGAGATCAGAATATGCATTTCTTCCATGCATACATATTACTTACTTTGTGATGTGTATCACTGAGACAAGATTCAGGATCTTACATAAAATTACTTTTTTTTGTCAGTGCAGTTCTCAGCTGATAATGTCCAAAGATAGCATATGCTTCTACCATAAAGGATATTAATAGGCTTTAAGATTGCTTGGATAGTCTATATTGCAGTTCTCTTAGACACTAGAATAACTTATCAAAAAAAAAACAAAAAAAAACCAAACCACATTTATAAGCTGTTTTCTCAGAAGCAGATGAGAGAAGTAGAACTGATGATAAATTTACTGTGCTGTGCTGTAGAATCCTGATTCACAGAAACCTTATGGGGATGTTTTACAAATGGACCATTGGTTGCAAAGATGCATATGCTGGTTGTAATGCAAAATGCAATGAAAGCAAGCAATGTAGTAGTACTTATTCCTCCTTTCCTTCACATTCTGCAAATCCTTATCAACTAATTAATGACTTGAATTAATGTGAGAGGGAAGAAAAGAAAAAAACTATATATTTTAATTTTGAATAAAGAACCTTGAGCGGATCTGAATAGGCTTAGGGCTACCAAAATCTTTGACAGAAACACAGCAAAATATTGGAACACAAAATTAAGAATCAGGTTATGGATACTAAAACCAGCTACATTTAAAAATCCAGTGCAGCCACTCTACTTAGACATCCTTCCCATCATTATTTCCTATCTAAAACACTTATCTTGAAAAATTATAAACAAGTTTCTAATGTTGCAAAATACTTCTGAAACACAAATAATCAATCACTTTTAATATTTTTTAGCCTGCTTTCTGCCAAAGGGTTCTTCATCACCTATCATGTCTGTAGTACTTGATGCTTGGCTGGAGCTCTCAGAGAATTTGACCATGAATAAAAAATCCAGTTCTGGACAAAATTGTCAAGCTTATGAGGAAGATTGAATTTCCCCTTATAGCAAATGGTCCTCCAGACACATTGAGATTTCCTTTGTCAGAATTTTGTTTTAATTCACTCACTGAGAGGGAAACAGTTTCTTTTCAATTTTGACTTCAGATGTTATGTAATATTCAATGTCATTCTCCTATTAGCTACAATTATTTCAGAAACTACACGTGCCATCTCACATGGCACAATTGAATGAATGACTCTTTATGCCCTCATATATAGTAAGGAAAAGTTGTCTGAGTACATTTAGTGACAGAAAAATAAAATAAACTGGCATAGTCAGGAACAGTAAGGGGTAGAGTCAGTACCTTTGAGGGGATAAATATGACATCTTAGATAGAGATTAATAGATTAAGTAGACTAAATACAATTTCTGAAAGGAAGGTCTAGAATATAAAGCTATATTTTACTGTAAATGTGAATATTCCTACAGAACACTGCAGTGCAGAGAAGGAATAAAAAGAGTGAGAAATTAGTTCTTTGTTGTCCTGCTCTAGGGAAAAGAAATTTTGCATCAAGCTTTACAAGAGGATGTGACTTTGGATACTGCTTGAATGAATCCCATCAACGTAGTTATGTTAACTTGTAGACTTTTATATACTTTTTTCCACTAGAATTTATGCTCACCAATATCCTTAATATAGTTATACTTTCCTGTTTGTCAGCTTACATGAACTCCAAATCATTCTTGGGAAATTCTTCATTCACTAAACATACTTTTCATTGAATTTCTATATAAAAAATACTAATTAAAAGTAATGAAGTGGCCTACTTCTAAGTTTGTCAGCCCTGTTCTATGTATTAGCATGGATATCTTTGTCTAGTCATATTCTCAGCTGTTATAAAGCTGTGTGATTTAATGGAATCGATTTAAAATCAGGCCAATTTGCAATGGACAAAGATTTGGTCCAGGAGAGGCAATAAAACAAAAGTAATACAGAATCCACATTGGTGGTTAGTGGACAGCAATAATCATTCTTGAGCACTTACTCTCCTTTTAACCTCACTCTTTTCCAGGGTGTTGTGTATTGCAATAATTTTACTATTTAATGCTGCTTAATTTGATGGGGGAAAAAAAAAAAGTAGCCCCAAAATAATTTTGGCAATTCAATTAGACTTGTTTAAGTTCTAGAGAAGATGAGGAAGAAAGATGGAATAAAGAGAGTTTAAAATGAAGATCAAATGTTAAAAAGTAGAAAACAAAAAAAACCAGTACAGAAACAAAAAGAGGTTTCATACAAGCTCGATATGGATATCAAAATTTCTATTAGTTGTCTGCTTATATTCCCATCAGATATTCTCAGTGTGTTTCTGTTTGCAATCTGTGAGGGAGGAGATTGGCTCAGTCTACTTTTCCTACTTCTCTTCTAACCCTTCAAGATTGCTTTGCTCCCGTTCTTTAGCATGTTTTGTCTTTCTTTACTTTTTAGTTTAATGTCTTTCAATAAAAAGACCATTCAGGATTTCATTTGTATAGATCAGTACTTTGTGTTTAAAACAAAAAGCTAACAAAATCAAAGATTCACTAGAAGGTACAAATAAAGATAGGGAGGAGGGGGAAGCAAGTGATGTAGGAAAAGGGAAGTGAAGTTAGAGATTTCATGTGTGAATGTGCCTGTAATTTAATATCTAAAACATTTGGTTGGATAACATGAGGAAGCGTATTACAGAGCCTGCTCATGTTAGTACAAATTAATTAAATATCAATTGGAACAGTAACAGTATTTCCCTGCTATAAGTTGTCTTGCCATACTTGCATTTTCCTCATTCAGGAGGGAGCATAATTAAAGGGAAAAATCAGAACTTCGCTATTATTGTTATTATTACTCTAACTTGTACCTACTGAATTCAATAGTGCCCTTCAGCATCTCTATCACTTTACAGGTATGTGTGAAGTAGCTGTTCTAGTCTTTCTCCCTGTGTCGTAAGAGAGAATTTTTCATTTCTATTGGTTAAACAAAACAAATTAAATAGCATGAAGTGTATGATGAGAAAAAATCATTCTCAGCCGTTATGCCTAATGTCTTCATAAATCTTGTCTTCTTGTTTAGGTCTCATTACTGAGCAAAAGAGATAGTAATGTATCTCTTTGGGAGGTTTTAAGAGCATTTTTCCACTAGCCCACCTAATTTAAAGGGACTTTATGTTAAGAGCAATGTGTAAGCAAATCTCTTCTGTTAAGTGTGCAGTGTAAACTGTGGTACATGATCAAAATAGTAAAATAATGAGGTCACCATTTGAAGAGTCAGCAGTCACTGCAGTGTCTGAAAAACTTCTGTTTCATTTTAAACAAGAAATAACCCTGTCAGCTGTGTTGCAGTCAATGATATTTTAATGATGACCACTGCAACCTTTAAAATACTATAAACAAAATCTTCAAAAAAGACTACAGACTACATAGTTCATTTTATTGAATGCCACAATCATCCTATAAATTGCAACTACTTTTTAAGCAGAATTATTTCATTATGTCATATTCATATAATAGAAATTTGATGGTGCCATGAAATGCAAACATTTCTCAGACTCATGAAACCCACATTCATTAAATTCTTGCCTTACTCCAGACAACTGATATGAGATATTAAGAGTTAAGATACTTTCAAGACAGATGGAGCCAGTAGCCCTGTATACATTAGCAAGTAGTTGCAGGAGCTTCTGACTGAATTATCTATAGGTTTAGACACAATCTATGTCTAAACCCACAATGCATTAGTTTTACTCTTTTGCATTCATCTGAAAGGAATCCAGCTCATGCACACTGAAACTGCACCACAGTACAAAGGCAAGTATTAAGGGCTCCTGGGAGATTCACTGAAAACTGTGTGGCTGGCTTTCATTGAATTATCTGTGTAGAAGCATCCATGATGGCTACTTCCATGATTCTGAGCTATATTTATATACTTTTAAGTATTACTTGATGTAAAGATCTGTCTGCACCTCTCAACCATTTGACTATTGTAACAATAGGTTTGTTCCTTTATTTTTTGTCTTTCATGATAATGTTACATCTGAACAGACTCAATCTAAACAAAAAATGCTAAATGTTGAAATACTGCATGGCCACAATGAAGGCAATCTATTTTTTGCAGCTACTTTGCCTAGGTTTTGTAACTCCTAAAAATATTGGTACTGAAACTCCAACCAGTGTCTGTTAGTACAGATTTTGGTTCCTCCATAATTGAGAGCCTTAGCAAAAAACTGCCCTTAGCAGGGCAGTCTCTTTAAGAGAATAAAAGAATATGTCAAAGTTGCAAGACTGAATTTTTCATCTTAAGTATGTGTCAGTTTTGTTGACTGTTCAAAGTACATTCACCAAATCTTCAAAACTTAGTCTTCAAATGCATTTAATAGTCTATGAGGACAGGGTGACTCATACATTGCAAAAACTGCCTCATAATAACTTCTTTTCTTTTTCTTAAGCAGATGTGATGTTACATAAAGGGTGACAAGTTCATTTGATCCCATGAGAGTATAAAAAAATCCCAAAGCTCACAAAAATTGTCTCTAAGTATTTAATTTTTACTTCCCAGAATCTGTCAGTTACAGTTCAAGTTTCTCTTTTTGTTTTTTTATATAATTTTCAGTATAGACTATACTTTTCTATGTTGTTGAGAATTTGATTTCATCCTTATCATTTACAGGAAGGACAGACTATACTTTTCTATGTTGTTGAGAATTTGATTTCATCCTTATCATTTACAGGAAGGACACCAGCAGACAACTTTGGAGCTGTATGTTTCAATCGAAGAATTTTACAGCATGTGTTCTATGGATGATCTAGTGTAAAAATTAAGAAAGGTCAAAAAAGTGATGCATGAGGTACTACTGAACAGATGCGTAACATGAAAGCTGATTTTTACCTCAAAGTCTATGTACAAATCACAGTTAAAAACCAGATTGATATAACATAAAACATACAACATCTAACAACAAACACAACAAATCTCTAAAATTATGTTATTTGAGAACTACCCAGGAATGCTAGAGCTCATTAAGGAAAAAAAAAACCAAAACAAAGCCAATGATAGGTCTGATAATCCTTAAAAAAAAGAGGGATTTTTTTGTTTATGAGTTCTGTAGCCATCCACATGTTTAAAGGAAAAATACATAATAAACCTAACTTTTTTTTTTACTGCTCAAACAGAAAAAACAGAAATGAACTTGGCACCAAATTACCTTACACTTGGTATCTTTCATGGAAGAATTTGCATGGATTACAGTAATTCTGCAAAAGGTAATTCATCTCTTTTTACATGGTGATTAACTTTATTTGAAAGGAAGACAATGTATAAGAAATATAGTGGTGAGACAAAAACTTTTAGAGGGGTATTTTCAGAGCATCACCATATTTTAAAAAGATCACATGACATCACTATGAAATTACAACATATGGTCAAATCTGTATAGGACAAATGTGCTTATATGTGGAAAATGTATGGATATGCGTAGATTTGCTCTCTTCTACAATTATTCTTGATTAAAACCACCACAACCAACAAAATTCAAAGTTATTCTGTTTCTATAGTATGGTCAAATGTATGAAAATTATTAATTATTAGTGGTAATGAGGTTATAGTTCATATCAGCTTGTCTCCAACCCAAATATGTGTGCTAAAGCACGGTAATCAAGAAGAGTCTTACCTGTATTTTCTAATACTGCATTTTCTTAGGCAAGAAGTTTACATAAGACTGTGAGCAATATGGTCAAGAGAGGTGAAGGTGTGATTAGTTCTGTGTAGAATAATCATATGAGTACTATAACTTGAAAGAATGTATACATACATCCATATATCCATCTGTGTACATGGCATTCATGTTTAGTCACAATGCTGGTACAAATAAGCATATTAATCATGACAATATTTATAAATGCTATTTAATACCTCTGACCCTCTTTTGGAATCCTTAATAGTTAATATGGTAGAGAAAAATTGTGATGTCCAGTCTACCTTAGCTTGCTAATTCCTTGTCCCTGGCATATTCATTCCATGTTGTCTTTTCCAGAGATATGAGGCACCCAGTCTAAACTCCATCTGTGAAACAGAAGGCTGCCCTATCTTTGACAGGAAAAGTCTCATCTGCTCATGTCATCACTTTTACGGTCCTCCTTCTCTGCACGATACATTGAGTGGAATCATACAGCTCTGACTATTCATTACCAGATGAAGGAGTAGAAATAGCAAATTAAAAATATAGATAATATCATGTTGTCATCTTCATATCTTTTGTGTTTTCTCCTACACCATTAACTTTTAGTGAATAATGGTAAAGCAAAAGCACAGCTACTGCAAGAGATGAAATAAATACATGAACACAAGTCTTAATTCCATATTTCTAAAAAAATTCAGAAAACAAATGTACAAAGAAAATGTAGAAATTGAAATTCAAATGTCATGCAGTATAAGCAAAGTCAAATTTTTTTCCCCCAAAAAAATCATGTGCCTACTAATCCTTGAAATTTTTGTCCTTGAAATATCTTCAGTGGGGTTTTAAATTTAATTGGCATAACAGCAGTGTCTCTCAGCCAAATCTGAATCAGGATCTTGCTTTTCAAGCATTGTGCTTAATAATAAGCAGCCTTTGTACTGAATATTTAATAATCTGAAAAGACAAACTGGTAGGAGGAAAAAAAATGACTCCCATTTTTATGATGGGGGCTTTGGCCACCAAGACATCAAGTAGCTTGGCCAAAATAACAGGAATAAGTTGGAAAAAAGTGTCAGAATCTGAAGTTTCCTTCTGACTCACACCTCTGTCCATGAAAAACATTAGTTTTTATCCAAATATCCATAATTTAATATTTTGTATTAGGCCTTAAATGTTTCAGTTTCAGCTTCATGTGTTAGAGAGTCTCTTTGGTATTACTGTTGTAAGTCATTTGTGTATGAAGGATAACTGGGAAGGATGCGTTTCATAGGTACTTTATACTTCAGAGATAAAGAATGCAAAGACATAAAGAGAAAATAAAAGCATTGAATCATTTCTCTGTAACTTCTGAGAAATTTTGGTATAAACTATAGTACAAATTATTACCTGTGGAAAAGATTTTAGTACAGACAAACACAAAAAATATTATCATTTCTAAGCATGGATATATTTCTCATAGAAAAACCCTACTATTGAGGTGAAACAAAAACAAAGGAAATTTATCTGTGCACCTGGAGCGTGGAACTTTTCAGGATACTCTCTTTAAATCAACATCCAGAACTTTTAGTATTTCTTACGTAATTTTAAAATATAATAACTCAACCAGCCAGAGCTGATATAAAAGAAAGACATACATTTCATATTACTCAGTATTTTATTAGTTTCTCTGATTATTGTTTTGAAGTTTGTATATAACTATATGTTTATCTACACCACAGTCTTGATTGAGAATAAAACAATTAAGTTATGTGCAACAGAAATTACCCACAAGACTATAAACTAATATTTTGATTTAACAGAAAACACAAACCAAGAGATACTCCTGATCCTGGATTCCTTGGAAAGGTACACCTAATGTGAACAAGTTCAGAATAACATTCTTTTGTAAAAAGATGTAACTTTTTCAGTCAAATGGTATCATAGAGTAAGTGTACAATGGCACGTACAACAAATACAAAAGGGCAGTTTGGTGTGAATCTGTCCTGAGAAAATTCTGTGAGCAAAATTAAAAAAAAAATATTGCAAATTCAAATATTTTTGTGAAACACAAATGTTATCTTTTGGTCAGCTGTTACTAAATAGGCATCTAGGAGATGGGACCTGTCTATTTACTTGAAAAAAGTGGAAGCAAAGCAGGAAGAACTGAATGAAACCACATTCAGCCTTCAGACCCTCATCTGAGTAAGCTTCTGAGCTCATGTGTGTTTAGCCTGACTGAATTCTAGTGTGAGCTTAAAATTAAGTTCCAATTTAATTCCCAATGACTTTACTTTAAAATGGTAGTTTGCTGCAATGAGACCCAAGCGCACAGACGGAAGCCTTAACAAGCGAGCAGTGAAATAAACACGTACACTTGGAAACTAAATGATCAGAGGGCAAAAATGGAAATAACAAGCTCAATTTGTGGTAAGAGTGTGTAAAGAAAGGGGAAGGTTATTGTCATTAAATACAGTATAATTTCTTGCAGATGATGATTAATATATTACGTGATTCTCACATGCCAAGCTTGTTTAAATTATACTGCTGTAAGCCAGAGACAAAATATAAAGAACCTATGGAACAGCATAAAATATTCTGACTGTTGCAAATTTCAGGAGTCATCACCCACAAAGCATGGTAAGTAGGGCACATAAACACGTGCATTGCCATCCCTAGCTTTTTTTTTTAAGTTTTCCCCCACTAGTAGTTTGGGATTTAATCATTCTTCAGGAGTGACTTTGTTTTTTTCAAAAATCTTGTCTGTGCTCCTGGCCTAAAGGATATATGTGCAACGCATTTCACAAAATATAATTAGATAGCAAACGTAGTCACTTCCACAGTGTGATTCAGAATGCTTTGGTTGTTCTGAAAAAAGATATGCTTCTTAATGAATGTTAATTATTTTTTCTCATGTGAGGGACCACTTAGAAATACAGTTGCCCTTTGCCTGTATAGAATTTCACTTACATTTATATCCTGAAGAGCTACTTATACAGCTTAACATATAATTGTGAACATCTGTTCTCACTGATGGAGACTGTTTGAAACAGAATAATTTCATATTGTGAATTTTTCCCAAATTAAATTATGAATGCAATAAAGTTCATGTTGCATGTATTTACTAAGTGAAAAGATTATTTTGCAATTCTCTCTTAATATATTCTCCCTGTGTTTTGTGAAAAGCTCTGGTGCTTTGATTCTGCAATCTGTCAGTCTATAAAATTACGATTTCATTAGAACAGGATATGTCTTCTTGTTTTTCTTTAAATGTATTTTATAACTGTCCCCTTTTACTTAATATATGGTAAACTAAAAGATTTACTTAGCATAGCATTTAACAAAAAACTGGCTTCTTACCTACAAATATATATAAGAGGTATAAAAAAGGTATTTATCGCCTTTCACATAGCAGTAGGCCCCAATTACCATTGTGATCTGAAAAATAAGTCATTCTAACATGGCACGGCTACTTCCTTTTTTGCCTTCACTTGTCTTCTTCTCTGTAAGACTCAGGTCAACAAAGGTTTATTAACTCTTCTACTTTAATTTTATTTACAATACACAAAATGAAATTATAACAGAGTAATAATCATTGGAACCTTACTGGAAATCATACAAGTATTTAATTTCTATAACTTCATATCCTCTTTTTATTCTTTTTTCAGAAAAAATGGAACAACAGCTATATACTGGAATTTTAATTTTAAATATTAGCTAAAGATCTTTCTTGGCTTCATCATTCCTGTAATGGACTCATACATTTTTTTAAATGTATTTCATTCTTATTTTGATCACTGAAGCTAATGTATGCACAAGCTCACAAGCTGGGAGGCTTAGAGGGACTGAACTCTTTGTCCTCAATACAGGCAAAAAGCCATGTCTGGCAGTCTCATTTACATTAACTATTATGTGATTCCACCATAGTTTCAATTACTGTTTTTTATTGCTTCAGCTGGTTTAAGTGGATTGCTTATGCCCTTAGTAAATTTTTTATTGGTCAAGGACACATGGGATAGGAATTCTGCCTGTATTCACCCTCTTCACCTAGCTAAGAAGGTCATTAGAATCCTGTCACTCACAAAACGCAGAGCAGCTCTGCCAGTACCATGAGCAAATACTAGTTATCACCTAACAGTCTTCCCAATATCTGGTGCAGATTCCAACAACACAATATAGAATGGGACAGATAACTTCCTCATCAGAGCAGGGCTCTCAGGAAAATCTTTATAGTCTCTGTCTCACCTGAGCAAAATTTTACCTAAGTGGGTGTTTCTCTGTAAAAAAGCATTCTCAGCTCCACAAGACAGATGATTAGTAACCCAAGGGTCAGTAAGTTATAGTCCTAATATGAAATTAATGGATTTTGTTTGCCTAACTGAAAGTTAATATCATTAGACTATCTTTTTAATTTATTTGGGTTCTTTCTCCCAGAGAAGTTATATATGATTTTTTATTTCTGAAGACACCATCATTTTTGAGTTTATTGATGGGAACCAGTGAAAACCTGCTTAATAGAAACCTGTGATTTTTTGTTATAATGCTAAATCAATAATCAAGACATTATTATTATTATTATTAATTAAAATGTGGAATTTCATTGCTCAGACCACCTTCTCCACTTTCTTTTGAACAATTTTGATGAATAGGGTTTGCATGGCCAAGCTTTGGTAATGAGGAGGAAGCTTCCTCTGTGTCTAGCAAAGCCAACCCCCGATAGCTCCGAAGATGGGTGCTAGTCAATGATTGACCAATCAGAAATGGTGTTAAAGCCTCTGTGAAAACATATTTAAGAAGAAGAAGGAAAAAAAAGAAAAAATATTATTGTGTAGTTATAATTGTAGCCAGAGAAAATGAGGGGTGAGAACATGTGAGAGGAACAGCTCTGCAGACACCCAGGTCAGTGGAGAAGGAGGGGCAGGAGGTGCTCCAGGCACTGGAGCTGAGATTCCCCTGCAGCCCATGGTGAAGTCCATGGTGAGGCAGCTGTGCCCCTGCAGCCATGGAGGACCACAGGGTTGCAGAGATCCACCTGCAGCCCGTGGAGGAGGTGCACACCAAAGCAGGTGGATGCCTGAGAAGAGGCTGTGAACCCATGAGAGGCCTGTGATGGACCTGCAGGCCCATGGAGAGAGGAGCCCACATTGGATCAGGTTTGCTGGTAGGACTTGTGACCCTGTGGGGGACCCACACTGGAGCAGACTATCCTTGAAGGACTGCCCCCTGTGGAAGAGTGACCAACGTTGCAGCAGTTTGTTGCCTGTGGGTTGGACTTGTGTGGGACCAGCTGATGGAGAACTGTCTCCTGTGAGAGGTCCCCCATGCCGGAGCAGGGGAAGGACTCCTGTCCCTGAGCAGCAGAAGATACCACATGTGATGAACTGACCATAAACCCCATTCCCTGTCTCCCTCCACCACTGAAAGAGGAAGTAGAGCTGGGAAGGAGGGAGGGGTGGGTGGAAAGTCTTTCTAAGTTTTGGATTTGGTTTTTTTTCACGTTATCCTGGCCTGATTTTTTTTGTAATAAACTCAGTTAATAAGTCTAATTCTAGCTTGTTTTGCCTATCATGTTATTCAGTGAGTAATCGCTCTTTGTCCTTATCTCAGCCTATGGACCCTTCATTATATTTTCTCTTCCCTGTCCAGCTGCAGAGGGGAATAAGAGAGAGGCTTTGGTGGGTGTCTGGAAGCCAGCCAGGGTCAGCCTGCTACAACAGTAAACAGCTTACTTTCATCGAAGACAAAGGCAAAAGCAAAGATGTGGAAGAATAAGGATTTTGGCAAGATATTATTTTGGCATATTAGGGTACAAGAAGAATGTAGAAGACCAGATGGCTCTTCTCTTTAAGGAACCCAAGTGGAGAGGCTGGCAGTCAGTTCAGGGATCTGATTCCTAACTGGCATAACCAAAAGAGCTTCAAGACATGAAAGAAGAAAAATGGATAGATGTTTTGAGGGCAATGCTTCAAAAGAAATAGACTGTTTTTTGCCCTAAGAAAGACAGAAGAACATAGGAGGTTTCTCTCTGAATCTTTTTTTGCCATTAAATGCAAATGATATGCCTTTTTGTTTGTTGAACTGAAAGTAAAACTCTGCTTAAAAAATTTACATGAGGGTTTTTGGTACCTTTGCTGTATCTTGTGGTGTCAGCCACAGCAGCATGCAAACTTGGGCAATGAAGGAGAAAGAACAGAGACTCATGTAAACAGGTATATTTCTGAGCCAAAGAGTTTGAATTATCACTGCTTGGTACATTGAATACTAGATATGTTTTGATTTTTTTTCCAGTAGAAGAAGAACCTGATACTGAAAATTGAGAAATGGGTGACTTGTATTGTGTACAAGCACTTTAGGAAAATCAAATTATTTGCTTTATTGTCATCTTCTGGAATTACATTTTTAAATGTTTTCTTTTATATTTGGAAGTCTTGAAATTATTAAGATCACTAAAACATTGAAAGGTTGGTAAATGTATGTAAATTAGCACAAACTCTTATTCACAAAGACGTGTGGAATATGTTATAAACTACCCTGGGCAAACTCTTGATTCAAGAAAGAAGACTTCTAATGCTTGTGTAATTAGTGTCAGACATGCTTAATTATATAAGGTTAAGCATTTTGTATGAAATTAAATATAAGTTTAAGTATTTATCTCATTCAAGTTCAAAAAGAGCAGGCATTCTTGCATGTCTGTGTTGATCTGGATTTCATGCAGTTCACTTTAGGATGGCTGTTGATTTTGTCATATTTACATTATAACATCGTCCACAATTTCTGCATAGTCATCAAAGCTTTATGTATTCCCTGGACAAATGTATAATCTAGTAGAATGACATTTCTGTATTTTATTACTAACTTTCACACTTATCCTTGAAAAGACAGATTAAATCATATTTGTCATCTTATTTTCCACACCACTTACATGATAAAAGCTATTTAATAGATTTTATGAGGACAGAGAACAATATGACAACCATTTAGTTTGATCCTAAATAAGAAAGACTACAGAATTTAGTAAGGTTACACACTTAAATAAGTAATCTTGTGCTACCACATTTTTTCACAGGGCTTTCAGAAATTTAAGTGATAAAGGACAGTAATTTTGTATGCAGCTCCTCTGACTAGTTCAAAAATAACAAAAACAGAGAAAAAAATGGAATTTAAAAAATACACAGCATGTAATCTGAACTTCTATAGAATTTTATACCTTAGTCAACATATGTAATAAAATGAGAAATGTCTCTCCATTTAGAAAATGGTAAAGTTCCTTCTAGTTTGATAAACAAATACTATCTTTCTTTGTCTCAAATAATAAGGCTATGGCTGCCAGGAAGCAGCAGTAGTGGATCTTCTCCTGAGGGAAGAGTGTGAGGATGGGAGAGTGGCTCAGGGCAGGCAGGGCCGAGCCACCCTAAGAGAGAAGCTGAGCAGAGCAGGATGGCCACAGCAGCGCATCCTGCCAAGGCACAACCAGCACTGGGCAAATGGGAGGTGATGAGCGAGGTCGAGGATCAGTCTGGGGAGCAGAGTCAGCACATCAGGATGGGCAGGAGCAGGACTGAGCTTGGGGACACCCATGGCAGGGCTGAGGCAGGGATGTGACATTTAGACCTGAGCTTAACTCAAGCCTCTGAACACAGGTTCTGGGGTATGTGCATGGATGAGTATGTCTGTGTTAGCGTAGTGTTCAGGGGAGGCTAACTAGGACTAATAGCCTCCCCTGGATATTAAGGCCCATCTGTGCACTCAGGGCCCTGATTTCTCAGAATATTTTTGTAGATGTCTGCTAAACTCAGATTTTGGGTATCTTATATGAAGTGTGGACATTAGAACTGGATCCTGTATTCCAGTGTTATTCGATTAATTCCCTATAAGTTTGTTATCCTTCTACCAATATAGAAAAATAAAATATTCAGCCTCAAAGCTATTATGAAAGGTGTTTCATAGTGTTCAGTACCTATGTGAATATGAATTTCTAATATTTTTCTGATGCATGGGTTTAAGGCTACAGGATCCATCCTCTAGGTGTGAAATTTATGTTCCTGATTGTATCATTCTTTAATAATTTTGATAAAATGTATGTGATCCTTTCGTTTATTTAAACCCCTTTCATCTAACATCATGTTTCTTATTTACAATCATAATTTATGGTCTGTGGTTTATTTATCAGAGAATTTTAGTATGCCTTGAGTTTTTTCCAGGGATTCATACTTAGCATTGTATTTATTTGGTACAAGAAGTAAGACAAATTATGCTAGTTTTATGACTTGCTGGTAACCTAAGATAAGGAGAGGTTTTAGTACTTATCTGATCTGCAAATAGTTCTTTTTCCACTGGCAAAGGCAGTCTATCTGCTGGAAGATAAAGCTGATGGAGTTTGTGTCCTCAATTCAGCTCTAAGACTTAAAATCAATTCAGTTAGGGAAGAGTGATAAAGTCATTCTAGTAAAGGTAAGATACCATGGATTTCCACATATACGTGATCAAGCCCCTAGCTGCTACTGCTTCACAGGGATCTACCACATGCATATCTTCCATAAATATGTGCAAATATTGTTGACTATTAGTTCCCTCTTCTGTAAGAAATGCATGTTTACAACCTGGAGATTTGCACATTTTTTTTCTTCTCTTAAATGCTTAACTATGAATTACCAAAAAGCCCCACCCACATAACACAAAACTAGTGGTAAATATATTGATTTTCCAAATAAAATATCAGTACAGAAGATGCACAGGTTATCTATAACCATGTAAATCTGTATGAAAATGAAAACAAAAATATTTCGCAAAATCAAAGTTCATAGTAACCTCATTTCAGTCTTTTAACTGCGTTTCTGTACAAGTGTCATGAGCATGGGTTCATCTTTCTTCATAGCTCTGCACAACACAAAAATATTTGTTGCCTTTCCACATACATGAGTTGAAATGAAGTATTTTAAGCTAACATAAGCAAATAATAAATAGCATACAATATGTAATATGTCATATACTTTGTAATGTAAGCCATATGTATCACATACATAGGGTATAATACATGATATGTTAAATTCAAAGAACTAGCTGCCAGTTAGTTTGCAATTTCTGATTTTTCCACAAACTTTACTTGGAATCATAGAATGGTTTAAGTAGAAAGGAAGATTTGAAGTTTAACTCTCTGCAATGAGCAGGGACATCAACTAGATCTGATTTTTCACAGCCCTGTCCAACACGACCTTGGACACTTTCAGAGATGGGGCATGTACCATCCCTCTGGGCAACCCATTCCAGTGTTTCACTGGGAAAAAATTCTTCCTTATAGCTCATCTGAATCTCTCCTCTTTTAGTTTAAACCCATCAATCCTTGCACTACCACTACAGGTCCTACAAAAAGATCCTGTCACCATCTTTCTTACAAGCCTCCTTTTGATGAAAGCCTGCAGTAAGGTCTCCAAGGTATATCCCAAAATTAAATTGTAAAATATAACTAAATTTACACAAAAATAATTATTGCCATTCTGGAAAAAACTTTAAAACTGTAAAATGAATACATTATGAGAGGAAAAATACATTGCAGTGTACTTGGAGTACTTTTACGAAGAGAAGTATCTAGTTAACAAAGATGAAATTTAAATCAGATGCATAAGTTTGAGCCAAGACACAGTGACCAATTCATTATTACCTTCTCGAAATACAGGTGGCATTAACCTCTAGGGATACTTTCTTGGCTTTTTCCTTGTTACTTCCAAAGAATTGCACCGTCTGTTTTGGTAATGTCCCTTTGGGTGTGAATTTAAGGTTACAGTTGTATTTTTCCAACTTCCATCATTCCATCTCTTCAAGGGGTAAAGTAACTAGAACCATAGGATCATTTAGGTTGAAAAAAAGGTCTAAGATCATTGAGTCTAACTGATAATGTAGTGCTGCCAAGTCCACAACTAAACCATATTACCAGATGCAGCACCAACAGTAAAAGTAACTGAAGATTTACTAAATTACCAGTGCTGAATCAGGTTCAAATTTTGTTTGGTTGAATTTGCTGTATGTGTGATTCCTAATGTTTGTATCTGCTCTTGTCTATGTTTTTATTTGAACATATATGTTTTAATAATATTAAATCACATTAGTAAAGAGATTTAATAAATAATTAAAGTGGGCTTCTATTTTCCTAGGCACTATATACACATAGTGGATGTAGACCACACTGCTCAAGCATTCTAGTCTATGTATGTAGACTAGAAACAGAGCTGCACATTGGAGGTATGACTAAAGTGATTCACTGCTGGTAGAAACAATGTCGATCACAAATGTAATTGTATGGTGTGAACAGAGAAAATGAGGAGAAAGAAGAATAGGACCAACTAAAATAAAAGTGCAAAGTAAAAGCAGTAGGAGAAATAACATAGGATAAATAACATAGGAGAAATAACATAGGAGAAGAGAGATGATGCAATCTTGAAAACAGGAGGGAAAAGTCTAGAAGTGATAGTTGCAAGAAGGAATGTCTCTTTATTTGATGCTTAGTAAGGTTTTTTTTGCAGTTTTAACCAAGGAAGATATAGAAGAAGAAGTTAAAGCAAGAGAAAGAGACATTTTCATGAGAGACAAGCAATCTCTTACACGGTCTTAGTAAAGTCAGAGTTAGGAAACCTTAGATCAACTGTTCTGCTTCTGTTTAGAGCCAATATTTCCCTCACCCTTGTCCATAGAACAGTGCTTAGTTTTACCAGCTTCTGCAAGACATCCTTTCAACTAAAGCCTAATTGGAATCAACAAAAAATCAGGTGCATTTAGGCTCAGTACCTCTAACACTTTCAGAATAATAAATAATTTTATGTTTCCAGTCCAATTATTCCAAGTGAGTACATCATTACCTAATTATCAGACATCAAACATATATGCTTGCTACTTGATTTTTTTCAAGGGCACTCAAGCATGACACCAGCAACACATATAGACAAGTTCAGTCGACTAAATAACGCTTGGTAATGAAAAGAAAATATTGTCAAGGACTTTTTTGTACACAAGCTCATTTGTCGCTGAGTCAAAAGACACTGTTTCTATTATAATATTAGTTTCTCTTCAGGAAAGTATAATAATGTAACAGAAAATAATTGAGAAGGCAGTTTAAAATGCCAACAAATACCTTGCTAGATTTGCCAAATTTCATAATGCAATAAATATCCACTGTATCTGAATTTTATAGATTTTTCCAGATTGAAAACAAAAGGAATGAGTAAGAATCCTACTGAAGTAAAATGATAACTAGGGCTGGTGAAATATGTAAACAATGTTATGTTTAGCAAAAAATGTGCTTTCTTTTTAAAAGAAAGATTATGAACTAATTTTATACTTCTATTCCATACTAGTAGGAAGCCTTGCACATAATATGAAATGAAAGTTGAGATGCAATTTATTTTTATAAAATTTTATGTTTTGGTAATATCTTATTGTTATATAATTTCTCACACAATACTGCTTTTCTGACAAATCTAGAATTCTAAAAATTCTTAGTAAACTCCTGTGTGAATGTCTCTGCTGGAAAGTCTTCCTTTCATTTATTTTCTCCTGTACTGATGATATGTTAGCAAGAACCAAGTTCATAAATCATTAGTCTTAACTCTTTTAACAAAACAGGTTCCATTTGAAAATATTATCTCGCTATCTTAACACTCACATCTAGTCAAGTTGCATTAATAGTATTGATACAAATGCTGCAACTGGGTTCTGCTTCATAAAAATTTCCTGAAGAATCTGAAATTCTACTGTCCATAAACTCTAAAGTATAGAAAAAATATTTTCATTTTTATATTGTTATGTACTTTATCTCCATGTACCTCTTAGAGATGTTTTGGGTTTTGTCAATTTAATTCTTACTAAACAAAAGAAAATAGAAAAATGCTGCAGACAACTACACAGAATTGTAAAAGGAACATGAAGGTACATTGTATCTTTCTAACAAGACAAACCATAGTTAATGTTAGTGAGGAACAAGCCTGTGACAGACAATAGTTTGTGTGTCAAACTGTATGTATGAGGAATGTATAGCCACAGGCAAGTCAGTGTCAGCAGTGGCACCTGGGGACAACAATGTATCACAGAGAAAGGAATCTGAAAGAGGCCAAGGCCCAAATTGTGTACTTGTGGCTTAGAAACAGCAGTCAGCCAACAGGAGTGTTTAATTCCTTTTCACATGGGGCAGAAGAAGATGAAAGACTCCACAACCACTTTCTCTTTCTGAAAGAATCCCTGATAACAGAGAGAAGAAGCAAGATGAAAGAAAACAGATGTCTTTCTACCATGCTCAATAAATTTGTGTTATGTTATGTACAGTCACCAGGATACTGGTAGTCAGATTTTTAGAATGTAAGTCTTGCAAATAAAATGTAAGCAAATGGTCTCCCTTAAAAACAAAAATGAGCAAAAACACAATAGACATGTTCTAAATTTCACTAGTTGCCAGCATGCTATCAGTCATTTTCCACATGCCCCTCTTCTAGTGAGCATCATTACATGTTCTGAAAAGAATATGTTAGAATTCAAAATTATCTGAGGCCATCCTTCATATAATAATATATATATACTTGTATTTCTGTTCTAATACTAGTCAAAGAGGTTTGGCAAAACCCCAGATCTACATACCCTGAATTGTAGGAAAGCTATTTCTTCAGTCATTGGTTTAGTGGGTTTGGATCACTGTTGATGAGAGCAGCTGTAGATGTGGCCTGGTTAGAAGGTGAAACTTACTGAGCAAAAGAACATGACTGTTGAAAAATACTGATGAGAAAGGACTGACAGAGAAAGGACTCCCAGGCTGAAACTGCCAGCCTGGGAACTAGGCCTAGGAATGATAAATGTCCTTGAAGTACAGCTTGGTACACAGACACTTGACAGATTCTGAGATATCACTGACAAGCACAAAAACAAGGCACTGTAACAGCAACTTATTGTCTGAAAAGGTGGAAAACTGTCTGTAAAAATAAAATTACTCTGAAAGAACAGAACATGCCATTATCTACTGGCTGTTAAGGCTAAAAATATCAAAATTAAATACATCTATTGTCTGCTTTAAGTAGTATGTCCTATGCTCTCTTATATCTTGTAACAGGGCATTTATTTTTATCTAAAATGGAGCCTCTCTCAGAACTCCCCACACTACACCTACTTTTCCTTTCTTAAACAGATTGAATTCTCCACATAATTTTTTGTGAAATCTTGGACTTCCACTGAGAAGTCCTGTCTGACTCCAGACTCTGAGACACAGATCATCACTGAAGTGAGATTCTGTGTTACTTTGTTGTACCCATTTTTGGGGTTCATTTGGTTTGCCCTCCTACCCCTGGGATGGTTGGATCCCCATCTGGAATGAGTTTGTCCTTCCCTTTGTTTTCCCTCTTCTGAAATCTGTCGAATTCACTTGACAGTGATGACATGTTTATCTCCCAAATAGTACTCTGTTATACCTGTTGTTAAATTGTTGAAAAGTTGCTTCAGTAATGATAAGTTTATGTAAGTGTATATGTCTACTTAGCTGTTGCTGTTATTGCTTGTTGCTACCTGATTACTTTTATTAATGATTGTTGACATACTTTTGATTAATCTTATAGCAATGAATGCTGATAGTCATTTTTAATAGCTTGAGATATATATACTCAGTTTGTTAACTATAGGTATACTTGTTAGTGGTGAGTTTTGTGATAATTTACATAGTAATGGTGATTCATGTGGTATTTGTGGTAATCTGTAATATAGTAGAGAAATTGAAAGAATAAAGTCTCTGTGTCCTTGTGTATTACAGAATCCTACTAACCCTTTGTTGTGATCTTTATACATCTGAAGAGCAGTAAGACTTTAGGTTTTGACAATCATTAAACCCAGTGGATACAAGCTTCTTCGTCAAAAATACTGACTAAAGTGAAATGAATGATTGTTTAGACAGCATCACTTCAAATATTCACAAGTAACTATTGAAACAGAGATGTGTTTTCTTTTTCTTTGAGTTGTCAAAAATTTGAGGGTGTATCAACAGTTTCATAATAATATCAATAAATATAAGTAATTTAAATATGTTTGAGTATTCAAAAACAGGAGGAGGGAGACAGGATGTTAAATGAGTAAGTACTGGATAGGATTAACTATGGATAAGATGGAGAGAGGATTAGCTATTATCCTATATAGACATCTACATCTAATATAGCAAAAAAAGACAGGATACACCAAGTCAGCATGGGAAAAGGACATTTTTACTCAGTCCTAAATTGAAATGTAAGTCAAAATTTATTAAAACCTGTAGCTAAGTAAATCACATATTACATAAGCTCTCAAAGGAGAAGTCTAAAAATATTTCTTAACAATATAAGATTTCAGAAAACAAGGTAAATATAATTTTTAAAAGACATTTAAAATGTTGAGGTCAATTTTTATGGGTTATCTAGACTGTGATACTTATGTCTGAAAAGAGCAAGTTTCATTAAGTCTTAATTATTTAAAAGAAGTAAAAGTGACAGAATTGGTTCAATTGTGCAGCAAAGAAGACATCATAGACTACTACCAGCTCTGAGACAGTGCTCCATTCAGTACATTAAAGTAACCAAAAATTATCTACATCATGAATTCAAAGGCAGGATAAAAAATTATGATAGATATTTAGACCAAACTTTAAATTACACATTTACATATACGTGTTTGATTGTATTTCTTGTTAAATCTGTGGATTTTATGGTTTTGCTCTTGTTACAGAGTTTTTTACAGTACATATGTGTGTCTTGAAAACACAGTACTCTCTAAAAGGCCTCTGTCATTCTTTCATGTATACAAGAGAGTTCTAAAGGACTTTTTGCACTTCTCTTCGTATAAGGTTATGGTATTCCACATATACACTATTTATCTGACACTACCTTCACTTAAATAAAATAAAACCAAATAGATGAGACAAAAAAAAACCCTCACAAGAATCTATGATAAGGTTAACCATGAGTGGGTGAAGGGAAGGTGGTGGTTGGAGCCTTTCTGGATTTTAGTAAAACTTTTAGTACTGTCCCTCTCTTCAGGTTTGGACTGGGATAGAATTTATTTTTTTCACAACAACTACTACAGGAATGTGTTTTGTATTTGTGCAGAAACACTGTTGATAACACAGGGACATTATAGCAATTGCTGAGTAGCACCTACACTGAGTCAACCTGTTACCCCACCCCACCACATATAGGCTGAGGGTGCACAAGGGGTTGGGAGGGGCACAGCTGACCCCAACTGACCCAAAGGATGTTCCATACCATATGACTCCATGCTCAGCAATACGTCTAGTAGAGAGGTTGGCAGGGTGGAGACGCTTCAGAGACTGGCTATGCATTGGTCACTTGGTGGTGAGCAGTTATTTACATTTACATCATGAAACACATGACCAGTGACCAACCTACTGCAGGGAATGCTTTCCATCACTGAGGGAAAGCAAAAGTAGGGAATTTCTCAGAGTCACCATGATTTCACTTCATTCTAGTGCTGCAACAGGCAATACAAATTAGTTGAATGTCATAAGTCCATGGGACCTTGTGGGTTTCGTCCCAAAGTACTGAATGACCTAGTCAGTGTTATGGCAGACCCCTTGATCATTTAAGAACGGTCTTAGGAGGCTGTGGACATCCCCACTGATTGAAAACTAGTCAACGTTGTTCCAATTTACAAGAAAGGCACAAGGAAATAGAAGAGAGTTAGAATGGAATAGAATAGAATAGAAAACATCACAAGAATATTTATTGATCTTGACTTTGGTAGGGCTTTGACAGAGTCTCACACAAAATCATTGATGCTGTTGATTTGATGGATGGAACTGCCTGAATGGCTGCATCCAATATTGCATTTCCTGGCTCTGTGTCCAAATGGAGATAATAGCAAATGGTGTCCTTCAGGGTTTTGTGTCAGGACTGATAATTTTGAATATATTCATCAGTGACATGAAGGGATTAAATACAGCCTCAGCAAGTTTTTGGATGATGCTGAGTGATGCAGTTGATATGCTAGAAGGAAGGGATGCAACCCAGAGGGAACCTTGACAGACTTGAGGAGTAGTATAATGTGAACCTCATGAAGTTCAACAAGGCAAAGTGCAAGACCCTTTCTCTGGATTGGGCAAATTCCCAATATCGTGACAGACTGGGGGATGGAGGGATCAGGAGCAGCCATGCTGCGAAGGAGTTGGGGGTATTGGTAGATAAACAATTATATGTCAGCTGACAAGGTACATTTGCAGGCCAGAAAGCCAATCATATCCTTAGCTCATGAAAAGAACTGTGGCAGTCAGTTGAGGGAGGAAATTCTTTCCCTGTACTCTGCTCTGGTGAGATGCCACCTGGAGTGCTGCAACCCACTTTGGGGCACCCAGGACGTAAAAACACGGATCTGTTAAAGGGGACCCGTAGTAAGGCCATGAAAATAATGAGAAGGAAGGAATACCCCTCCTGTGAGGAAAGGCTGACAGATTTGGGGCTGTTTAACACGGAGTAGAAGAAGGTGGAGGTGAGACTTTGTTTTGGCCTTTTGATATTTAGAGGTGAATACTAGAAAGATGATTTTTTTTTTTTCTTTTAATGATGACCACCTGTGATACGACAAAAGCTAATAGATTAAAACTAAAAGGGTTGTAAGGCACTGGAACAGGTTTCCCAGAGAAGCTGTGAATTCCCCATCATGTGAAATGTTCTATGCCAAGCTGGATGGGGCTTCAAGAAATTTGATCTAGTGGAAGTTGTCTCTGCCCATGGAGGGAGTTTGGAACTACATGGTTTTCAAAGGTCCTTTTCAACCCAAACCTTCTATGATTCTAGAATTCTAAGACCTAAAAACATGAAGCTCATCCTTTTTATCCTTTCCACAATGTAATAGATTCCATTTCCATTCTCTTATTCTGTGTTGTAAAATGCTGTATAAAATATAAGTTATAGATTTCACTGG
The DNA here is from genome assembly GCF_000691975.1 of Corvus brachyrhynchos. Classification (NCBI taxonomy): domain Eukaryota; kingdom Metazoa; phylum Chordata; class Aves; order Passeriformes; family Corvidae; genus Corvus; species Corvus brachyrhynchos. The sequence continues at coordinate 598,765 of NW_008240046.1, forward strand.
GTAGACATTCTAAAACTACCTTCTGTGGATTTACTTTTGGTGTCAATGCTTCATGTTAGCAATTTAACTATATATAGTGTATCTGTTATCACTTCATGTGATGTTTCAAGTATAGTTGAAAAGATTACACAAGAATACTCTGTAACTGCCACTTTGACTGGTACTTGGAGCATTACTGTACTACAGTTTTCACAAATACTATTATTTACACTGATACATTGGTACCTAAAATGCCCATTCTTCTCATAATGAGTTGTAAGAGTGTATAACAAAGCCTTGCTTCTATCTAAGAAGAAATTTTAGTGTAAGATGATAGCTGAAAGCCACAGGGAAAAAATAGGAAAAAACAAGCCAAGATAATATGTAGAATCTCTTATTTAACTCTAGTGTATGCTACATTAAATTTCTAAACCTCGCCTGCACTAGTTGAACTATCCACTATAATTCATTTACAGTTGAAAAATTGCTTCAAAGATATGAGTAAAGAAATGTTCAAAATAGTTCAAGTTTAATATACAGTGTAACTTTCCTGAACCACCTTTACTGAAGAAATACAATCCAGCTTCCCAATCTGCTATGAAGGTCCTACATACAGCTACTTTTCTTGAAGACATCAAGTCCTTAAAAGGAATTTCAACAACTTTATGCAATTAGTTTTCACATGATTTTTCAAATACTAATCTAATATTATTTTATAATCTATGTTAATGAATTATTTCATGTTGTGGTATCAGAAATTAGCATGTAGTAACTACAGAAGGTCAATAAATTATTTTACCAGCTTGGGCTGGAATACAGCTAATTTTATTCATTGCAGATTGTATTGTGCTAAGTTTTTGATTTGTGACCAAGAGACTGTTGACAACACACTGATGTTTTGATTGTTGTTGAACAGTGCTTACTTTAAGTCAAAGACTTTTCATCCTCTCATTCTGCCCAGCCAGTTCTTAGTCTGGGGATGCATGAGAAGATGAGAGGAGACATAGATGGACCAAGGGGATACCTCATACCATATTATGTCATTCTCAGCAATAAAAGTTGGGGGAGTAAAGGAGGAAGGAGGTGATGCTCTGAATTACAACATCTCATTGCCCAAATCTGTTTGTCACTGCTACATGCAGTAAGCTATTCTTTCCTTGAAATGACTGTTTGTCTGCCTAGCAATGGTAAGCAGTGAATGAATTCCTTATTTTGGTTTGCCTTCATGCACAGTTTTTGCTTAATCCTTTAAACTGTCCTTATCACAGCCTTCACCATTCTGGTTCTTTTCCCCATTGCATTGTGAGGGAAGTGAGCAAGTGGCTCTGTGGTGCTGAGCTGCCTACTGGGGTTAAGCTAAAACAGTCCTTTTTGGAACTCAAAGTGAGTCTTGAAGGGTTTGTGATAAGGACAGATTTCAGTGTGATAGACTGAATTCATAGCTGCTGTAACTGTTCAGCTATTAAATGCCAGTCTCCTGTGCTTTCCATGCAGCTTGCTTGCCTTATTGTATATAAAAGTCTAGTGCATGTTAGTGCCTGCTTTCATTGTTTCCTGTATTGCTTATCATCTTACTGTGCTATGCCTGGGAACACTTTGATAACAGCAACAACAATCTGACTTGGTTAGCAGATGGACAGGGCATTTTTGCTCTTCCTGTGCTGCTGTACTGGACAGGCTGGAACTTGAAAGAGAATTCCAGTCAAAGGGACTATGACCTGTGGATAAGTCCGCATGGGAACAAGGATACCTCATAGGCATTTGTGTCTATGGAAAGGACGTTTCAGAACATTCCAACGTCCAGAGTTATAGTGTTTGTCTTCCCAAGTAGCTGCTTGGCATGAGGAAACCCTGCTTTTCCTTAAAAAAAAATCTGCCTGCAATAGGAAGTGTGTAATTAATTCCTTACATTGCTTTTCTTGAGCATGCAGCTTTTGCTTTAATAAGCTTAAGCAATCAGAGAGTGTTCAAGCAGCTCTGTGGTGCTTAGCTGCCTACTGGGGTTAACTTACAACAATTAACAGAGACTTTTAAGTAAGAATACTTCTTTATTTTTTGTTTTCCTATTATTGTTCAAATTTGTTGCTTTGTTGGTAGAAATGAGCTTTCACTCACTTCATGTCCAACTTTTGATAAAATTGCAATGAAACAGTGACCCTGTATTAAAGAGATGACTTTGTTACTATGGTAATGGTTGAATAATTATAAACTAAGTGTCTGACTTCATAAATAAACTGAAATTATAGATGTTATATCAGGCATTCCACCTGTATTTAGATATCTCAAATAAACTTTTGGTCTTATCTTCTGTGAAAAACTAACTGATTTTAAATGTTTACCATATATTTCTCCAATTTGAACTTGTTTAACAGATGAGTAATGATGGGAGGAAAGAAATAATCTAGCAATGGCATTTCAAAATGCTTGCCAATGCATATATTTAGGAAGTTTGTAGTAGAGCAGACATTTGAATTCTAAGACTTGCAATCTAGGGCCAACTCTATTATAGCGGAATGGTTTAGCATTCTAAATAAATTAATAAAGGACAAATATATGAGTTTGATATCTGCTACCCTTTCCCTGAGGCATTTTTAAGATTCTGAGGGAAAAAAAGTAGAGTTTCATCATTACTGATTAAACAAATGTATAATCCTTTATAAGTTGTTTCAGGTGTCCATGTCTTTGGTTTCATTTGTGTTTTGTTAATATATTCATTTTAAAACAACAAATAAAGGTTGTCTACAATTTAAAAAAATTCTCTGTAAACTCAATGTAAGTAGTTTTAATTTCAGATCATATGAATACAGAAGTAAAGTTTAAAAAATTTGGAGAAGCTATGTATATCAAGTGCCAAAAAAGTGAATGAATGAAGATTATATGTAAAACCTCCTCACTTTCTGTTATCATTACACTGTACTTAAACTAATCTTCATACCAGGGAGAATTAGATGAAATGCAACTTTCAGTATTATGAGACAATCAGACTTAATAGAATGTAGCAGGATACTAAATACTTTGTTCTTTTGTACCAGCTGTGTTTTAACCTTATCAGAAAGTCAAATCAAAACTACTATTCAATAATTTGAAATGCATATAGCATGAAATAAAACACAAATTTCCCTTTGGGGACCTAGAATTAATGTTTCAAATGGAAGATTAAAGACAGTGAAATGATGCCTTTGAATTCAAAGGCTCAGGAGCAATAACACTGATTTCAGTTCTGGTATTTCAAAGAACATAATTCATACTAACTTGGACAACTATGTTCACAGGTAAGAAAGGTTTTTAAAAGCTGTTGTGGTATCTTCTTGCTTTTTCCATTAATAGTGCAGGACAACAAAATTTCTCAGTCATTATATGTCAGGTACTGAAAGAATACTGGTGTTTTTAACATTGGTATGGGGAAAAGAGAAGCAATCTGAATTAAATAAGATGAAACTCAAGATGCACCCTGAAAGTCTATTTGTCATCTGTTATCTCCTCCATAACTGCAACATGTAAGATTGGTATATGAAACGGGACAATATGCTTTTCAAGACCATTGGTGATTTGCTTGCATACCCAGTATGTGAGCAAAATTAAGAATGCATGCTATAATTCTTTCTATTTTGACTACATATATCTTTCCCAAAAATAGGCTTTGATTTTCTTGATTTTTTTTTTGCCTTATGAGAAGTCAATACAGCAATTGTCATAGGTGAATTAAAAAATTGTCTTCTTTGAGTGTTGTGCCATGTTTATTTTTAAAACCTTACAAAACTCACCTTCCCTGCTATGATTTCTACCCCAGTTATTCACAAATATTGAGGAAACCCAGTGTTTGGTCAGATCTTATTACAGTACGTATTCTATAAATACAATTTTAAAAAACAGTTTCTTCCTCAAGTAGTTAATAAACTTCTAAAACTGTTTTATAGAGAGAGGGAAATGTCTACAGAAAACTTGCATGTGCAACTGATCTGTTTTGTCCAAAGTGCTTTGCAAACAGAGAACTTGAATGATGGTTGGGTTACTCAGGCTACTTCCCAGCAGATGTACTTAGCTGTGTATATTGTTTGTCTTAACACCTAATTTTTCACTTTTGAGATAATACTGACTTAAATGTTCAATGCTATTTTGACATGGATTCCTGAAAACTAAATGTGTTTCCTGTGGTTACTGATATGCTTTACCCTGGCAGAATGCAAATCCTTTACTTGCTGTTTTGAACATCTTGTTCAAGGCCCTGGTTGCCAATATGATATTAACTAGGGATTTTTCTTTTTAAAAGGTTCTCCTTGCATTTAGGCAGCATGGAAGAAGCAAAAGGCTGGTCCTGATAAGGGTTTAGTTCTTTTTATTGAAAACTTGTTTTTTTATTTTTCTTCTATTTTTTTCTTTTTACTTGTAACTTCATAATTTCCTTATTTGTCTTTTCTTCCTACCATTCTTCTGCTTTATGACTTCAGCATTAATACTTTTTACATTTAAAATTAATGTATTGACTGAAAAGGAGGAAAACTTTATTATCTGAAAAACTACTATATTATGTCCTCTTACAATAAACATTTTTTCCAAGTCTTACAGATTAATTAAAAAAAAAAAATCAAGGGAAAGGAAACAACTTTGATATTTCTAATTATCACAAGGATCATAATTTTTATTTGGTTAATGAGGATAAGCTTAATATACGATTTCTAAGATCCTTTCTAGGTTTTTCACATGTGTATATTAGAAAAGATGATCCCATTAGGAGATACTGTCATCTCTTTGACAATAGACTTGTCTTCAGAGGAACATAAATTCAGGCTACTAAAAGTTCAGCTTCTATTCACTGTACATTTCTTAGCTGTCACAGAAATGAAACCATCATTGCATTTTCTCCGTATTGAGCAACCTGGTCTAGTGGGAGGTGTCCCTGCCCATTGCAGGGGGCTTGGAACTAAATGCTTGGAACTAAGTGTTCTTTCCATTCAAACTATTATATGATTCAATGATTCTATATGCTGTCACTTACTCCTTCATTTTTGTTTTGCAGATTTTACTTTATACTCCAGAAAGCCAAGCATAGTGCACAAAAAAGTGAAGAGTAGTTACTGAAGTTCATTATAAATAACATCTGATACTAAGTGTAAACGGGGACTTAATAACCAATAAAAATAAAAGATTTGTTTTCCAAGAAGCTATAATGTCATCGGAGACAGGAATCAATGGGGAGTTTGAGGAGATCTCACTGAAAGGGGAATACTAAGAAATAAAGCATGCTGAAAATCGTCATCATCATTGGCACCTCCTGCATTTGGGGGAACCCCACAGGGAAGGATGTGTATCCGTGTTCCCTTTTCTTTATAGCAGCTTTTACCTTTTCCTATGGGCATTTTCCCCCTTAACTCCTTTCTCTCCCTCTCTCTCTCTCTCATTCTCCCTCCGTTAGTTCCTCCAATTTAACCGTCACAATTATATTTCAGGAATTCCATCAGCTACACATTCTGCTCATAAATGTTTGTATATATGAACCTGTCTTAATATTCTTTCTAAAAAAAGTATATATTTAGTTAGAAAGTCACAATAATTTTGTGAACTAAAGGAGAAGACAGGAAATTGCAGTATGTATTGTTATATATTTCTCATCAGCCTTTTAATACAGTTCAAAATGGGCAAGTATTGGTTCTAGCTGCCTCAAGTAACTACGCATTTTAGTTCAGTTTCATGCTTTAAACTTTGTTACAACAATTTTGTCTATTACACCCCTGAAGCAATAAATCATCCAGCTTCCCTAATTGCTCTTCCTGTCATTTGAGAATTTCAACAGAATTACAAGAAACACCCACCTCTTTTGATCAGATCAAAGATTCCTTTAAAACTTGTATACTGATTTATCACCAGGAAAAGACATGTTTCGCCTCTCTATTTTATAAATTATTTGGCTATTTAGCTTTTATGCATTTTTCAGAAGGCCTTTTCCCTCTTTTAATACCTAATGAGGTCATACCTTTATAAAGTGGAAAAAAGCTCTTAGAAGAAAGCTTATATATCTAATCTATTGACTTGAAAGTAATTTTTACTGTAATTTATGCAAGTATACTTATATATCAGCTTAAAAGTATAATTCCATATTTGATTTATATGCTGAAAAAAGCTGAGTAAGGAAATAAATTACCTCCAAAAAGGACATGTACTATACCTTCACTTTAGAACATGTACTGTTTTTCGGCTAGTTTGTAATAGTTTTAAATATTTGAGGAACATATTTTCTCTTTTTCTTTCCCCCTCCCCTGACTTTTTACCTGCATTTTTGTATAACAGACATCTTGTTATTACTAAACAGTGTTCTAAAGCTGCAAAAATAAAATGCAGCAGTATTTCTAATTGACATGCAGAAATATATAAAGTTTCTTTCTAATAAATTTTTATGGTACCTTAAAACATGTCCACTAAGATAATATAATTAAATTTAAAAAAAATCATTATATAAAATTACCCGGACTCCTTTGGAAGCAAGGTACTGTATGTATGGTTTTAGACTGTATCTATGTATATGGTTACAAGATATTTCAATAGTTAAAAATTGCTAAGGTGTATCTTTTACTTTTGAGATATATACTAGAAGGATATAAGGATAATGTATGAATCATAAGGATATAACATTGAATTGAAAATCTGTCAAAATAAGGAGAGTAAGGCACTGTGTAATTTGTCTTGCACAGGTGAAATCCACCCTTTTGGTATCTGAAGATAGTTAATAACTGGAGAAAATTAAAGAATTCCCTCTACCACTCTCTGGAAGCACTTGGAGCAGATGAATAAGCAGAATAAAGGAATGTCTGAGTATGTCTTGGTGGAACGCTATCAAGACTTTGGTCAAAATTAGCTTGAACGTTCACTCTACAAATTTGAAAATTCATGTTTAGTAGAGATGAAGTAAGTACAGGAAATATCACACCAAGAGGTATCAAGCTTCAGTTTCTGCAATTCCATTCTATAATAGATCTATTGCCTTCAAACTTAGAGAGCTACCATCTGCCTGTTTTCAAGACAACCAGACCAGCCTTCCCACAAGCTGACAGTGTAATTTAGCAACAACATGGATATAGTCTTCAGAAAAAGACTAATCATTTTAATACTTATTTGAGGACACATTTGAGTCTAAATTGTTTTCTTTCTTTTCTTTTATTATTTTTTTCCTCCTGATCCGGTTTTTTATTTTATGATGGTTTTGTTTCCAGAGGATCCGTGTTAGACAAAATAGAGTCATAAAATATAAAATACTAACCCATTACTGTTTCTTTTTAGTCAAATGAGTTATTGTCATTTAAAAACCAAACAATAATCCCTAATGGCACTGAGTCATCAATAGTCATTCATTCCTTCACTAACTCTTAAGGAGGATCCATTTCCCACTGAAGTTAATAACTAATCTGCAGCTGTTTTCAATGGAAATAAAAGCACGTGTCTTTAGCATCCAGGCTGTCATACATATTGAAAATGCTGAATGAAAAAAGATACTTCAATCAGAAAAAAAATCTACTCATTAAATATAGTCCAAAAAGTATGCTGGACATCTATTAAAAAACAAACAAACAAAAAACACGCAAAAAACCCAAAACAAAACGACCCCCCCCAAAAAAAAGACCAAAACAAAAACACCCTCTATGATCACATTGGATCTTACTCCAGTACAACTTTTCCCTTTTCCTTTGTTTCTGGTGATTAATAAAGAGATAGGGATTAAATGACTTTTTTTTTTTAATAAAAGAGTCTTGAAATGATTTTTTAAGCCCCTAGATATTGTGAATTTTGTCATATGAAAACTCAGGAATAATTAAACTTCTGCATTAAAACATTTTAGGGAGACAGATTTCTGTTTCCACCAAAACTTATATTAAGATACGTCAAGGATTAACAGGAAGTGACACACTTGCAACAAAACTTTCAGATGTTTTATTTTCTTGCCTCACATTTATAACTATTTTGCAAAAAAATTATCATAGATATTGTATGTCTATGATATATCTATATATATTGAATATTTATGGCTACATATAATACTGTATATTATTGTATATAATATACAGTTATTTATTTTATAACCACTATTGAATCTAGTAGTTTTAATTAAGCAATAATTAAGCTTCATAGAAGCATAAGCATAGTAAATATTTTCTGTTTCATCTGTCATTTGGTTGAACAAATGTTCAGCATAACTTTTTCATGACACAGTTTCAGTATGCTTAACAAATAAATTGTTATAACAGACAAAAAAATTAATATGAAATTGCAAGAAATTGCCTCTTTTATGTATCTCCAAAATGTTAAAATAGTTCATTTTGTGATGCTTAGTTTTTTTATGTTGCTGAATATATAGAGTAAGAAAATAACTATTTTAGCAAGCATCAGATCAAATAATTTACTTCCAATATCTTCTATCATTAGACAGTGTAAAGCACAAAAAATAATTCACATAAATGCAGTCAATATGTATATATGTGCTGCAAAACAGTAACAGAAATGTTTCTTCTTTCAAATCTTAGCAAATTACTTAATTTTCTTTCAAAACATCATTATATGTTTTTAAAAAAAAATCAAAGGTGAATGCTTTCATTTTGAAAAAACAGGGCACTCTTAGAAGCTGAAGTGAAAGAATCCAAGATTGTTAGAAGGAATAAAAACAGAAGATGCATGTGAGAAATGAAGGATACAGATGAGTTCTGGTAACACTCTCCTAGTTGAATGTAATAGTGGTTGTTTCCCCCACAGCATTTTAATCATGTACTATTATTTATGAACAACTATAGCAATAATGTTCTGTCAGGCAGTTCTATTTTCCATTACTGCAGTCTCTCCTGGACATTTTATGATCATCTCTGAAATAGTTGTGTCTGAAAGAAAGCTGTCTGCAGTAAATTTATTTATTGAAAGGTTGTGGCGAGACTTTCTTTAAGAAAAGAAGGATCAATTCAGAAAAAAAAAAACCCAAAACATCCCAAACCAGCAGCCACTGCCAGGCTTTTTGCTGCTTTTAGACATAAAACTCAAATCCTCTTTCTTTCAACTAACAGGCTAACACAAATAAAACTTGCAGGTTTTCCAGGTATGGCCACTGACTTTTTTGACTGACTTGTTCTGATGCTGTGGAAAGTAATCTGCAGTTTCCTTCAGTTATTATACAGACTTAAGAATACTTGATATGTTTACCCTCAATTTAGAAGATCTAGACTCCTTCAGGACTATGTATAGGGAAGAAAACAACCTGCCTTTCCTATCTCAGCCCATTCCTGTGGACAAAAGTTACAGCATAACATATCAAAACACTTTGAAATACTGATTTGTATTTTCTCTACTTGTTATCCTTTTTCTAAGGCAATGAGAGGGACCAATCTGATTTTTCTTTATGCCTCAACATGTGTTATACATGAGGTGAAAATGACTCCAGGGGCTGCACACGTGCTGGGAGCCCTGTCCCCGGGGAGGCTTCGCCTGGCAGCCCCCAGGGCAGAGAAAGCTTCCGCGATCGGCCTGCGAGCGACCCCGCCTTGCTGGTGGGGCTGATCCCCGGCTGCCCGGGAAAAAATGCCCAGGAAACTGGGCTCTGGGAGCGGCTTTAGCACACAAAAGCAGGGAGCTGCACCACAACCCGGGGTCATTTCATTTGGGTTTCTCGGAGGGAGCGGGGGCTTGCCCAGAGGCTCAGCTTGGCCCCCCTCGCCTTTTTCTCCCTGCGGTCCTGCTTCTTCCCTGGCTGTCTGTCCTGTCCGCACGTGTCCTGCCCTGCTTCGCCGTTTCCCCGAGGCTGCTTGGAAATTACACCCAGCCTGCCACAGGAACGGATGTACAGGACTACAGAATCAAATATGAAAATTCATGAATTTCAAATATCTATATTAAAGTCAATCAGTCCCTTATAAAATCATATAATCATTTAGGTCAAGATCATCAAGTCCAACCCGTACTCTAGGACTTCAAAGTCTACTGCTAAGCCATGTCTCTCAGCATGTCTTTTAAACCCAGGTGGTGTAACTCAATCACTTCCCTGGGAAATTCTTCCAGTGTTGACAATCTTTTCAGGGCAGACATTTTCCTTAATATTCATTCTAAAGCTCCCTTAGGGCAGCTTGAGGCCATTTCCTCTTATCCTATTGCTTGTTACATGAGAGAAGAGACTGACCCGCCTCACTACCGCTTCCTTGCAGCAGGTGCATATGCTTTTTATTTGCAGGTTTTTTTGACCTTTTTTCTTTAGGTCTTCTCAGACATTTCAGTCTATTATCAAATTATAATTTGCATTTGACCAAGTTATAACCCGTTACTACTGTATCACTACAATCCATTTGTCTTTAAAATTTCTTTTTATTAAGCACTTGCATAGGACTGAGGACTTTGAACTGCCATAGAAAATGGTTCAAAGGATTATATATGAGAGGCCAATACTGGTGTGATAAGCTAGGACAGAAATGCTCATTGGTTAGAGACAGATTGCACCAGAGAGATTGAAATATGGATGACAAATCACATGCAGAAAAAGATCCCTCACTGCTTCCCTTACAAGTAACCAAAAATCCTTAAATTACCTTTTTTTTTTTTTTTCCTTTTGTAGGCTCAGCATTTTTACTGTGTCTGAGAAATCAGTTTGACAAGGCATTTGAGTTTACATATGCCAGATGATGCTAAGTGGGCAATGAATGTTATTTCTGTCTTGGTTCATGTATTTTTTAAATATACTTTATTAAACACATCTACCTTTAAAATGGAAAATACATAATTTATAAATGTGTGTACTTATAACGGGAGAGTAGTAGAGCAATCTTCAACAAATGAGAAATATTTATTCTCTTTGCAACACAAAATTACACTTCTCCATGGAGGGCTCTTCCCTTGCAGGTGCATACCATTAGCTGTCAGGACCAATGCTTGGGCAGGATATACAGAATTCCTGTTATGCAGGGTCTGACTGTTAACGTCACTGTTTTCTGTACTGATACTGATCATGCACCCAATGATAGATGCAGACAACACCTCCTCAGTCCAGGGAGATCATGCCCTGCAAGCACTCCATCCACACACTTGTGATTAAACTCTGACTTCAGCTTAGAAGAAGGAAAAGACAGCATGACAACATATTAATCTGTTTATCTACAAAATATTTTGTTTTCTTAATTCATGTTTCATCAGTCTACTAGTCCAAGTTACATCAAACAAAAAAGTGTTATTTGTAACTTTCTTTAAAATGCTATACGAAAGATCCTTCCTACTGAAGGTGGAAACATAGGTGTCCATCAAAAGGATGGGGGGCAAAAACCTCAGTTCTAACAGAGTTTCTGATTAGACCTTAGGGAAAAAATACCTACCACAATTAGAATGGTCAAACACAGGCTGCCCAGCAAGGCTGTGGAAACCATAGCCTTGGGGAGATAGATAGCCTGACCTAAATTACTCCCTTCTTTGAGTGGTGGATTGGACAAGATGACCTTTAGTATCTTTGACAGCAGATATCATTCATTCTCTGAACATATTTATACTGTGGTCATTGCCATACCATCTGAATGCGAAAAGCATTACAATTTCAGTGATAACATGTAAATTTTTGTATACTTATATTTTAAAATATGACATAGTCTAGAGAAGTGATAATAAGATACAAGACATATTCAAATAGATCTTTATGATCTATAGAAGAATTTCTTTCAATCAGTAGAACTTAGGTTCTTGTTTCACAGTCCTGCTTTCTTGAGAGAGACCTCATTTTTTCCTAAATGCATGTTCTCAAAAAATAATTTAAATCAGCCTAAAACTAACACCTTTAATAATATACATAATGCTAAGAAAGTCTTGATCTCTGTTAAAATAATAATACATTTTATCCTAGTAATGGAAACTGCCTGGGCTGATAAATTCATTTTACAACATTAGCAGGTCTGAAAGCCTTTAGGTCCAGGTTTGTACTTCATCTAGTTTTTTGTGTCACACATAGAGAATGTATATATCCGAGTCCTGGTAGCTTTGGAAAACCTGTGAATATAGGAAATAGAAAACACTGACTTCTTTAAAGCAATTATTCCTGAGACCTTACAGTGACTATACTGACAAATATTTGAGGGTCAAAACAGGAAAAGAAAGCAGTCACTGAATTCCAATCAGCATATAATCTACTTCTCCCAAGAATTACTCTTTGTGTATTTGTAGGGAAGAAAAATACAGAGATGATGATACTAGAAGAAATTAAGTCTATTTATTAAAATTCACTGTTTGAAATCTAATTTGTAAAGATATCACTACACTTCACTTTCAGGTTTTTTTGTTAGAGACTGAAATTTCTAGTTGTCTAAATAACACCTAGAATTAACTGTTATCATATGAAGAAGTTCAAATAATCTTTCTTTTTTCCATGGGGAAAATGTAATGCCTTTCATGAGGTCGAGAAGTGAACGTGAGAACCCCATAAGGTTCAACAAGGCCGAGCGAGACATCCTTCACCTGGTTCATGGCAATCCCTGATATTAATGCTGGCTGCGGGATGAAGCAATTGCTGGCAGCTCTGCCAAGAAGGAATTGGGGATGCTGGTAGGTGAAAGGCTGAGCATGAGCAGCCAATGTGCACTCGCAGCTCAAAAAGACAACTGCATCCTGGTCTGCATCAAAAGAAGCCTGGCCAGCAGGGTGAGGGAGGTGATTCTTCCACTCTACTCTTTTCTGGTGACACCCCACCTGGAGTGCTGTGTCCAGGTCTGGACTTCTTAGTGCAGGAAAGACATGGTTCTGTTAGGGAGGAGGGCTGCTGGATGGGACCATCAGAGCCTGGAGAAGAGAAGGCTCTGGGGAGATGTTATTTGTAACTTTTTGATATTTGAAGGGGGCTAGTAAAACAGTTTAAAAGTGTAGATTTAGACTAGATGTAAGGAAAACATTTTTCACAGTGAGGGTGGCAAAACACTGGAACAAGTTGCAGAGAGGTGGCAGATGCCCTATCACTGGAAATGTTCTTGGTCAGGTTGGATGAGGACTTGAGAATGTAATAGGTGTTCCAGAAATGAGATAGCAGTGAAAGGAAGAAGCATATTTCAACTCCTCTGGCATCAGTCTCCACAAAGGGACTTAAGGAGGAATTGCAGAGCATGAAGAAAAAAAAAAAGATTAACACTTGGAAGGCAATTAGGCCTCTCTGTTGGCAAGTGGAGGCTTATTGGGTGGTGACGATAGCCCATACATTTTAATTAAGAGCAACATTAAAATATTTTAGGTTTCAATGTTTTAAATGGATGTACCTGCCAAATGCTGATGTGTGGTTCTTAGGATCAGACATTGATCCCAGCCTTGGCAGAAGCTCGGCGTCTACAATGTGTGTACTATAATGTGTGTACTAATGAGTATAGCCAATGCACTCCCTCATTGAAAAATGAATATGATTTCTGCTGTGGCACAAAATGGAATTTCTGAAGTCATGACTGGGAAACAACAAATTATCTCTATAACTCACTCCCCATATAACTCAGCTGTTTGGCCAGTTGGGAAAGCAGACAGGAGGTGGTATTTAACAATTGATTATTGGTATCTGAGTGCTAATACAGCCAGGCTAACAGCTGCTGTACCAAACATTTCAAATTTAACTGCTACTTTTCAAGCAGCTGCACTCCCATTGATGGTGGTGCTAGATATAAAAAAAAAAATATGTTCTTTATGGTTCCCTTGAAGGAGGAGGATAAAGAGAAGTTTCTTTTCACTTCGGAGGAAATACAATACACCTTTAGCAGACTCTCACAGAGGTAAAAATATTAAGCTATAATTGCTCTTGCTTGGCTTGCTGAACTTTTGCAGAGACTCACTCTCCCAAGATGTGAAACTGTATCAAAATATATGGATGATATTCTGATTGGAGAAACTTCCCCTGAGAAGGTGGGGGAAGAGGCAGCAGCAGTATGGAAAGCAGTAAATAAAGCAGAAATTGAAATTCTACCTGGAAAATATCTGGGACCAAGTAAAGAAGGGCAAACCCTGAGTGTGGAAATTGGAGCACAAAGAGGCAGTAAAAATTTTAACTGAAGAATTAAAAAAATATTGGGCACTGTGACCAGTACACTCACACAACCCTATTATAGCTGAATGGGGTTTCTATATTTTATTATATCATGTATATAATTGAAATTACTGTTTCCCCTTGGTATGTCTAGAAATTACCTTAACTTTTATGGTAATAAATATGACTCAAATGAAAAAATATGGTTTTCCCCCTTAAATCGGACAAAATTTAATTTAACAGAAGTTTGACAAATATTTGACCTCAAGTTGGTATGTTTGTTTGTGTAGAATTAATTGTTTCCCCTCCCTCCTCCTCCTCACCCTTTTATTTTCTTAAACCTGAACTCACTTAGGGAATGGTAAGATTTCCAAATAGGTCAATATTTACAAGAATAGATCTGGTTTTTGCTTCACTTAAGGAATTTTTACTTCTGAATTTCATATTTCTTGTCCAGGATTTTATTCTATAGAATTAGAATTCTATAATTCTAATTCTAGAATTATATTACATACATAGGAAGCAAATTATAGCTAAAATAATATACTGAATAATGTATGGAAGGTCAACAGACAGCTTGTATTCTTACCCTTTCCATTTTGTTAATTGATCTGTTTGAACAATATGCCTTTTTTTCTTAAATGAAACGGTTATTTTTCCAAATCTCAGACAACCAAACTGGAATAATAACTAACAGTGTACATAGGTGCTTCTGTATTACCTATATTCTGATTCAAATTTTATCCAGATCTTTGTATTCACTGCATGAAGCTTTTATGCCTGTTTAAAGTACCCATTGCTCTTCTCTTGGATCCACTTCTCTTTTTGATGGACCAATGCCTAAGCTGAGCATTTCTGTTGAAATGATAAAAAGGTTTAGCTCTGGCACTTAACAAACTATAATTAAAGTGACACAGAATACTCTCCTGAACTTTGTTAAACCAATTAGTGAAGTATACCCTTACATTTTCTTCTCAAAATAGTGAAATAAATTCAAAAACCTATCAATTGTTTGATCAACATTTCCAAATGATACCTAGTCCCTCAGAAATAAATTACTAAATTCTCATTGATTTCTTTAGTGTTAAGATATCCTACAATAATAAATGAGAATAATTAGTCCACTAGGCTTAACATTTGGCATTAAACTTTTGATTTTGTTCCTGCTAAAGCTAGCGAATAACTTGCATAGAATTAAATTTGGAACTGAGAAAGATATGGAAGATATAAGCAGTATGATCTAACTAATACCTATGTGTCCTATCTGAAAACAAAATAAAAGACCTCACAAAAAGTTCTTACAGAATAAACCATTATATTTTATCTATAAATATCTTCCAAAAATGTGTTTTACAATAGTTTAATATTATGAGTCACAGTGTAGCTCCATTAATTATGCTGTGAAGGAGTGAGTGTGAAAAATCTGTATTGGTCTGGCGTGACAGAAATTACATTTTTAATAGTTGCATAGAAGATAAAATTAGGTAGAAAAAGTCCTCACTGTTTTCTAGTGTCCTACAAGAGCCAATAGTTTTAAAAAATTTCCAAACTATGAATTCAAACAAGCCGCAGAAGTTATGAAGACCTCCTCCAATCCTTGCATTTTTTATTAACTGTGTGTGAGAGTAATTTGATAATCCGAGACATCTGGCAACCCAACAGACATGTACAAATCCCATCTGCAGGTAGAAGTGCTTCTCTGCTTGCAAATGACAATATACACTAAATTGTGGTATAAACATGTAATTATGTAATTATTTATTTGCCTTGTATATGAGTGGGTACAAAGAATAAACTTCACCCGATTTCTTATTCCTTTTCCACAAAATCGGTTCTTAAATCCCAGAACACCAAGTGATGGCACTTGAGAAAGCACTTGAGAAAGGAATGGCATGCTTTGCTTTTACTCTGTGTTCCATTTTCTTTGGCGTTTTCATTATCCTTTGAGAGTATTCAGTGTCACCAAAACTCTGGTCAAGCATACTCAAACCACATGTGGTGCACCAAAATCTGGCTGGTAAGGAGAATCATTGAATCATAGAATGGTTTGGAGTGGAAGGCACCTTAATGATCATCTAGTTCCAGCCCCCTGCCATGGGCAGGGACACCTTCCACTAGAACAGGTTGGTCAGAACCCTATCCAACCTGGCCTTGAACACTTCCAGAGATGGGGCATCCACACCTTCTCTAGGCAACCTGTGCCAGTGCCTCACCATCCTCAAGGTAAAGAACTTCCTCCTAACATCTAACCTCAATCTCTCCTCTTTTATTTTAAAACAGTTCCCCTTTGTCCTATCACTATCTGCCCATGTAAAAAGCCTGTGTTTCTTTTTTTTCCTAGGCCCCCATTAGGTACGGGAAGGCTGCTATGAGGTGTCCCCAAAGCCTTCTCTTCTCCAGGCTGAACAGGCCCAACTCTCTCAGCCTGTCTTCTTAGGAGAGGTGCTCCAACCCTCTGATGATCTTCATGTCCTTCCTCTGGACTTGTTCCAATAGGTCCACATCTTTGTTGTCCTGAAGACTCCAGACACAGTACTCCAGGTGAGATCTCACAAGGGCAGAGTAGAGGAGAAGAATCACATCCCTTGACCTACTCTCTTGATGGATCCCAGGATGCAGTTGGCTTCCTGGGGTGTGAGCACATGCTGGTAGCTCATGTCCAACTTTTCATCCATGAAAACCCCAAAGTCTTTCTCGTCAGGGCTGCTCTTGATGAGTTCTTCTCCCAGACTTTACTCATTTCTAGGATTGCCCTGACCGAGGTGGAGCACCTTTCGCTTGGACTTGTTGAACTTTATGCGGTTCTCATGGACCCACTTCTCAAGTTTGTCCAGATCCCTTTGGATGGCATCCTTTCCTACTGTTGTGTCAACAGCATTGCTCATCTTCATGTCATCTGCAGACTTGCAGAAAGTGCACTCGATTTCACTGTCTATGTCATTGATAAAGAGCACTGATCTCAAGGAACCACATCTCACTGGCTCCCAGCTGGACATAGAACTAATGACCACAACTCTCTGGCTGCATCCATCCAGCCAATTCCTTATCCACCAAGTAGTCTACCCTTCAAATTCAAGTGTCTCCAATTTGGAGAGAGTAAGGCATATGAGGAATGGCTGAGGGATCAGGGGTGGTTTAGCCAGGAGAAGAGGAGGCTTAGGGGAGACTATCACTCTCTAGAACTGCCTTAAAGGAGGTTGTAACCAGGTGAAAGTTGGCCTCTTCTCTCAGGCAACCAGCAATAGGACAAGAGGAAATGGTCTCAAGCTGCAACAGGGGAGGTTCAGGTTGGACATCAGGAAGAATTTCTTCTCTAAAAGTGTGGTCCAGCACTGGAACAAACTGCCCAATGAAGTGGTAGAGTCACCACCCTGGAGGTTTTCAGGGAACAACTGAATGTGGCACTTAGAGCCATGGATTAGTTGACAAGGTGGTGTTCAGTCAAAGGTCTTGTCAAAGGTTAGAGGTCTTTTCAAATGTTAATGATTGTATGATTCTATGGATGATTGCACACAGCTTAAGTCATCCAGTTTCTACTCCTATTCTTCAGAGTTCAAGGAAAAATGTGGTAGCTTTGTCCTTTTAGGAAGTTTTATTAACTTTTTATTAGAAGGACATTTTCCTTAGACAGCCCAGGTGGAGTATAATGCCACCAATATTCTGAGAATATTTGGGTTAGCAAACACAATAGTTACACAACAAATTATTATTCTTTAGAATGCCTGCTGTAGTCATACTTCTGTATCTGCTTAAGATCCCTAGCTCCTAGAGCAATACAAGTAACATATATCTCAAATAACAATATTAATACCAAATGCACTATGAATCTTTGAGTAGGAGCCAAAAGTAGCATGAAAATATGATGGAATTCAAAATGATGTGGATATTGGTATCAAAGATAGGAAAGTAATCAGTGTGCCCCATTTCTATTTTCTACTTTCATTAGTTTTATGCTCATACACTAATAGACGAATACTTTCTGCTCGAGTCTTACAAAGCACTGTCAATGTCTCCAAATACTTCCACAAGAGAAGTTTTTTGAGAAAGGAAAAACCAAAATAAGTAATTTCATTGTTCTTGATAGTTAAAAAGGAGTTTCTGCAATATACAGTCTATTTAACTGTTACATTATTGTATACATTCTTAAAATGATTTTATGAGATAGAATGTACTTATTCAATACCTGTTTATGTAACTTAAAAACATGCTCCATTCTGCAAATCCTATTTCAGTATGATTTTCTCTTTTTATGCTATGTTTAGCAAATAAACTTTAGACCATTAACAAAAATAGGCAGTATTACTGCCTTTAAAAATATATTTTTAAATAACTATACTTCATATGTAAAACTATCTGATATCTTAAAAATCTACAAAACCCTTTCTGCTGCACTTTAAACCTATTTCTTTTCTGCACATTTACAACTTTTTTGGTTATTTACTGTGTAAATTTCAACCAGTCAATTGAGCTTCCTCATTGAATTCAAATAAGTGAAAGCAGATTATGGAAAAAAAATAAACACAAATTAATCAGCTGGCACAGATCTGTCATTTTCCATGTTCTTTATCTTTCCTTTGAACTTCACTATAATTTGTTTAGATTGATAACCATATATAATGTTTGTCTAGAGCCCAGTGAAGAAGAGACTTTACTCTAGACTGATTGAGCCATTCATCAATCCCACTGTCATCTTTGAGGATATTTCCATCACATTTAGTGATCCAAAACCTGAGTGTCATAATGCTCTCTAGGCTGTTGCAAAATAAGTGCAATGTTTTTAAAATATCAGTTCAACTATTGCTTTCTCTCACTGATGGCAAAAGTTTAGATGAAAGTACCTGAAAAGAAAATTACTAGTTATACTCTGCTGTGAGAGTCATAACGATAAATGCAATAAGATCTGACAGTTTAAATTTAATCACTATGTTTTAACAGAGGAAGATCATTTTATATT
>NW_008240046.1:617716-630628 GCF_000691975.1 Corvus brachyrhynchos
TGCAGAGGTTTTGGCAATTAGGGCTGCAAATAACAATTCAAATTAGATTTGAGTGGTGGTAAGCCTTGCTAATTTAGATGAGAACAAGCTTAGAAAACACTGTAACCTCAATATAACTAGTTTAGTATGCAATATGTTTTATATTTTCTTTTGCTTGTTATTGTGATGTTTTCTAGTGTCAGTGACTGCCTGTGCTTTTACAATGTGTGTAATATGTAAAGTATAATATATACTATGATTTTCAGGGAAGAAATTAATGTTCAGATTCCCTAGTCTTATTTCGTTCTGCTTTTCTATTTGCATAATTTACTGTTTAATAGTTTACTAAATTTGCTTATTGCTTTCATGATTTTCCTTCATGTTTCCCTGTTAAAACCTCACATCTTGATGTCATGTTTTATTTTTGATGTAAAAGTGTTCTGTCAAAATACCTAATCAATCAATCAACAAGTAACTGAGCGGTAAAAAGTATATTCCTTATGAAATTGGTTATGTGGGCTTTTGTTTTATTTTGTGCTTGTTTTTTTGTTTGTTTTTTAATAGGAAATTTTAGCATATTTGAGGAATATATATAGGAATAAAATTTATCCTGTAGAAATTAACAGGGTCCTTCTTTATCTGACTGCTAAAGCAGTGTAGTGTAAGCTTTCAAAGGCAAGTAGTGACTAGTCACACACAAACATTGAAGTAGCTCCAGGAATATATTTTATCACCATTAGGATTAATTCCACTGCCACTGAAGTCAAAGGGGTTTTTCCCCTTAGAGTGAACAATTAATTAGGACTTGTTAATAATGAAACTGCGAGGGTCAAGGAAAAGACAAGAAAGAAAAACTTCCCATATATTCCTTTCTGAAGAAAAACAATTATGTAATAATTCAGCAAAATTTGATTTTGGTGGTGTCAAGCCACTGGTAATCTGTCACAGGAGTGAAGTTTTCAAAGACTTAAATTCATCATGATATTTTTGAAGTAAGTTAACTTGTACGTTTTGGTTAATGTATTAAAACCTGTCACCTTTAACAATATGTGTAGTTTTGTCTGGAGTCTAAGCTACCTTTGTATAAGGTAATTTTATTTCCTGTCAGAAAGTTAGTTAGGAGCATCTAAGACCTTAATACTGTTGCCAAGTAAGTAAATCTTAGATGGCAGATAATTGAGAATAGAAGGTTTAAGATTCAAAAGAGACACTGCTGTGGTCCAAGGCCATGCCTTCAAAGTATCCATGCTCATTAAATAACATGGCTAGAAGTCTGTTGACTAGTAAAAGAATTTTTAAAAAGCACTTAATCTAAACTAAATACTGTAAAGCATTTTAGGGGATTCTAGGGGATCTGATCAGGAAAAAGTTCATCTTTATCAGAGTTCTATATCAGGCTGGGATCTGGGAGGGAATCTTTTGCCAGTAAACATTTCTCAGAACTTAATCCACTTCTCCACTCTTCTAGAAGAACCAAATTCTGACGTGGGTGCTTCTCTTTATGTCAAATGGTGGAGTTCTCATATTATCTACAAGAAGTATTTGGGGACAGTAACAGAAAGAGTCTGAATTCACAATGCAATAATTTATTTGTTCAGTGGAAATGGGGGAGACTGAGGTTCAGCAAATATTTACATATATAAGACTGAGAACTTCAAAGTACTTCTTTAGAAAGGGAACTCAGCCATGGGTTCAAGAATGCCATGTGTCAGACATGAAAGAGGAGTTACAGTGAGATAAATTTCCTCCCTCACCTAGGGTATCCCGCAGCCTTGTGATTTATTTAGTTCACTATTTAGATATATATTTATTTATAGTTCTGTTGGTTTTTGTTGGGTTTTTTTTTTTTTTGGTGATATGAGGCTTTGCTTCCAGTGACAGTTCCAAGTCACCACTGCAGATGACAGCACTGTCAGTGGCCAGATGTCTACATTACACATTTTTCAAATTAGTCTCTCTCTGCCTCACTCCCTTTTTCTCCATTAGTCATCTTTTCTTGGTTATCTTTCTATCTGTCACCAGCTGTCTACTTTTAAAAGTTCATTGCACTTTTAGCGAGCTACTGAAAATAGTAATTGAAAAAAAATTCACACATTATCATAATTACCCTATTTCTTTAATAATCTGATTTTAAATTTGATTTGTATGGAAACCAAATTTTCTACCTCCATAATCTAAACAAGATAGTGAGGCAGAATCATGTTTTACTTCAGTTCTTCATCTGGTGAGACTAGGTTTCCATTTCATCTTCTGTGAGTGTCAATTTCACACCAAAATATTGGTCATGCAAAGTCATGTTCTAAAGTATGCTACTTCACAATGAGTTTCTCCTAAGTTTTCCATAGAGTGCAGTCACATTTTGTATCACTTAGAGATCACATGATCTCTAAGACCTTCTTAGAGACACTTTGTTAGATAAAAACACATTGAACTGTAACAGTAATTAGTAAGAGGCTAAATGTCTGACATGCTTTCAGGGGGTTTTTTTGCCAAGGTAATATTTTATATCAACTGTAATTTTCATGGAAGTTTCCAACTCAGTGCTGTGAGGAGTGAGGTATAGTAGCTTAACAGAGAAATAAATACATGCAAATCCATACTTATTTTAAAGGAACAACAAAATTTTGAAATGAAAAGGGTTAGGACACTTTGGCAGTGATAATGAGAATAGTGCCTCTGATAGGTAAAGGAGTAAACATCCCTGCTTGCCCCCTGCAGTATTTTCCTTTACAGCTCAGTTAAATGCAAGCCAGTTTCAATTCTTCCATGTTTTTTTTTTAATATTTAGACATTAATGTGAAGATAGTAAGGTTTCACAGAGCTACAGCTTTTTTTATATTGATGGAAGAAGAATATTTGGAAGCTCAGAAGTTCTCTGCTCATCACATACTTTAGAGATCTGTCTAAGGAGAAAGAACATACAAGTTACCTGGTTTTCCTGGCATAGAGGTAGACATTGTGTCATTAGACATCTGCATTTCTTGAAGCTGGACACTACTCTAAAAGCATAAATTTTACTTGTAGATTTAAAAAACAAGTCCAAATACACAGAAAATTAGATTAACCTCTTATTAATAAAAAAAAGATTTCAAAAAATAACACAATCCTGACTGTTGACCTTAGACAGAAAGACATTCTATTTGAAGGTGTTAGCACATTCCTTTTGAGTCAGTGTAAAATATTGTCAACTAAGGTGGTATTTTCATTGCTGGGGCTCAGAGACTTCCGAGAACAATATTAATTTTGATATACTAAGAGCATCAATTTAAAAGAAAATATATGGACTCCTAAATTTGCTTACAATCTTATCTTTAATTTCTGGATGTTTTAACTAGTCCTACCTCATCTGTCCTTCAGCTCAGATAAAAGAACTGAATTAAAGATTTTTCATTTAGAAAAGGCAATTTTAAATTATGCTAAATTACTTCTGGCAACAAGCTTAAAGCTGTATAAATTTCATTTAATAATATGACAATATATCAAACAGGACTTAATATTGATTGTGAGATAATTGCCAAAATGCAATATATTCATTCTACCCATTCAAATGGGTGAAATATATTCTGCTCATTTATACTACAAACATGTTGACAGGGGAAATTGTTACACATATTGGCAGCATTATCACGGTAAGAGCTGCAGGAACTTGTGCTCAGTGAATCCTCTTTTTACTCTGGAAGCCAGCATTCCAGAATAAAGTAGCCTGTCACCAAAAGTCAAGTGAAAGTGTTTCAAACCTGATTTTTTCAAAGCCATGTAATTCATACTTCCTTATTGCAACCATACTTTTGTTAAAACAGCAGGAGTAGATTAAACTGTAATCCTTCCTTTTAAAGTGAAAGAACATTTTTTTCCCAAATCTGGTGTGATTCCATTTATATGTACTTACCATATTATCACTCCTCATTTTAATATACACTGAAGCTGTCCTTGTGGAAGTAATTTTGCAATGTCAAACTGAAATGGAGGTAGATTTTTTCCAATTACTTCATGAATCAAATTTCAAATCAGCTTCTTAATTAGTAACAAACTAATTAATGTTGCTTTGAGTATGCAAGTTAAGGAAATTTACACCTAGTAATACTTCCAGGTCTGTAGGGATTTTTGTATAAACGGAAGAAATGTTGGGGAAATGTATGTTCATATTTTTTGCTAGAACTCTTGGAGTTTGAAAATGTAGATAATAATTTTATGTACACAGACTTAATAGCAACCTCTATAATCCATTTTTATCCAGAACATTTTATATCAGGAATGACTATATTTTATCATGTGTACCCTTGACAGTATGTGAATTTGAGGTACCATACATTCAATAAAGAAGATAATTTTGTTTATTATATGTATCTTAACTCATACATACTATGAACTTGTAAAAACTACTACACTATCTACAAAAAACTGTACCACCGTTTCAAAATACGACTACAAATCTCTGTTTTGCATCAAACTGGTACAATGAGAAGCAATTAAAGCAGATTAGGTGCTGCTTGGTGAACTGCTGTAGCTCAGCTTTCTAGCTAAGCATTTAGACTGGTTTAGTGTTTTCATTCTAACACTGATCAGTCAACAGAAATTACATGCAGTTATTAGAGAATAAAAGTAGTAAAATAAAAGTAGTGCATTTACATCTGCATGCAGGTTTTTGGAAGATTTTATGTACTTTTAATTTTTATTGTTGTATTATAGGTACATTATTAATTACAACTGTTTCTGGAAAATATTAAGAGCATAGCAAAATCATAACAATGTATGCATGAAATCCAAATTGCAAAATTATCTGACTCCAAAAGATTTGGATCGGAATAGGATTTGCTGCATAGGAAAACCACCAGATTTAACCTAACATAAATATTTGTTTCTGCCCCTAGGAAAACAGAGTATGTTTAATATAAATAATGAATGATGTTGAATAAGTTGCAATCCATATTTAATATATGTAACATTTTTCATTTCAGAAAAGATCTTTAAGCTCTACACAATGATATGCAGTAAACACAGAACACACCTCACTTAGGCTGTGAATCAAAACAAAAATTCAGTGGAAGTATGTCATGCTTCATAATGATAAAACCATGATACAGCCTTAGATACATGATTGTCTGCATGCTATTTCTAATTTTGTAAAGTGAGTTCTATTGAATAAAACATAGTGTAAAGTATTTTTCAGGCAACAAGAAACTGAAACGTTTCTGGACTGCATATGAAGAAGGAAGCCACTCTGCTTTCAAAGACAGAAACTATTGAAAATACATTATATTTCCTGTAAAGGAAAGGGAAACATTCTCTCCTTGATACAGAACCTAGTAGTTTGGCATCATGCTCTGGTGTCAGGTACTATGTACACAGAAAAGCATTTAGTATATAATCATGAAATTCTACAATCCTTCAGACCATAATACAAGAGCTGTAGTACAGAATATAGTTGTAATGTACTTTTTCTTTCTATGTCTACTTATTCAGTCTTATACATCCTCATCTGGAAAACAAACATATGCAAAATATTTTTTTGTCTCCGAGCAATTCTAGTCTTTGTTGATCATGATTGGAGTGCAGCCAGAATACTATTTGTAGGCAGACAGGTCTATGGAAAGCACTGGTGGTGTCACTTTTGAGATCTGTCCTTTAGGACAATGTCCTTCTGGAGAACGTTCTTATGAAACGATGCTTTAGTAAAACCACAGACTTCAACCTCCTGGAGCTGAAGAGCATCTGTCCAATATACTGCTGAACAATACCCACTTCCAAATTGTATTTTTACCTGTTTATAACAAGTAATTGAGGTAAGATGGAGAAACACTAAAACATACCTTTCCCTGTTCAGAAATTAGGCCTCCACCTAGCATGTTCAGTCACCTTGTATTCTCTGGGTGCAGTTGAGCACCAGTGCCCATGCATGCATTCAGATCAACAATAATTTTCTGCCACTTAAATAAGTAGTTAAACCATTCTTTATTGACTGGCATGCCATACCACAGGAAAGAGGGATAAGGAACTCAGTTATATTCTCTTGTAATCAAAAACTTTGGCAGAAAACAAGCTGCAGCAGGGTATTAGGCAACTGAGAGCCTCTATTGACTTTCATCTCTTGCTAGTGAAAAGAGTAGGCAAAAAAAGGAAAAATGCATATGCGTTGTCAGACCTCAGACTAAGTTTTCAGAACTTAGTGAAGATACCTTTATCTTTGTGTTTATAACCATTATGTTTGACGTGGAAATAATTCTGAATTGATAAATATAGCCACATATTTATTCACTATTTTGTAGTATCATTTTTGAAAGTGAAACTTCTTTTAAAAAGTCTCTCTGGGAAAAAGAATGATATTTGAAACAAATAGATTATTCAGTTTGTTTACCTAATTTTTAAGCATTTATTTATTGTTCAATACTACTTGGAGACTGTGGACAAATCTATATAAACATGTGAGGTATTAAAGAGGAACAAATTCAGTCTCATCCAAAATTTTTTAAAGTCAGATAGAGTTCCCTGACATCAGACTCATAAATCAGCAATTGATCCAGAAGTATGATGGTATCACTTTGGCCAGGAGCTGAGTTCAGTGCAAGTGGGCTAAGTGTGGTGAGCCAGGGTGAACAGGAAAATGCAAACAAGGACAGAGAATAAGGTGCCTTTGTGTGAACCACAGGTGAACAATTAACTGAAGAGTTAAAACTGAAACTGCTGGAAAGGTAGATCACAGAATCATTACGAACCAACCTGGTTGGTGGCTTGGGCCGACACCTGGTTTGAAAGACCTCCTGAGAAAGAGGCTGAAGGAACGTGGTTACGTGGGCACGGAACATGGCCCAAGGAAGGTGCTCGAGGCAGACCCATTGGGTGTCAGAGCCTGCCCTTGCAGTCCCTGGGAAGGTATCAGCAGATAGTGCGTGTCTGAGTGGGGCAGGAGTTGATGGAGGGAAGATTTTTACTGATACAGACCCTATTGCCTACTTATCTGCTTAGTAACAATCATACTATTTGATGTTCAGTCCTTCAGCTCTAGCGCAGACAAAATTAAGTCTAGTTCATATAAATGATTTAAAATAGCCTGGCTAATTTTTTTTTTTCCCATTCTTTGTGGTTTTTGGATTCCTGTGAAATGAAAACAGAAATGATTAAATGCTTTGGTATGCAGTATTTTTGTGTTGCTGATATTCTACAGCAACGAGATTCCTCCACAATCAGAAAATTACTTCCAGATTAAAAATACAATAGTTAAAAGTTCTCAAACTGTTATTTTTCAAAAGGAGTTGAAATCTCCTTGAAGGTTTTAGAGAACTACATCTTGCATCAGTGAAGAAAAACAAAATTTTATTATAAGCATTTCCAGAAACAGACTGAATTTTCATATCCTCAAATGAAGTAGCTCACTTTTGTTAAACTCACACTTGAATATTGGAATATCATACTAAGTATAAGCACCCTTATCACAACATCAGGATATTTGGAGCCTGATACAGTGCAATTTTTCTTGATTTTGAAAGGAAAATAACATCTGCTACTTCTTCATAAGAGTTTTCTGGCAATTGCCATGTTAACTTAAAGAATTTTGGTTTCAATTAATTCACATTTCCTAGTTTAAAACAAGAACAACAAACCTCTTTGTTATCTCACATAATTGAATGATGTGTAACTACACAATTTCAACTATAGAAATGACATAAAGGTTGTATGGAAACACAAAGTGGGGTCCATGAAAGTATTTGGCTCTTGTTAAGGGTTATTAGAGTGTAGAATTACTGTTAAATGTATTGTCAGAATAACATTATGTATAAATATGTGTTTTACAGTCTTTGCTTTATCTTATGAAGCCATATTTTGTATGTGGTTAGAACCACCTTTTGCAGCAGAAAACTTGTGTCTGTTCTTGTTTGCATGGACACAGCCCACCTGACATACATTGTGCCTTTTGCATTGGGCTGTTTCTCTTCTCTGATGATGAAGAGATGTGAAATCTTTTTTTGAATGCTGGAGTCAGTACAAAACACCAATTTTTCGTCCTCTGCATGCTGCTACCTTTCCTCACTCTTCTTATATTTTTCAGTTTCATTATGTTAACAAGAGTAATATAGTTATATGCTATTACTTTTGAAAATAAAGCTAAATCATATTTTAGTGGAGCTTGTTTCTTTGACAAGGTGGGGGGCTTTTTTGATTTTGTTTGTTTGTTTGTTTGTTTCCTTTCTGCTGTTCGAAATGGTGCTGTTTCCAGCTGTGGTAGAGGTAATTTCCTTCACAGTGGCTGGTATGAGTGCTTTGGATTTGTGCTGAACACAGGGTTGATAATATAGAGAAGTTTTGTTATTTCTGGGCAGGGCTTACACAGAGCCAAGACCTTTTCTGCTTTTTGTATTATCATGCTGGTGAGGAAGCTGGGGGTGCCTGGGATGTTGGGAGGAGACACAGCCAGGACAGGTGACCCAAACTGACCAAAGGGATATTCCAGACCATGTGACATCATGCTCTGTATATAAAGTGGGGGGATGAAGGGGGCATTTAGAGTGATGGCATTGGTCTTCCCAAGTCACAGCTACCTGTGATGGTGCCCCACCCCCCGGGGATGGCTGAACACCTGCCTGCCCATGGGAAGAGGTGAATGAAATTTTTGCTTTGCTTTGCTTTGCTTTGCTTGGGCGTGTGGCTTTTGTTTTTCCTATTAAACTGTCCATATCTCAACCCATGAGTTCTTTATCTTTTACCCTTCTGATTCTCTCCCCACTCCCACTGGTGGGGTAGCAAGGGAGTGGCTGAATATGACTTTTACATAAAAATGAAATTTTTGTTCATAGATTTCTATGTCTCCCTCTGTAAGAAAAACTGTCAATCATATATATAACTGGTAATCTTAGAAGGGGCAAACTAAGGTGCAATTATATCCTGGTCTGTGGTAGGATCTTCCACAGAACAAATAAAAATTGGTGATTATATCAGCAATAAAACCCTTAAACCTATGGTTTTTTTCTGTAATTGTAAGAATGAAGAGAACACACAATAATACACACAGTTCTACAGAGTTTTTTTCAAATCAGCATGCCTATGCAGTTCCCTTGGAAAAAACTCTAATTTTACAGAAATATTCTTGGTTAACATTTTGTATGTATACATATATACATACATATATGCATATATATACACATAAGAAACTATGTGATGCATAAGGTACATATTTCTTGAAATCACATAGAATATAATGTATATTTAATATAAAATGTAGTATGATATGTAAAATATAATTTAAAATCAATGAAAAATTTTCACTATGGTGCAAAATACAGAGCTGGATCTAAGCCAAATTGCTGAACTTAAATTTTGAAAGTGGTGTGTGTGCACATGAGAGTGATTTGAAAGTGGTGTGTGTGCATGAGAATGATTTGAAATTTATTTTAAAAAAATTTAGCTTTTTGATATGTTTAACAATAAGATGGATATATAGGAATGATTATGATTGAAATATGATCTTTTTCATATTTCACTGGCTGGACGCAAGTAGTGCCAAAACCTAACACTTCATCAGACATGCAACTGAAAGCCATTGGTTGATTAGATTTTTTATTAATTCTCTGATAGTCCATATTTACAGTTTATTTTTGCCATACATGTGAACTAAAGGACTAAAATAGTAATTTTTTTAAGACCCTGTTTGAGCCTCTGAAATGTTTATATGTTTATTTGCTTTTTTTTTTCTTCACTGTCACATTTAAACCAATTTTAGAGTTGGGATACAAAGTTAAAATTGTTTCCCAGAAATTTCCAGAGGAACAGTGAATGGTTGACAACCTGGACAAATCTCTGCATAGTACATAGCCTATACCAGGTATAGTTTGTAAGAAAGTATAAGCAAATACTTATATGTATACACATTTCAATAAGGTGAATTTTCTTTATTCAGGGTATTCTGTTTTTCTATTTACATATAAATATTTACACATTAAAAAAACTTGTAACATACTAATTACCCTTAAAAATATTATTTATCTTAACCACAGAACATGCTTTTAGAACCACAGAATTTTTAATGTAGACAACAGATAATATTTTATGTTAAAAGATACTTGAATTTTTTTTGTGACTTTATTAGTTATTTCAAAGACTGCTTTCAGGAACATGACACTGCCTTGATGCTCTAGAAATAACTTTCTCCACTTTCACTAAGTTTTGCTACTAGACAGAGAACAGAAATGCCAAATAGTTGAAAGTCAATGAAAAGAAAGAATATATAGGCAGACTGTGCTAAGAAATTTGGGAAAATTAATGTAAATAGATTCCAAGACTGAAAAGGAATACAGTACACAGATCTTCACCTTCCTCTAAAGGAAGGAAGAAATCCTCCTTGTTAGTGATGTCGCTCCTGGAAAGATTTCAGGGTGGTGCAGCAAAACCTTCTCAACCCTGCCCAGCAAACACAAAGAGTCTCAGGAGCAGTGTTTGCATAAAACCACCCAGCAGTGCAGCAGATACTAGGAAAGCCTTCGAGCAACATTTTAAACTGGTTTATCGAGGCTTCTCTGTGTTGGTTTGGACTGTGAATATATAATACTGGTAACTATACTTATGAGTCAGACTATAAGGCTGTTAAAACTTTAGTTGGACTAACAGTAAATTATTCGTTTCACATATGAGGGACTTTCCTCATTTTGTTTGTAGCAGGACTTTGAGTTTAACATTTTACGTAAACAGAAGGACATAATTATTGTCTTCAGATGACAGAGTAATAATGTTGAATTAAGGTACATTATAAAATGAAAATATGATACTTTTTTCTGCCGTTGTTTTTCAAAGATACGTGTTGAATTTTAGCTACTCTCTGCCATTTGCAAGGATTGCTCCATAAAACTTACTAACTCTGACAGATGTGTTTGTGAGTTGGGTGAGTCTTTTAAAGTTATTTGAACACTTTCAGGAAATGCCCCAGTGTATGAATGCATAGAAGCAAAGAAATGTCATTTTATAAGTTTTGAAAAGATTGAATGCCAAGAGTTTCATTATGCAGAGGAAGGATCCCAGAGGAACAGAAACCTATTTGTTTAAACAAAACTAGAAGGTGGGCTGCCAGATTTGCCATCTAAGCATTTGCACCTGGCTGACAATATGTTGATACAGATGGTAGCTAATGCAACATTTGGCCATGTTCTACATTGGCTGGAATAAAATATTTTTCTTTGGGACATCAAATTAATATTTTAGCTTCATTATATTTAGGATAAAACTCACAATGTTAAATAAATAAATTGACATAAAAGAAATATCTATGCACATCTTGCCTTTACTGGGGACCAGAAATAATCCATCCAGTCCTGAAAATGTAGATATTTGACTAACGTTACCAAGGATGACTACTTCACATGTGAGGAAAGCCTTTGTTTTCCATGATATTTATTTATTAAATTATTATAAAATAGACAGAAAAAACCAGCAGACTGTTTATTTGGGGTTTTTTTTCAATTGTCTAGGTCTGTCTGGGATTGAGTTAATTTTCTTCATAGTAGCCTGTGTAATGCTGTGTTTAAGATTTATGACAAAATGGTATTGATAACAATCCAGTGTTTTATCCACTGCTGAACTGTTTGCACAGGACCAAGGGTTTCTGCTTCTTACTGTGTCTTGCCTTCTTCCCCTGCCTCTCTCCTGTGAGTAGGCTGAGGGGGCAAGAAACTGGGAGGGGACACAGCTGTGAAAACTGACCCCATTTGACCAAAGGCATAATTAACACCATATGACTCCACACTGAGGATGCTGCTTTTCCTAGATAACCTTTGCTCAGACACTGCCTGGGCATCAGTCTGTGGGTGGCAGGTGATAAGTTGTTGCTTTTGCATCTCTTTTTTTTTTTTTTCTTTACTTATAAAACTGTCTTAATCGTGATCCATTTTTCTTCATTGATTTTTGGCATTTTGATTCTCACCCTCTGGTTGGTACTTAGTTGCCAGGCTCAACCCACCACTCTAACCAGACCTTTATATTTGTGCTGTACACAAAAGTAAGATTTTTATGCCATTTTTTCTATTGCTTTTGTTTTAATAAATTTGGACGGGTTTAAAATTATATTTTAATTTTACTGTGGTGTTCTTACCTCTAACTTTACCATATTTTAACACACCTTCCTGTCAGGTCAGCTCCAGGTTTTTAATTGTTTCATTTCTCTGAGGCCTTAAATCCAACAGATAAAACTATTTGCCTTTTACTATACAGTTATTTACACTGAATAAATTATTTCAAATTTTTTAAATGTCACCTATGTATGGCAACAACTTTGTGGTCCTACTTCAAAGTGATTTAGCTTTCTCTTCCTTATGCAGCTTCTTCCCCTGAAGTAAACCCAGTGGATGCATAAGATAGAGTTCCAATTGTTTGACAACTGTTTCATATGTCAGATGTA
Organism: Corvus brachyrhynchos; assembly: GCF_000691975.1. Taxonomy (NCBI): domain Eukaryota; kingdom Metazoa; phylum Chordata; class Aves; order Passeriformes; family Corvidae; genus Corvus; species Corvus brachyrhynchos. Next base: position 630,072 of record NW_008240046.1, read on the forward strand.
AGATGGATCTTCTTTTGAACATCGATCCCCATGTCAACAGACAAGAATGTCAATAAATTCTCAGTTTTTCACACGTAAATAAAATTACTTAATAACTGCTCATTTTCTTTTCTAGGATTTATTCTGGTTTGACAGGTAAGACTGTGAATATTCAATTATTTTAGCAATAAATTCTTGGCTTGATATATAAAGTTAGTTTTCTCTTGCCCATAAATATGATTTTGAGTAAAGCAAACAGACTAGCTTAAAATACTGCTAAATTGATTCGCACCAGGAGGTGTGCTTGTGTGTGACAAACATCTGAAAAAGAGGGTAATAATATTTGCTCATTATCTCTTTCTTGAGAGTTCATTTCTACTTGATTTTTCTTCTGATTGTCATTAAAATGGAAAGTTTGGATTCATTCACTGAGGCAAAGAGGTTATTTGGGAGCTAAAAATTTTTTCTATGGTTGAAAATATTGATAAGGTCTACATACTGAGGTTTTACATGTACATGTCTGTGTAAATCACATCTCTTTTATATCACCCCTTCTATACTGCTGTTGTATTCCTGCT
>NW_008240046.1:630639-651182 GCF_000691975.1 Corvus brachyrhynchos
CTGCTGTTTCCATCTGCAGGACTGTTTTTTGAAGTCTATTGTATTTTAAAACTATGAAGGATACTACCAAAATCAATCCAGATACTTCTCTGCATCATTCAGAAAACTGGGTAAGGTGTGAGAAGAGGCATAAACTACCCCCTTTAGATGTATCAAGTGCTATGGAACTAATGAGCTAGCTAAATGCATTAGTCATTACAAATCTGAAGAAAAACCTTGAAGACGTATTCATTATTTATGTTTATTTCAGGGTATCTCAGGAGCTGACAAGCATCTGTTTTACAACCGGAAAGAAAATTGGCAGAAAGCTGGGAGAACTTCAAAGGACTTCTGCACTCAGAGAAGCTATAGCAAGAAGAATTAAAGTTTTGTTTTCAATTTCTTTACATAATAGGTTTATACAAAAGGAAATATCTGTGTAGCAGAAGTATAACTGTCCTCTCTGAACAGTCAGTACAGCAGCTGATTCAGGAATCATCCTTCTGTTTGAGTGGATGGATTTTTGGAATGTTTGGGTTAACTACTACATTTGAAATAGACTAAGTATGGTTTTAACTACTTTGCTTTGGAGCAATTACCTTTTTTTATTTCCACTTTTTTTTTTTAATGACAAAAATGGATACGCCCAGACTGGAAAGAAATTTAGTTAATTCCTCTACTTGCCCCTCCTCTCCACAGTTAACAGTAGAAAACCATTTGCCTTGTGTTTGTAAATCTCTTGATGTTCTAGTCTTCATACACAAACTACAGTTTCTCATGCTTTCAGGAGTAAAACATGTTTGCTTGAAAAACAGACAGAATCTGTTAGGTTAGATACGTGATATAAAGCATTGTTACTTTTCAATAATTGTTTCAAAGGTTCCATGAGACCTGATAAAGAGAGACCAAGATGACATTAATTGCAAAGGAAAAATTTCTGTGCTAATATAAATTTTAACATGTACAAAGATTTCCATGGAGTTGAATTCTCCCCTGAAAATTTACTTACACATGACAAGACTCCACAGAAGAGAAATTGATGTCTAAGCTGAAATCTGCACACAAGAGAATTTAAACAGCTCAGCAAAAGGAAAGCCATTTAGTAGCATTTAATTCTCAACATGGCTCAGGGTAGAGACTGTTCCCAAGGCAGGTCAGTTGTGATAATCTTGTTTTAGAGGGTAAGAGAACTCAATAGTATGGATAAGGCCTATTCTGTGTTCTTTATTTTTCTAAATGTATATTCTGGAATTGGTTATTAGACATATGATGTATTCACACACATGTCCTATATGTTGTCCTTAAATCTTATCATCTCCACTCTTTTCTAGCAATAAAATCTACACAATTAAAATCTAATTTTGTTTTAGGAGAAATAAGAAAAATATTTGTCTCTGATGTAATTGTTGAAGATATTTGCAGGTCTACCTGAATGTATTTTTAAAGTATTTTAGAGAATTTGGTTCATGATAGATCAAAGTCACTTACAGTGCAGATAAATGATGAATTTACTGACTAGGTCACCCTAATGTGTCAGGGACATGACTGATTTGTCTCAGGAGAGGGCATGCAATTGATTCAGCTCATAGATATGATATTTGAAATGCCCTAAGGTATTTCAGGCATTCATGTGGGAATCTCTTATCTAATACAAAATCTATAGGAGACTCTTACATTTTGGTCTAACAAGTCATTATGGGATATTGAAAAACATCTCAGATGGTACTAGGGGTTTGTGTTTGAGGCACTGCACTGTGCCTTTTGATAATGTGATCGCTGAAGTGCAATTTAGTTGATCAGATATCAGGGTCTATTTAGAGAATCAACTCCTTAGACCCCATTGGACTGTTGACTAGCTGAAAATGACAGGAGCTTGAATACTGTATGTAGACACCTGAATGACTTAATCTGAAGCCAAATAACTGGTAAAAGCTGAACTGCTTTTACTTGTTCCTGTATATGTAATTAATTGACAGTGAATACAAGCTAACGTGATTTAATGTAAAGTACAGTTAAAAAGTTTAGGTATGTCACCTTACCTAAGTTACATATTAGCCAAGTATTCTTTTACTTATGTAGTGTGTCTTTGTTGTGACACAATGAGTAAATCAATGATAATGTTTTGAGGGGGTTTGTGTGGGTTTGGTTTTTATTTCCTGTCTGTTTCCTAGGTCATTTTTTTGTTAAGAAGGTAGCAGAAACAGCTAAAGTTGGTGAATAAATTGGATTTCTAGGTGAAGTAGGAGAGAAGTCCTTTATCTTTCATATACAGAATCACACAATGGTTTGGATTGGAAGGGACATGGAAGACCATCCCATTCCAAACCTCTGCCATGGCCAGGTGCACCTTCCACTAGAGCATGTTGCACAAAGTCCTGTCCAAGTTGGCTTTGAACTCTCCAAAGATGGAGCAGCCATACATAGTCAATGCTACTTGTAAAGATGTCTTCTCAGAGGCCTGAAATATACTCTTCCAATCAATCAAAACTCTTATCATAGGGTTACAGCTTTAGGCATAAACATATGAAGTCATATAAGAGTGCATAGGCACTCTTGATGTGGCATCTTTACCTATATATCAGTATAAGTACAGCATCTGTAAAGAATAAATTAATTTTGTTTTGTCTTTCTAAATTTGTTGGTTCATAATTTCTACCAACTTTGAATGCTTTAGACTTTTAACCTCCATCAGGTCCAGGAAAAATTTAGTTTTGTTATAAACATCCTTTCATGTTTGTCAGTATTAATGAGGTTGTTGTCTAATAAACAAATCTCTAGTATGGTAAACTCTCTGTCATATTTATTTAATCTCCAAAGAAACTCAAGTTCTTGCTGTAATTTCTGCACATAGAAACTTTTGAGGTAAGATTGTCTGCTATCCTCTGTTCTATCTCACAATCTGAAATAGGATCTGGATGTTGTTTACTGCTCAAATATCCTTTATAACTCTGACTTTGATTCTTACAGTGCTCAAAGTCAGTAATATTTCAGAGAGAATCTGGTTAATCAGTCTTTTGTCTGAACTTTTTTCTGCCTTTGCAACAAACAGAATTCACAGAGAGAAGATTCCATTCATGTAGTTAGGATTAAGAGGGAGAGCCTCCTTCTTGTTGCTAAACTTCATTAATCTGAACCAGTTCTACATAACAAGATTTTTTTGCATGTGTGCACAAAAGTTTTGGTCATGAAAGCAAATTAAATCTTGAAATTGGAGAACAAAAATGAAACAAACTAACTGGGGTTGGCTTCTAATGAAATTAAAATCAATGGAAAGAAATAAAAGAAAATTCAGAAATGAAGTGATTGTAATCAAACGTAATAAGATGACATGAAGTGCTCCCCTTTTGCATGCCTTTCACAGTTTCAATGTCCCTGGAGGACTAGGCTTTGTGGTTTTCTAAAGCCTAAGCTTTAGCGTAAGCCTAACCCTAAGCAGAGTAGTAAAAGCAGCCTTTGCTGAGATGCCAAGCACGTGGGTGGTGCCAAGGAGAATAGTGTGGAGGGAGCAATGTTGGGGCAGTGCTCTGCCCACCTTGGCATGCCTTTTGTAGTTGCAGACTCCCTGAATCTCTAGGCATTGAGATTTTTTCAAGTCTAAACCAAGGCATATGCCTAACCCTAAGTGGAGCAGTAAAAGTGGGCTTTTGCTGAGGGGTTCATCACATGGGTGGTGCCAAGAAGAAAGGTGTGAAGAGAGGAATTTTTGGGCAGTGGGGTGTTCTTTTTTTGAAGTGAAATGTACCAAACCTCGCCAAAATGTTTCTCCTTGAAATCCTGAAATCAGGGAACTAAGTGAAATAAAGAGACAGGAGAAGAAGTTGATGAAATGAAATGCTAAAAATAAAAGAAAGTTCTGAAGCAAAGTGAAAACAATAAAATGGCTTGGGATGACATGGAGTGTGTGTAAATTGACCAAAACCTGCAGAATTGATCCTCATTGAAATGGTAAGATTTCATTTCCAGTCATGAAGGAAATGAAATCTTGCCTTATCAATGAGGATCAATTTTGCAAGCTTTGGTCCATTTCACTGCACTTCATGTCATCCCATTTCCTTTTATTATTTTCACTTTGCTTCAGAATTTTCTCTTTTTTTTTTAACATTTCATTTTTTTCAACTTCTTCTCCTGTCTCTTTGTTTACCTTTCTTCCCTGATTTTGGGATTTCAGTATTAATGATTTTGGCAAGTTTTGGTCCTTTTCACTGCACCTCATTTCATCTCAGTCCATTTTGTTGTAGTCACCCCATTTCTAAATTTTCTTTTTTTTTTTTGAATTGCATTTTATTTTATCGTATCTCCTTTCCAGTGTTTGTTCCACTATGTTCTCTGATTTCAAGATTTAATTTCCTTTCCTGAAATGAAATTCTTCCTTTCAGGAAAGGAAGTGAAATCTTGTGATTTCAGTGAGTGTCTGCATTTTTCAAACTTGTTTTGTCTCACTGACCTATGACAATCATTTCATGTTCTCCAATGAACATTTACAGTTTTTCTGAGTACTTAAAATATAATGTATATTTTGTTTGGTTATTTTCCCCCCAGATTTGTAATGATTGATAATGGCCAATCCTGAGGAAACATTGGTACATTTCAGGATACAAGCCAATAATCACAGAATAAAATTCAGACTTGTCATCCAGAATTATTCCTTTGATATCATGCATGGCATTCTTGCCCCATCCTGTTACCATTATGGTTTCTGACAGTTTCCCATAAAACAGCTATATATGATTTACTGAAAAACATTAAATTCTACTGAATACAAGAACTAAATAAAAAGCTCATCCTGGGAAACTCAGAGACTTTGCATTTTAAAGAGAAGGAACCACCTTATATCCCTTAAACTTTCTTTTTCTCTTTCCTCTTTCTGACACTACTTTTCTTATCAAGTTTTATGTATACAGTCCCTTTCATATCTAATTTTTGGATTGGATATCTAATTTATTTGTAATAGGTATTAATATTTTTATTTTTTGTTTTGCCTTTGATCTCAAAGAAAATTGGATCTTGTCTTTTACAAGTGAATAAACTCCATCAGCTCCAGCGATGGTTTCAATTTTTATTTTTATGGATTTCTAATTATTTCCTACAAAGATGAAAGATAGAACAGAATATTAAATAAAATGCTTTAGTGGTATTTGTTTAAGGTCTTTTTTAGCTGTTGGATTTTATTTTCTTGGGGAGGGAGAGTATGTTCCATTTTTTGGGGAGTTTGGCTAGAGTTTTCCTTGTTCACCCGTAATGAAAATTAAACCTGTCTAGCCTTAAGGTTTATTGTGAGTTTTGCATGATCAGCTAGAGTCCCAGATCTGTTATGATTTTGCTAAGATCTTTGGATCTTAAAGATTTCTTAACTGTGCCATTAATAACAGACTTCAATGTGTGTTTAGAATACAGTCTTAGATTTTTAGTATGATCCATAAAACATAGACTTGACTTCTGTTTTTCATTAAGATGATAATTACAGAGTACACTTCATTGTCATTCCTCTGACACAAAATTTATCTCTTTAACACAGTCTAATATTAACTTTAATTTTTTCCATGTTTAATATTGCCCATGTCTACTAGCATGGTAACAATCATTCTTACTCATGCAGCATCAACAATAAAACATACACTTTCATGCAAATTTGCTATACTCATTCTAAATGTTCCTGACTAAAAGGGCTTATTAGGAATAAATCAGTTCTTGTTTCTATTGTAACATGAAAAAAAAACAACTAAAGAGCAATAGAAAGCAACCTGACAAAAACACCTGAAAAACACTCTACGTAAAGTTTAAAGACCATTTAACTTAGATCTGTTACAGCCATCCTGCACAAGCATTTGGCACATAAACTTAATGCATAATATGTCTAGAACTCACCTAGACTGTAGATATGAGAACATGTTATGGGAAACATTTCTAGTTTGAGAACTCTTCCCTGTTTTTTGAATGGTAAACAAGATTTGGCAAGAAACTAACAAACTAACTGTAATTTTGAAAAAAAGAATTTTGAATAGGAAAAAGAAAGGCAAAAAAGGCCAGCTGGAGTGCATCAAGGAGAGCATCACCAGCTGGTCAAGTGCAGTGATTGTTCCACTCTACTCTGCAGTGGTGCTGCCCAAGTCAAGTTCTGTGTGCAGTTTTAAGTACTTCACTATAAGAAGGACTTACTAGAAGCTATTGAAGTGTGTCCAGAGGACGATGGCCAAGATGGTAAAAGGTCTCAAAGGCAAGACTTACGAGGAGTGGCTGAGGTCACTTGACTTGCTCAGCTTAGAGAAGAAAAGGCTGAGGGATGACCTCATTGTAATGTATATCTTCTTTAAGGTCATCAGAAGAGGGGTAGGCATTGATTTCCTCCCTCTGGCAACCAGCAACAGGACACAAGCAAATGGAATCAAGCTGCATCAAGGAAAGTTCACACTGGCCATTAGGAAAAGCTTCTTCACTGAGAGGGTAGTCAGCCACTGGAAAATGTCCTCCAGTGAAGCAGTCATATTATCCAGCCTGTCAGAGTTCAAAGAGCATCTGGAAAATGCTCTCAGTCAAGTGCTTTAATTTCAGGTAGTCCTGCTTCCTAATTTCTGCATTTGATTGCATCAGAACTCAAGAACTTATAATTGCATACAGTTTTATGTAGTCATGTATGATATGGATATCTATGCTAACAAAGTGATACTTATAAAATATTTTATTGAAAAGAAAAATTTTAAAAAATTAAAAACAGCTTGATTCTAGCATACTTGGATTTCTACCCCTTCCTATGTTTGCTAAATCTATTTGAAGTATACTAGAAGTACAGTACTTTCACATAAGTGTATTCAGGCATGAAATAGAATCATGCATTTTTAAGTAAATTGCTTTCTAACAGATTTATTTCAGAATATGCACATAATTAGAGTCACAGCTCCGCATAGTAGTCAGTCAGCATTATATCACTATTTGCCAACCACCACTTTGTAAACAAGATGTGCTGTCTCAGGATGTGCATTCCATTTCAAAATTTTACTGGTGCTCACTCAGAGATAAGAGGTATTTCAAACTGAGACATTTTATTGACTAACCTGACGTCAGACTTTGATCAGGGAATCATGTTGACAGTAGGATGTTTATTTCCATGTAGTCCCATTAAAATAATAAAATTTTAGAAACAATTGGAATTGTGTCACTGCATATCAGATAAGATGCTGCATTTGTCTTGTTATTGTGATGTGAACTTATCAAGACTTCAGTGTATATTTTTTTCTGAAGCTCTGTTACACAGCAGATGGGATGTCTAACATCCTTTTCTATTTGAAACATGCAAGCTCTAATAAACAAGAGGGTTTAGAATGTTAAACCAGCCAGCCATACGAAATATGTCACACAGTTTGCTGTCAACCTAATTAATTAGATAGCATTATTTGTTGTCCCCAATGAACTCTGATGAGCTCAATGACTGATTATTGCCTCATTCTTTTGAGGGATTTTCTTTTAATTTTATTCACATTGATTTAAGAGTGTTTAAAGAGGGAAAAAACATCCTACCACTATGAAGGGTTATTCAGAAATATATACTTGTGACTTATTAATATGAGCAAACATTTGGCCTGTTACTAAGGTCATTTTAATTTTAAATCTTTCAGAGTAATGTTTCTTGAATAATTACTATTTCAGTAATTGTCTTGCACTTTCATAACACATTTCTGGACATGTTTTGTAATAGAGTTCTTGCCCTTCAGACTGTAGAAAGACTCAATAAATTTATGTGAACATCACTTATAATACAGGACAAACAAAACCTTACGGTTGACATAACATACAGATCTTCAAATCAATCTTAAATTAAAAAGGCTATTTTCAGTTGGGAAAACATAATTATTTGCTTTTCTTGTAATTTTAATATTCAGATTTGCACAAGAACAAATAATTTGATGAACTTTCTAAAAGGGACCAGCACCTCCCTGCCCCACAGTTCCATTTCCAGCCGTGCCACTGGTTCTTAAAGAGACAATAACAATCTTGGGCACAGATAGTTGAGGAACACTATAACATTTTGGGTTACCCAGGTCACTATGAAGAAAACTAAAAGTTGTCCAATAGAAAAATCTATAAATAGTGAATGTAATAATTGGACTTATTACAGCAAATGACAGTTTTGCTATTGTTTCTGGTAAATATATTGCACTTAAGTAAAGTATTAAATTCCTCAGTGGAAGGAGAGACATAAAATTCAATAGGCTGATCCCAGAAAAGTCCACAAGTGAGGTAGACTCCTGAGAAATATGTGTGCTGTTTCTGAATTTCTAGGTGCTTTATTATTATAGGCTTTGTTATTTGAGTTATGTGTCATTTCTGTCTGCACCCTGCCACACCATTTTATTAGTTTTATATTGATAGATTTTTTTTTTTAATATGCAGCTAGATTAAATTTGCAAGTTTGCATGGCTTTTAACTAACTAATGTACATTCTGGTGCACTTCTGAATGTTGACATGCAAAGAGTGTTGTATAAACAATCAAATACTCTCAAAAGGGTTAAACCAATTGGTATCCTCTTTGGGTAATATCTTTTATATTACAGCAGTAAATATGAAGAGAATGCAAGGACAAATACCTTTCTGAGGGAGGCAGCATTTAGCTACTCTTCAAAGGCTTTAATGAATCAGTCCTCTGTACAGAGTTCAGTCTTACACTTCATGCCATTACAACATGTTCTATTAAGCATCCATGAAGAAAAGTTTTCTCAAGTTTAACATGCTTGATAGTTTCATTGGGTCTTGCTGGTAACAGAAATTCTTTTGTCTGCAGGAATTTTCGAACTGGTATTTCAATTTTGTCTTGGTTTTTTTTCAGACTGAAGAAGCACAGAAGTCTTTTTGCCTCTTCTACAAGAGGAATTCCTTTCCCTAGACACCCAGTTACACTTCTATGTGCACTTATTCATTTGTGTATATTTATGGGATCAGTTAGCAAAAACTTTAGAAAGGGTTCAATCTGAAGTTATACATACCTTTAATGAATTTCTCTTCAAACTCTTTTTTTTTGGATAGTTTTTTTTGAAAGCTCATTTTTGTATTGTAATTAATGAACAGATTATCTCCTTCTTTTGCATTTGTTTAGACTGTTTTTTGAAGAGTGATTTAAGGTTCACAATTTTATATTCTGTGTCCTTATTATCTTTGTGATTTTTTAGGACTGTTGGTGGTCTGTCACCATGTTCAATGAAAATATAGTTCCAAAAGCATATACCTCCCATATGATAATAGTCAAAAATCTATAAAGATTCTAAAGTACTAATAATGCAGTTAGCTTCTTTGATTCCATGTATTTTTAAACCTATAACTACTTGTCTGTTGGCTTAATAAAATATTAATAAAATTTCAGTGGCAATTTGTGCACTTTTATTCTAGCCTTTTCCACAATATTTCCTATGAAGTGTGTGCCTGAAATACAAATAATTCTAAATGATGTACTCTTCTTTGCCTTCTGTCTTTTCCCCTTTTTCAACTTATTTTTCTTACTCTATTTGAGCAAATTTACTGTGGGTGCTACTTCTTTTTAACTCTATAGCTTCTTGTTCAGAGAGTAAAATGCACCTGTGGCCTTTCTTAAAGAACTTTAGTGAATGATTGGGCCATGTTTAAAAGTTACAGAACAAGATTAAATGCATTTCACTCTATATAACTCCTCCTTTGTATCAGACAGGAACATTAATATTGATAATTTCTTAATTTCACAAAGAATCACACAGCTTTTCTGGTCTTTAATCATTACAAAAATGTTAGACTAAAATAATCAGAACTTAAATATGATTTTTTTTCAAAGAATAATTGTACAGCCAGGGTACAGTTTAAAGTTTGGCTTAAGAGTTATGAGATATACTTCAAAATAATAGATACTCCACAGTTATTTTTTGTGAAAAGGTTAAATAAGCATTGGTTTGATGGAGGAGTTCTCTCCAGCATAAATCTTCATGAAATGTAAAACTTTTGCAAATATTTTCATTATAATTCACTTGTGAAGCTCTGAAAAAACCTTTTAAAAATACAAGAAAAAAATTGTCCTATGTTTTTCCACAAAAAAATCACTGATGTACATAAACTAAAATATTTTATAATTTCATGGAACTACCTAGCTCATCCACCAGCAACCACAGCAAAGGAATGGTAGTTATGCAGCACAGGACACATTTTCCAAGAGGTGTTGGAGCAGCTGTCTCTGCCAGGGCAGAGGCTTTGACCCACATAAATCTTCAGATGATAGCTACAGCCCGGCAAGTTGCAGTCTGAAGGGAGTGCCTGGGACATCTCCCTCAGGCTGGGAGAGGTAAATGAAAAAAATTATTACTGTTAAAATCTAAATGCAAACACTCTCACTGTTAAGGAATACAGCCAGGGCCCGTAGCTCAGTGAGCAGCTGCAATGGGAGCTGCACATGGAGCTCTGGGTGGTGGGATCCCAAGCAAAGAGGCCTCGAACTGCTGACCCTTTGCATAGCAAAGAGCACAGAGACCTTTGGCCAGCCAGGTGACCAGACACTCAAAATTCACAGAATTCACAGAATTCACAGAATGTCTGGGTTGGAAGAGACCTTCAAGATCATCGAGTCCAACCCATGCCCTAGCACCTCAACTAGATCATGGCATCGAGTGCCATATCCAGTTATTTTTTAAACACATCCAGGGATGGTGATTCCACCACCTCCCCAGGCAGTCCATTCCAGCACTTTCACCCTTTCTGTAAAAAGCTTTTTCCTAATATCCAACATATATTTCCCTTGACACAGCTTGAGACTGTGCCCTCTTGTTCTGTCAGTTGCCGCCTGGTGAAAGAGGTCAACCCCCACCTGACTACAACCACCCTTCAGGAAGTTGTAAAGAGTGATAAGGTCACCTCTGAGTCTCCTTTTCTCCAGGCTAAACAACCCCAGCTCCCTCAGTTGTTCCTCGTAGGGCCTATGTTCCAAGTCCTTCGCCATCCTCATTGCCCTTCTCTGAATGCACTCAAGCGTCTCAACATCCTTCCTAAACTGAGGGGCCCAAAACAGTACTCAAGGTGCAGCCTCACCAGTGCTGAGTACAGGGGAAGAATGACCTCCCTGCTTCTGCTGGCCACACTGCTCCTGATACAGGATGCCATTGGCCTTCTTGGCCACCAGGGCACACTGCTGGCTCATGTTCAGCCAGCTATCGACCAGTACCCCCAGGTCCCTTTCCGCCTGGGTACTGTCCAGCCACACCATCCCCAGCCCTTAACATTGCCGGGGATTATTGTGGCCAAAATGCAGTACCCGGCACTTGGACTTATTAAACTTCATCTTGTTGGACTCTGCCCATATATCCAACTGTTCCAAGTCTCTCTGCAGAGCCCTCCTACTGCCACACTTTCAGAGACAGACAAGTGACAAGACACACTGGGTTCATGCACAACAGCCCACTTTTATTGAGTCCTCCTTTACTTGCACAGAGTTGAAGGTCTGCACGGTCGATCCCTATGGGCTGAACCAGTTGCCACCCAGCCAACCAGCCAATAGCTGTGTGTGTCCCCAGCAGCCTGGGCCTGCTCTCCAACAGTCCACACTGGCTGGATTACATAACCAACCAGTCAGGGTACTTACATAATTTCAGTTATATCTTCATTATTTCAGTTCTAAAAGAGGGAGTTATAAAATGGGATTCATTATTATTGTGAGCCCTTCAGGCCAGCTGCTGATCACCACAATAATTCCCCCTTTTTGTTTTTAAATATAAAAAGAGTATCTGTCGTCCTGTCTCCAGAGCCCTTGGAAACAGGGTGACAAACACGGCTCAGCAGGCCTAGGCCCTTTCAGCCAGAGATGTATCCCATTGTATCATTGGCAATGTAACAATCATATCCAAAAGCTGTCACATGGGATTACCAGTGATACAAACTCTCAAAGCGGCATGCTGCAGGCTTATTATCTTAAAGTTACAACTTAACAACTTAACTCCATGAACAGGAAACTTTAGAACCATGGGAAACTTTGAGCTGGAACACCTTGATGAAGAAGGCATGAGAGGCTTTGCCTGTCCAAGTGTGTCTGGTTGTGGTGCTGTCCAGGCAGGGCTGTCAGCAGTGTAGCAATGGTGACAGTATCACGGTGTTCCAAAGGGGGATGATGGCTCTGGGTGTCTCTTCTGGTCTCTCTCGCATCCTTTGTCGGTATACATCCTGGGGACAGCTCCAGCTCCGGAAATAGTGGTGTGTCCGCTGCTGTGGCAGCGGCGACATTAGGACTTCATGGTCCACCGCTATTTCCAGGCATGATGCTTAAGCGGGGATCGGGCGCTTCTGATAGCGTGTCTGTCTTGGGAGAGTGTTTTTGTGATGGTTGTGCAGGCGCATTTGATGTAGTTGCAGGATGCTTTGTTTCCACAGAAACTTCGCCGCCAGCACCCCCAGGCATGGGCTTTTATATTACAGCAGTAAATATGAAGAGAATGCAAGGACAAATACCTTTCTGAGGGAGGCAGCATTTAGCTACTCTTCAAAGGCTTTAATGAATCAGTCCTCTGTACAGAGTTCAGTCTTACACTTCATGCCATTACAACATGTTCTATTAAGCATCCATGAAGAAAAGTTTTCTCAAGTTTAACATGCTTGATAGTTTCATTGGGTCTTGCTGGTAACAGAAATTCTTTTGTCTGCAGGAATTTTCGAACTGGTATTTCAATTTTGTCTTGGTTTTTTTTCAGACTGAAGAAGCACAGAAGTCTTTTTGCCTCTTCTACAAGAGGAATTCCTTTCCCTAGACACCCAGTTACACTTCTATGTGCACTTATTCATTTGTGTATATTTATGGGATCAGTTAGCAAAAACTTTAGAAAGGGTTCAATCTGAAGTTATACATACCTTTAATGAATTTCTCTTCAAACTCTTTTTTTTTGGATAGTTTTTTTTGAAAGCTCATTTTTGTATTGTAATTAATGAACAGATTATCTCCTTCTTTTGCATTTGTTTAGACTGTTTTTTGAAGAGTGATTTAAGGTTCACAATTTTATATTCTGTGTCCTTATTATCTTTGTGATTTTTTAGGACTGTTGGTGGTCTGTCACCATGTTCAATGAAAATATAGTTCCAAAAGCATATACCTCCCATATGATAATAGTCAAAAATCTATAAAGATTCTAAAGTACTAATAATGCAGTTAGCTTCTTTGATTCCATGTATTTTTAAACCTATAACTACTTGTCTGTTGGCTTAATAAAATATTAATAAAATTTCAGTGGCAATTTGTGCACTTTTATTCTAGCCTTTTCCACAATATTTCCTATGAAGTGTGTGCCTGAAATACAAATAATTCTAAATGATGTACTCTTCTTTGCCTTCTGTCTTTTCCCCTTTTTCAACTTATTTTTCTTACTCTATTTGAGCAAATTTACTGTGGGTGCTACTTCTTTTTAACTCTATAGCTTCTTGTTCAGAGAGTAAAATGCACCTGTGGCCTTTCTTAAAGAACTTTAGTGAATGATTGGGCCATGTTTAAAAGTTACAGAACAAGATTAAATGCATTTCACTCTATATAACTCCTCCTTTGTATCAGACAGGAACATTAATATTGATAATTTCTTAATTTCACAAAGAATCACACAGCTTTTCTGGTCTTTAATCATTACAAAAATGTTAGACTAAAATAATCAGAACTTAAATATGATTTTTTTTCAAAGAATAATTGTACAGCCAGGGTACAGTTTAAAGTTTGGCTTAAGAGTTATGAGATATACTTCAAAATAATAGATACTCCACAGTTATTTTTTGTGAAAAGGTTAAATAAGCATTGGTTTGATGGAGGAGTTCTCTCCAGCATAAATCTTCATGAAATGTAAAACTTTTGCAAATATTTTCATTATAATTCACTTGTGAAGCTCTGAAAAAACCTTTTAAAAATACAAGAAAAAAATTGTCCTATGTTTTTCCACAAAAAAATCACTGATGTACATAAACTAAAATATTTTATAATTTCATGGAACTATCTAGCTCATCCACCAGCAACCACAGCAAAGGAATGGTAGTTATGCAGCACAGGACACATTTTCCAAGAGGTGTTGGAGCAGCTGTCTCTGCCAGGGCAGAGGCTTTGACCCACATAAATCTTCAGATGATAGCTACAGCCCGGCAAGTTGCAGTCTGAAGGGAGTGCCTGGGACATCTCCCTCAGGCTGGGAGAGGTAAATGAAAAAAATTATTACTGTTAAAATCTAAATGTAAACACTCTCACTGTTAAGGAATACAGCCAGGGCCCGTAGCTCAGTGAGCAGCTGCAATGGGAGCTGCACATGGAGCTCTGGGTGGTGGGATCCCAAGCAAAGAGGCCTCGAACTGCTGACCCTTTGCATAGCAAAGAGCACAGAGACCTTTGGCCAGCCAGGTGACCAGACACTCAAAATTCACAGAATTCACAGAATTCACAGAATGTCTGGGTTGGAAGAGACCTTCAAGATCATCGAGTCCAACCCATGCCCTAGCACCTCAACTAGATCATGGCATCGAGTGCCATATCCAGTTATTTTTTAAACACATCCAGGGATGGTGATTCCACCACCTCCCCAGGCAGTCCATTCCAGCACTTTCACCCTTTCTGTAAAAAGCTTTTTCCTAATATCCAACATATATTTCCCTTGACACAGCTTGAGACTGTGCCCTCTTGTTCTGTCAGTTGCCGCCTGGTGAAAGAGGTCAACCCCCACCTGACTACAACCACCCTTCAGGAAGTTGTAAAGAGTGATAAGGTCACCTCTGAGTCTCCTTTTCTCCAGGCTAAACAACCCCAGCTCCCTCAGTTGTTCCTCGTAGGGCCTATGTTCCAAGTCCTTCGCCATCCTCATTGCCCTTCTCTGAATGCACTCAAGCGTCTCAACATCCTTCCTAAACTGAGGGGCCCAAAACAGTACTCAAGGTGCAGCCTCACCAGTGCTGAGTACAGGGGAAGAATGACCTCCCTGCTTCTGCTGGCCACACTGCTCCTGATACAGGATGCCATTGGCCTTCTTGGCCACCAGGGCACACTGCTGGCTCATGTTCAGCCAGCTATCGACCAGTACCCCCAGGTCCCTTTCCGCCTGGGTACTGTCCAGCCACACCATCCCCAGCCCTTAACATTGCCGGGGATTATTGTGGCCAAAATGCAGTACCCGGCACTTGGACTTATTAAACTTCATCTTGTTGGACTCTGCCCATATATCCAACTGTTCCAAGTCTCTCTGCAGAGCCCTCCTACTGCCACACTTTCAGAGACAGACAAGTGACAAGACACACTGGGTTCATGCACAACAGCCCACTTTTATTGAGTCCTCCTTTACTTGCACAGAGTTGAAGGTCTGCACGGTCGATCCCTATGGGCTGAACCAGTTGCCACCCAGCCAACCAGCCAATAGCTGTGTGTGTCCCCAGCAGCCTGGGCCTGCTCTCCAACAGTCCACACTGGCTGGATTACATAACCAACCAGTCAGGGTACTTACATAATTTCAGTTATATCTTCATTATTTCAGTTCTAAAAGAGGGAGTTATAAAATGGGATTCATTATTATTGTGAGCCCTTCAGGCCAGCTGCTGATCACCACAATAATTCCCCCTTTTTGTTTTTAAATATAAAAAGAGTATCTGTCGTCCTGTCTCCAGAGCCCTTGGAAACAGGGTGACAAACACGGCTCAGCAGGCCTAGGCCCTTTCAGCCAGAGATGTATCCCATTGTATCATTGGCAATGTAACAATCATATCCAAAAGCTGTCACATGGGATTACCAGTGATACAAACTCTCAAAGCGGCATGCTGCAGGCTTATTATCTTAAAGTTACAACTTAACAACTTAACTCCATGAACAGGAAACTTTAGAACCATGGGAAACTTTGAGCTGGAACACCTTGATGAAGAAGGCATGAGAGGCTTTGCCTGTCCAAGTGTGTCTGGTTGTGGTGCTGTCCAGGCAGGGCTGTCAGCAGTGTAGCAATGGTGACAGTATCACGGTGTTCCAAAGGGGGATGATGGCTCTGGGTGTCTCTTCTGGTCTCTCTCGCATCCTTTGTCGGTATACATCCTGGGGACAGCTCCAGCTCCGGAAATAGTGGTGTGTCCGCTGCTGTGGCAGCGGCGACATTAGGACTTCATGGTCCACCGCTATTTCCAGGCATGATGCTTAAGCGGGGATCGGGCGCTTCTGATAGCGTGTCTGTCTTGGGAGAGTGTTTTTGTGATGGTTGTGCAGGCGCATTTGATGTAGTTGCAGGATGCTTTGTTTCCACAGAAACTTCACAGCCAGCACCACCAGGCATGGTCACAGAATGCCTGCTAGCAGCGGTCTGGCAGTGACCAGAGACTTGGCAGCAGCTGGACATGGTCCTGCAGTGGCCAGCATTAAGAGCTACTCTGCAGCTGTTGGAGGCAGGGCACGGAGGGGCTGGAGGACACTTGTTTAATGTAGCGTGGCTGCGCGGGGCAGCTCCACCATTTGGTTCGGTGGCAGCGCTTTCCGCCAACTGTTCATCCCAGCATGGGCAGGCGGCGTGGCTCCGCCCAGCCGCACAGTGCTCCATGGGGAGGCAACGTCCCGGCATGAGCCGGCAGCGCAGCCCTGCTCGGCCGAGGTGCTCTCTTGCACGCTTGGTGCAGCGTCCATGCCTCTCGCTGCCTCTCCTGGTGTCCTCTCCCTGCTGCCAGCCTCAGTGGGTGGCACCCGGAGTGTTTCCAGCATTGTCCTTGCATTATTCTCAGTTTTTAATTGTTTTAGCAAGTCCACTACAAGCCTCTAAGGCTTTATCACATTAATAGCTGTCTCATCTCCTATGGAGGCCACTTAGATTATAATTTTGCCAGCCCGCTTCCACTTTTCCAAGTCCAGGGTAGTTCCCTCGGAGATGTCTAGTCTGTGGCTCTTACACCACGTGATTAAGGCTGTTAAAGCCTGTTTGTCACATTTCATCCCTTTTTTTTGTTAAAAAGGAAGTCCATACCTGTAGTACAGGGTCTTCCGGTGCTGAAATCCACACACCCATGCTGGCAATGTCTCCCAATTACAAAAAAGGAAAAAGAAAAAAAAATAGAAGGGAAGGTCCAGAACAAGCACGGCTATCCTTCCGTTCTTCACAGCTCAAAGGCTGCAGGCAGCTCTCCCCGCTGCCCTGTCTCCCGCTATACCTGCGGCAGCTGTTGCATCACGTCCAGGGGTCACCAATTGTCGCAGTTTCGGAGACAGACAAGCAACAAGACACACTGGGTTCATGCACAACAGCCCACTTTTATTGAGTCTTCCTTTACTTATATAGAGTTGAAGGTCCACATGGTCAATCCCTATGGGCTGAGCCAGTTGCCACCCAGCCAACCAGCCAATAGCTGTGTGTGTCCCCAGCAGCCTGGACCTGCTCTCCAACAGTCCACAGTGGTCGGATTACATAACCAACTGGTCAGGGTACTTATATAATTTCAGTTATATCTTCATTATTTCAGTTCTAAAAGAGGGAGTTATAAAATGGGATTCATTATTATTGTGAAGTCTTCAGGCCAGCTGCTGACCACCGTAATATCCTACCTTCCATCAGATCGACACAAGTTCCCAGCTTAGTGTCATCTGCAAATTTACTAATGAAGGACTCAATTCCCTCATCCATGTCGTCAATAAAAATATTGAACAGAACTGGCCCCAGGACAGACCCCTGAGGGACACCACTGGTGACTGGTTGCCAGCTGGATGCAGATCCGTTCACCGCCACTTTCTGGGCCCGACCATCCAGCCAGTTCCTAACCCAGCAAAGAATCCTCCAATCCAAGCCATGTGCTGCCAGCTTTTCCAGGAGTATGCTGTGGGAGATAGTGTTGAAGGCCTTGCTGAAGTCCAAATAGACAACATCCACAGCCCTTCCTGCATC
Source organism: Corvus brachyrhynchos (assembly GCF_000691975.1). Taxonomy (NCBI): domain Eukaryota; kingdom Metazoa; phylum Chordata; class Aves; order Passeriformes; family Corvidae; genus Corvus; species Corvus brachyrhynchos. The sequence continues at coordinate 648,463 of NW_008240046.1, forward strand.
TACCAGGCAGGTCACCTGGTCATATACGGAGATCAGGTTGGGCAAACACGACCTACCCCTCCTAAACCCATGCTGGCTGGGTCTGGTACCCTGGCCATCCTGTAAATTCTGCGTGATGACACTCAGTACAAGCTGTTCCATTACCTTAGCAGGTACTGAGGTCAGGCTGACTGGCCTATAGTTACCAGGTTCCTCCTTCCTACCCTTTTTGTAAATGGGCGTCACATTGGCCAGCTTCCAGTCATCTGGAACCTCATCAGTGAGCCAGGACTGTTGGTAAATGATGCAGAGTGGCTTTGCAAGCTCATCTGTCAGCTCCCTCATCACCCTGGGATGGATCTCATCTGGTCCCATAGATTTATGAATATCCAAGCATCCCAGCAGTTCTCTGACTGCCTCCTCCTGGATAACAGGGGGACCAGTCTGTTCACTGACACTATCAACCAACCCAAGAGGACAGTCCTGAGGACAAGCCATCTTTCCGCTAAAGACGAGGCAAAAAAGGCGTTAAGTACTTCTGCCTTCTCCTCATCTGCAGAAACTAAGTTCCCTCCCTCATCCAATAAAGAACAAAGGTTGGTCTTACCCTTCCTTTTACCATTAATATATTTGTAAAATCATTTTTTATTATCCTTCACAGAAGTCACCATCTTAAGTTCAAGCTGAGCTTTAGCCTCCCTAATTATTTTCCTACATGCTCTAGCAGCCCTCTTAAATATTTCCTGAGAGACCTGACCCTCCTTCCAAAGATAATACATCCTTTTTTTATTCCTAAATTCCTCCAAAACCTCCTTGTTCATCCAGGCTGGATGTTTACCTTGTCGACTCATCTTTTGGCACACAGGGACAGTCTGTTCCTGTGCCCTCAAGATCTCTGTTTTGAAGCATGTCCAGCCTTCCTGAACTCCTTTGTTTTTAAGGACTGCTTCCCAAGGAACTCTCTGAATAAGTCTCCTAAATAGGCCAAAGTCTGCCCTCTGGAAGTTCAGTGTAAGAGTCTTATTGATGCTTCTGTTGATATCACCAATTATCGAGAACTCTGTTATTTCATTATCACTCTGCCCCAAGCGGCCTCCACATCATCTCCCACCAGCCCTTCTCTATTTGCGAACAACAAGTCTGACATAGTCCCTCCCCTGGTAGGCTCACCCACCAGTTGCGACAAAAAGTTGTCACCCATACATTCTAAAAATTTCCTGGACTGCTTCTTATCTGCTGTATTAAGTTCCCAGCAGATATCTGGCAGGTTGAAGTCACCTACAAGAACAAGGGCTGATGATCCTGAAACATTATCTAGTTGCTTATAAAATAAGTTGTCCACCTCTTCTTCCAGGTTGGGTGGACGATAACAGACTCCCAGTAGGATGTCAGCCTTGTTGGCCTTCCCCTTAATTCTTATCCATAGGCATTCAACCTCATCTTCATTAGTTTCAATACCCATGGCATCTAAAGCCTCCGTAATATAAAGGGCCACCCCTCCTCCTCTTCTCCCTTTCCTGTCTCTTCTGAAGAGCTTGTAACCATCCAATGCAGTGCTCCAGCTATGTGAGTCATCCCACCACGTTTCAGTGATGGCGACTACATCATAGCTTCACTGTTACACCATGACCTCCAGCTCTTCTTGTTTGTTACCCATGCTGTGTGCATTGGTATACATGCACCTCAGCTGGGCTACTGATTTCACCCCTAACTCAGGCTCACTGCCCTTGGGCCAGCTTCCAGACAGCCCAGCTGCATCCCCTTCCCCCTTCAAACCTAGTTTAAAGCCCTCTTAATGTGGTCTGCCAGTTTATGAGCTAAAAACCTTCTGCCCTTTACAGAGAGATGTATCCCATCTGGTTCCAGCACCGTAAAATTTGCCCCGTGATCAAAGAATCCAGAATTTTGTTGATGACGCCAACCCTTGAGCCACTTGTTAATTATGTGAGTTCTCCTATTTCTTTCATCATTTTTCTCCGCCACTAAAGGGACTGAGCAGAACACCACCTGTGCCCCTGTCCTATCAACTACTTGACCCAGTGCCCTAAAGTTATTGCCTTAACACTCCTCTTTTCGATCTCATCACTGCCAGCTTGGAGTATCAGCAGTGGGTAATAATCAGAGGGCTGAATCAGCCCAGGAAATCCCTCAGTGATATCCCGTACCCGGGCCCCAGGGAGGCAGCAGACCTCCCTGTGGAATGGGTCGACATATGAGGCCCTCTGTTCCTCCCAGAAGGGAGTCACCCACTACAATTACCCTTCTTTCCTTCTTGATGCTAGAGGTGGTGATCCTTCTTACAAATGAATCATAATTGAGAGGCTCACTGGGCAGATAATTTTCTTCTAAATCTTCTGAATCATCTAAATCTAAATCATCTAAATCATCTGGCTGGCTGTTACGATCCGGTTTAAACCCAGAAAAGCAAAGCAAGCTAAGTCTCTGAGCATAAACTGAAAAGAACTTAGAAGGTTCAAAATATGCCCAGAAACGAGATTAAAACCAAACAAGGTTAGATGTTGTTGCCAAAAAACTGATGTATTTTATTTAATAGTAGAGAGGCAAAGAGAAGGGAAGAGAAAAGAGAGAAAGAAATAGAAAAAAGAAGTGTGCGTGGGGGGTGGGGGAACAGGGAGAGGTGACAGGGATTAGGTGGAAGCATATCACCCATCCGAGGGTCCGAACGACGTCTCGTTGCTCCCCTCCATCTGCTCTGCTGGTGGTGAGGGTCCCCCGTCGCC
>NW_008240046.1:651645-695401 GCF_000691975.1 Corvus brachyrhynchos
CTTCTCTGCAGCTTTTGTAATACAGTTTTAAAAGTCCTTTAAGAAAATGTTTAAGTCATAAAATATGATATTTCAGTCTCTGACACTGGCTCTCTAGATGCAGGGCCTCATACCTATTCTGAAGTGACACCTGACTAGGGGATGGGAGGAATTTTTATTACTACCTCCCCGAGCAGGGACCCATTTCCACTCCCCTTCATCTTCCAGGTGCTTGTCTATTGCCTGAGAGTGGAAGGCATATGGGCCCTCTGACTCCTGGTGTGTCTGATATTTCAGTCTCTGACACTGGCTCTCTAGATGCAGGGCCTCATACCTATTCTGAAGTGACACCTGACTAGGGGATGGGAGGAATTTTTATTACTACCTCCCCGAGCAGGGACCCATTTCCACTCCCCTTCATCTTCCAGGTGCTTGTCTATTGCCTGAGAGTGGAAGGCATATGGGCCCTCTGACTCCTGGTGTGTCTCCTTTAAAGATGAAAGGGCTGAGCTCCACCAATCTATTTCCCTTCCACTTTCCCTGATACTCCTTAATCTTTCAACTTCCTCCCTAAGCTCTGCCATCAGTGAAAGGAGGTCATTCACCTGTTCACACTGCAGGCAAGCCTCCTCCAACATCCCCAAAACCACCGATAAGCTCAAATATTCCAGGCAGGAGTGGGTCTGCACAGATGTATCCTTTTTGGAGTGCTCCACCTGGCCACGTACACTTGTACAAACTACAGTTTTTGACCGTGTTGAGACCATTACTAACAGAAACCGCAAAACCAGCCAGCCAACAGACACACCTCGAACAACACACAGCAACCCTTACTAGCAGAAAGAAAACCTAAAGCCCTACCTGCGCAAACTGCCATGGCCACACCCCAGAAACATACCGCACCCCTGTTTGCCTGCTCCTGTTTGCCATACTTCCTAGAGGCCTCTTATAACCAGTCACTCAGCAACTAGGGAAGCTCCACCCCTTCCTGCTGGCTCCTCACTCACAAGGGAAGATATGTCAGGAGCCAAGGATTCAGGAGGAAGAGACAAGAATTTGTGTGGTTGGACTGTGAGGGTATAAAACCCCAGACATTCCTTCAGTGGGGATCCCTCCTGGGAGGCACCAGCTCCAGCTGTTTGTTACTGTGCCTTAGGAAAACCTGGAATCGAACAAGTAAGGAAACCTGGTCTCAGAGTGGGGTGTGTAGGGAGTCAAGAGTGGCACCTGTCTGGTCACTGGAGCCACCAGCTGAAGCCACCCAGTGAAGGGCCTTCAGTGCCAGCAGGGAAAGGCTCTGGTGGTGGGAGTGTGACTGCCAGCGTGGCTTCTCAATGGTCAGAGAAGGAAGTTTCCTTAACACTCACTATAATATACAGAGTATGATGTATTTTTTTTTTTTTAATTTGATTAAGGTTTTATTTTTCAGCTTTCCTTTCTTAATGAAAGGGATGTTTCAAAAACACTGTGAATATTTTAGCTGTTCTAAAAATCAACTAATGTACAGTGTAAGGTTTTTATTTAATTTAAAACTTCTCTGAACATTTTTGGATTGCAAGCAAACTTTTGCTACGAGCTAGAATGAAGAAAGATGTTACTGTTTTTGCTTCCCAAATAAAAAGATAGTGACATTCTCCATTGAATGTTTTTGGATTGATGCCTGGAATTTTGGATACAGGACTGAAGCTATTTATTCAGTTTCTTCGCATTGCTAATTTATCCAGATCTTAAGTGTGGACTTCTGTTGAAGCAGTGGCTGGATGCTAGGTAGCAGCATACAACAAAAAACACATGGCAGAGAGAGAAAGGATCAAGGAGAAACACTTGAAGTGATTCTTCCAATTCTGGCTACCAGCAGTAACCTGGATGAAGAGTTATGTTCAGCCTAGTCAGACCTCTCTGACCTCCTCACATCATATCTCTCAGTGCCAATCATATCCTTACATAAAACAAGGGAAAAACTATTATAAAAGTCTCATAATATGGATGAGTACATAAAAAAGTACGCCTCTTTTTCTGTAGTCAATATCTTAAAGTAAGCTAAAGATTACTTTTTTGACACCTCAATTACCTCTGCCTCCTATAAAATCAGTTTTGATTTTATGAAAATAATAATGTTTTAATGCTTTTTTTGGGGTAGGATTCCATGCATGAGATTTTATATGTTATAAGGCTAGGGGTTTTTTTCCTTTTCTTTAAATGAAAGTGTTCAGTCTCTTTTCCAAGTAAAAAGTGATTGGTCAAGAGGATATGGTCTCAAGTAGTGCCAGGGGAGGTTTAAATTGGATATTAGGAAAATGTCTTCCCTGGAGGGTTGTTAAGGATGGGAAGGATTGTCCAGGGAAGTGGTTGAGTCACTGTCCTTGGAGGTATTTAAAAGGCAAAAAGCTGTGACATTTACAGATGGTTTAGTGGTGGACTTGGCAATGCCATGTTTATGATTGGACTTGATGATCTTGGAGGTCTTTTCCAACATAAATGATTCTATGATTCCATTATCTTGAATTCTTGGTAGAAATTCAGTAAGGACAGTGGTTTCCACTATGTCTACTTGGCAGCAGTGAGGACATGTTACCTGTACTTTTAAAGCCTTGAGGTTCTGAGGGAACTGGATGCTACTTCCTCAGTAGGTACTCTGTAGAATGCAGGATCAAAGAACCTGCAAGTGGCAGTGACTGCTGTGTTTCACGATGAGTTCAATAGTTGGTGTTTGGTAGGTAGGCTTTATATACCAGATGCATCTTTGGAAACTAGAAAAATAGGGCATCTAATTTGTGTGACTTCTCTTTGGCATAAATGTTGTATCCAAGTAGAAAAAATTCTGTGAATTAATAGATATAGGGTCTGATGTTCAGGGTTAAGTCAAGAGGAAGACAAATGCCAAGCTTGAAAGTGTTCTGCAAACCAGTTTCTGGAAAACATAGATAAAGGTTTTCTAGTACAAAAAAAATTAAAACCACCAGGAATAAACGACCAACCCCTTCCTCCCTCCCCCCTAAAAAAGCTAAAACCAAAAGAAAACCAGAAAAAAAATCCTAGCTTGCATTTCTCTCTCTTTTATTTTTTCTATTACTTTGTAACATATATGTGTTTAGAAAATACATCACTATCTCATACATTTCATGAAACTTTTAAGGTGCTCTCCAGGAGTTTGGAATGCATTTTTCAGTCATTGCAGCAACATTGAAAACGGCATTTTATCCCTGGATTTATTATTTTTTCTTGTAAACAGTAGACACACTGCTAAATCTCTTTCTAAATCCGGGAAGAAAACAAGAATATACTTTTTTTCTACTGTCATTGAAAATTCAGGTCAAAGTTTACCTGACACACAGATTTTCTTGAAGGATATACAGTTAAGATCAATATAGTGTCATTAAAAAAAATACACTTCTGCTGAGTCATCTGAAAGAAGCTTAGGAGTCTTTGTTTTTAGCAAACACAATTATAGAGTCTGGATATACTCAGTGATCTGTGAAGGTTAATATCTGTCCATAAAAGTGATGTGCTGAGTTTCTTTTGTCTATTCGCCTACATGTTAACAGGAGTTTTCAAATATAATTGAATTCTTCACCTTATTATAAAAATAACACTGACTATAAAATTTAACTTGTAGGTCAATGGGTGGATACGTAATGATTTTTATAAGCCACTTCAGCTTTCTTTGGATGTCCTCATGACACAAATCTTCACAGTTGAATCCCTTCAGGGACAGTTTTCAAAGGTGCTTTTTTTTTAACAGCTATGACAGCATTTTTGTAAATGACTACATACTAGCTGTCTGTCTGGATATTCAGATAATACCACTTTATTTAACCAGAGCAGAAAAATTCAAAATATACATATATATACACATATATATATAAAAATACACACATACACTTGTACATATATATGTGTATGTATGTGTTTGTGTGTGTAATAAAACATATTTTATATTTTTATCTGTATTTTAGATAGTTAAATTGAACAATAACATATGTACAATTATTTTTTTTTTTTCAAGGCTTAATTCCTCTCCTGATTTGTCCACATACTTCTACCTGTATGCCCTAGAAATGAAATCCAGGAAAAAACCCATACAAACCAACACTACCATACCTGACTCCCTCCCCTGAAAAAAAAATCCCCCAAATCAAAATAAAACCCCCTAGAGTCTTCTCCTTGGAACTAATATGCTCTAGAGGAACAAATAATTATTATTTCAGATAACATAAAAAATGTACAACAAGAAAACTTCCTAAAGTCAACTGATGCTTTTTCCCATTCTCCCTAAAGAGAGTGCATTATATGAAAATACATGTTTTTAGTAATCTGAAACTCTTGTTACTAGAATTTAGATTATGTAGAAAAAATGGGAAGTTTTAAAGAATTCTTGGAGGAATACTACCATTGATATTGAAAAATGCATGGCTTAGAACATGTTATGAACAATTTATTAATGAATTTACCTGCCTTTTTAAGGATATTAAAGCTAACTGACATACTAGTATTGTCATAGAGACAAAAAGATATTCCCTGCGCAAAACTGAAAAGTGCTGTTAGAAAAATACTTTTTTAGGCTACATGCAGTAATAGTGGCTTTCCTACTATGAAAGAAAGGGGATGAAAGAAAGAAATAAAATAAAAATCATAAGCTTTGTAGAAAGAAAAAATTATTCAAAGATACTTGCTACATGAGAGAAACTTGTTAAAAAAATAAGGGCAAAATCAGTGTAAAGAGAAGGTATAATACTGTGAAAAATTGTAGTATATTTTATACATACACTACTTAAATTTAATTCTTTTGCAAATTTTAGTAAAATTTAATAGAATTAGCTTTGTTCTTATACCACTGTAGGACCATAATCATTGATTGAAAGAAAAACAAATTTCTTTTGTCATTAAATATATGTAATGCAAATCAGAAGTTACCATCTTATTTTAGTATTGACTCTTTAGTTAGGCTGTAGAGTGGCTGTTATATCCCAAATGGCATTATTTGATGTGCAGTCCATTAATCTTTAGCTATTGAGTAGAAACCATTATCAGTCATAGGTCAGTTTGGGATGTTTGCATGAGAACATGTTGGGTAGTACAAGAGAGACCTATTCCCAACACTAGAATATTTTTTTTTGGTGGGAGGACCTATCTACTATTCCAGAAATCAGGAAAACTGTTTTCTCTGAATGTGTGATTTGATACAGTGAGTAAGAGGAAGTAGTCACTTAGCAGACTAAACGGAAGGTAAATTCATGGTCATTTTTATATCAGGGAGACTCTTGCCATTGAGTTTAGCATTTCAGTCTTTTTCAAATCTGGAGGAAAGGTCCAATAGACAGATATAGTACCATTAAAGTAAGAGAAGAAAACATTTGGGTTCTACATAAAATTTAACACAAACTCCAAGGAATAACTGAGGTGAAGAATACTCTCTCAATAGAGAATGAAATATTCATGACCTGGGTTTTTAAAATCTAGGCTTGATCAGTTATATTTATTGTACAGATAGCTACTTATATTGGCAAGGAGAGGGACAGATGACTTATATAGATCCTGTTCAGCTTTAATATCTATTAAAGCATGGAGGCATTCCAGGAATGAACTGACTGGGTTCAGGGAAGTTCAATAGCTCCCAACATGGAGGCACCTGCCTGCCTTGCTACCTCAATTCAAACTAATTTGCAAATCTGTTCTTCACAAAGCTGCTGATTAAATGAGCTAAGTCATTCATATAATTATTTTTTTTCTGAAAGAGGAAGTCTGATAAAAACTGTGAAAAAATAGGTGCAGAGGCACATAATGAAATTAAAGTATTAAGAGTACTGCAGTGCTAGCATGTTTTCCATCTGCTCCTCATGTGCTTGTGCAGCTTTTTGCCAATACAGTCACTAGAAGGAAGGGAGACTTTGTATATTAAAATAGAACCTTGTTTTGTCAAACAAATTGTTAACGAGATTTCCAACCAGGTTTTTTTAAGGCTTGTGTGTTTTCGTTTGTTAAAAGCAGTTCTGGAACAGGCATGCTAGTGTTAGTGGATATTAGTCTCCAATATATAGTAATATGGGTTGGGTTAAAATGAATGAGCAAGTCTTGGTGACTGTCCCAAAGACCTTTTACCTTTAAAAGGCTAAATAAGCAGGAAAATGAGCCATCAAATAAATTCTAGATGCAAAATCTAGGTAAAGTTACGGTGTGGTCTACTTTTTATTACGGATCTTTTAGATAGTGGAAAAAGGGTTTATAGAAGGCAGTAAATTAAAATAGACTGATCCGTTTAGGTAAACTCTGAAACTGGTTTTCCTTCCATAAGAAATTATACTGGAGAGGATCCCTGTGATTCCCCCTCTACTCAGTTCTCATGAGACCCCACCTCTAATACTGCATACAGTTCTGGTGCTCCAACATAAAAAGGGCATTGAACTGTTGGAGCGAGTCCAGAGGGGAACCATGAAGTTGAGAAGGAAAGGAGAGCACCTCCCTTATGAAGGCAGGCTGAGAAAGTTGGGGCTGTTCAACCTGGAGAAGAGCAGTGGAGACCTCAAAACAGCCGTCCAGTATCTGAAGGGAGCCTACAGGGAAGCTGGAGAACGACTCTTCCTCAGGAACTGTACTGGTAGGACAAGGAGTAATGGGTTCATACTGGAAAAGAGGCAATTTAGTTTAGATATATGGGAGAAATCATTCACTCTAAGAGTGGTGAGACCCTGGAATAGGTTGCCCAGAGAAACTATGAATGTCCCATCCCTGGCAGTGTTCAAGGCCAGGTTGGATGGGGCTTTGAGCAACCTGGTGTAGTGGAAGGCACCCCTGTCCATGGTAAGGTGGTTGGAGATAGATGATCTTCAAGGTCCTTTCCAACCCAAACCATTCTATGATTCTGTGATTTTATATTGTAAGTCAGTGTATTGGAAAAGGTTCCTTGTACAATGTTCCAAAATTTAAACTTGTATTTTTGTAAAGACTTGCCTTTCCACTTTGCTTTTTTAATATTGAGGGCTTCTTCAAACAGAATGATATGTATATTTTTTTTAAAAATACTTTTTTTAACAAGAAAACCAATATATTATTTCTTTGGTCTTCCACTGTGAAAAAACTCAATGCTCCATTTAATGAATACTTTTCCTTCTTTAAATTGTGTTCCTTATTAAAACAGACTGGAAAGTACTAATTATATTAATTGCTTCAAAAAGTAGGATAATACTAGAGTTAAAATGACAGTGACTGATACATTTTAAATGGTGCTCACCTGCATGCATAGTTAGATCACAAACTGTCAAAAGGAAGGTCACACCAGTGGACAAGGCAGTGTAGAATAACACAAAGCATGGGAAATACCAGTGTTATACAATAATAAATATAGGTGATTTTCAGATTTTTAAATTATAAACATTTGCATTCATAATTAAATTAGACTCTGTTGAGGGAAAATGTCAAAACACCTGTAAATACTGTCCACAGCATTCCTTATAATGGAGTACAGAACTTTGGACTCTGTTTTGAATCTCAGTCACCATTCTACCATACCAGTAAAAACTGTGCACCTTCATCTTTCAATAATCCCCCCTTCAGTTAATTGATGTGAGTTCTGGTGTATGTACTGCTCCAGAATTCTACAAAATCATGCCACCTATTTTTGATCAATTACAGTATCCAGTAATATTTATATTTATGCCTATTTTATATATAACTGTTGCAGAATAACAATTACCTGTTGTACTTATTGATGTCACTTATATTCTAGTCCACCAAGTGGGAATTTTACTGGTGACGAGTGAGGCCAAATAATTGGATGTATAGTGAATAAACTGTTCTCTTTTAACAAGCTGCCAGACCAGAACAGAGCAATGTTACCTGATTACATTTGTGCTGTTTGCTCTGTTTTACTTGACAATAGGTGTTCTTAGTGACTTTCACATACATGTAAGGAAGATTACTTCCTACATTTCAGCAAAGGAATAATGTTTTTTAACAATCTGTTGATCATACTGCAAGTGATATGGAAAAGAATAGACAGTCTGCTTTAGGATGACCATAGAAAAGAAAAAGGTTCATTTCTGACACAAAATAATTTTACAGAGACACTAAAGTATAGGTCTGACAGTGAAATAAAAAATGGAAGATGAGTTTAGATCTTTGATCTGATTAAAGTGCTACCAGAAGTGAGAAATCTGGGGCTTCTAAATCTGCTGACAGGTTTATACTTGCCTGCCTAACAGCACCGTATTGAGGTAGAGTTCCTTGAAGAGCCAAGAGAAAGGTAGTCTTGACTCCCTCCAGTCCTGAAAAATTCAGCACTGAGGATTAGCACCTCAGAGAGTCAACCAAAAAGCCTGGACTGGAACAAAAAGAGAGGAGGAATCAAACAGCTAGGCTTTCATGATTTTGTTTTTCTTTGATTCCTATAATGAATATCAGCTTTTGGTTTTACCATCTGTGAGCTTTCTTGCTGATTTCTGTCACAATTTTTTGAGTTTTTAAGAAAGTAATTTTTTAATGGCATGAAACAAAAACCAGTTAGCTCTGGCCTATTCTCAGGGAAATGAGAACTCCAAACTTAATGTAGATGTCTGTAACTTCTGGTAGCAGGAACAGAGAACAACATAGCAATTAATAATTAGGACAGTAAGATATATTACTTTTCATGACTCTTTATGAAGGAAAGATGACAGATTTTAAATCTCAATCTGTGTTTTTCTGTTTACATTGATATTGGTAAAATTAAAAGCAGATTTTATGAAGGAAGGATTAAAGTAATTGAGGTAAACACAACCAAAAGTGGGCAACACACCATTTTAGGCATTCTTACAACTTCATAAATTAGTAATGGCTCTGCTGTGATCAGTTAGAAACACAAAAATCAAAATATGGATGAAAATATGCCTTATGCCATTGCACAAATATAAACCTGTACTTTAAAGTAAAAGTTGTAGACCATAATCAGTAGCAACAGTATACTTGCTAGCAATACAAGAAAAAAATCAGAAACATGGCAGAAATAATAAAAAATACTTTACGCAATTGTCAGACACAGCCTTAGTGTACTTCCAGTTACTGGAGCTGAATTCATGATATGGTTTTTCAGTCATATTACAAAAGTTCTGCTCAGAACATGCTTTCTTGGTTGCACTTTTCACCTCTAGATAACTTCCCTAGCCCCCTACTTTAACAGTATCTTTCTTCAAAGATTCTGCACACTGCTTATGCCACTCTCAGAATTTTAATGTGAATTTCTGAGAATATGGAGTGTTATGAACCATTAACATTAAACCCACTGCTAAATCCCCACATGGCTTTCTTTATTCTTTTAGATCTGTATATAGTATGAGCTACAGAGAACAATAAAACTGAGTAACTACCTTGGAGAGAGAGCAAGAGCCTGTGTGTGGAACATGCTAAGTAATTATAGTGGTACTACTTGAAGAATGATAGTCAAGGCTGTTTTAAATATAGAACATTTTCAATCAGATGATTAACTGTAGTTAAAAAGTAGTTTGCTGACAAAGTTTGCCTTGAGGCCTTCTGTTACCCCAGGGTTAATTTGGATACAAAGTGAATATCAAGTTTGCTTCAAGAAGCAAAAATATGTAGGTTTTTAACACATTCACAATCAATTTTGAATTAGCAACACAGTGAAAAGGGTTTTAATAGCAAATGCTGTTTCCCAGTCTTGTAACTCCAGTCTAGCCTCATGTTTACTCAATGCAGTAGAAAAAAATAATTTTAAAGCTTTTCATTCATAATACACAGTGGAACTTAATATTGCTTTTCTAAAATGAAAAATATATTCTAACAATTCAAATCTATCATGGGAAATCAAAATGTAGTCTATTGAGTTTATTTACACAGAAATAGCATATTTCTCTTGTTTTCTTGTTCTTTTCTTTCTGTTCTGACATGCACATCTTCAGATTTTGTGATACAACCAGAAAATGACATATCAGATTTTTCGTACACCCTTTGTCTTAAAGTCTTTTTTTTTCAAGATTGTGGCTACAGATCACATCGCTAATGAGAAATAAACAGCTGCATGACATAAAAATAATTAAGAGCAAAACAACACAGAATCCTTCTCCCATTACTGTCTGATTCTGAGTTTACGTCATAATTCAGATAAATCCAAATCCAGTGCTACAAATAAAGCTGAAATTCCTCAGAATAAAGTGTGAAAAATGTTGATTTAAATAAATGTTGGTACAAATGTGTAAATTAGCACACGTGTATATAAATCTATACTCCTGACATGTTTTTCATGCACTGCTATGTTTTTCATAGCACTTTTCAGCTTTCCAGCTCTGTTGAATGATGGGGGATTTAGCTTGCTCAAATGAAAGAGCCCAATTGATTTGGCTTTGTGCAAAACGAGTACTTGCATAAATTATAAAAACTATACAAAAAAATAGGCACTACCTTCAATAAACAGCTTGCCTTAATAGTGGACATCTGTCTTAAAATCTTAGTTTTAACTTGACCCTGAAAAGGAAGGAAATAATGTCCATAAGTCTTATGTACGTTAGAAGAAGGAGCTCTCTAGTTTAATGATGGTAAGCAGAATTTGAAAAAAAACCAAAGCAAACAACAACAAAGCCACAAAATTTAGTTAGCAAAGTAAAAAACACAATTATAGAAAGAAGCAGTTTTAAATGGATAATCAAAGGAAATTTGAAAGGAAACTTGAAAGGAAACATACAACCTAGAAACGCTGAATTTTATGCAGCCTATTAGACATTTTTCCTTCTACATTTCCTAGTGCTTAGGAGGTAACAACTGAGTCAAACTAGTTCTATTTAAAATGGGATTTTTTGCAGACAAAAGCAAATAGTTTAAAATATGTACATGTACACTTCAGAGCAGACATATAAGGACCAACATAAACTGCAAAAGACCTCCTCACAACACAGATTCCAAAAAATAATGCAGAGAACAGATGAGACCAAGAAAAATTAATGTGGCTAGAAGTTCTTTGTAGATCAGTTCTGAGCATACAGGGTCACAGTGAGCTCTCTCATTTGAGTATAAAGTATAACAGATAAATGAAGAAAAAAGTTCTAAAATTATGTATAAATAATTTACATGAGCTGTTTAACTGAGCTTTTGACAAGAAATAAAAACAAAGGAGGATGAAGTTAACTTACAGTAAGATCATAGAACCCCAGACAAAAAGTTAGATAACATAAGATATTCCCCTGCCACCAAAGAGAGACATAACTGGTTATAAGTATTTTTAAAGGATGTCAAAGCATAAGAGGTTAGTTAAGTTAAAGCTAAGGCCAGAAATTAAGAAGGAGAAATCCTATTTGGAAAGGGTATTTTATGTGTACCTTAAGTTCTTACCCTTGAGGCTTTGTGTACTACCTGTTACACATGGAATAGTACAGGATCTTTTTTATCTAATATTTCTAGGCAAAAAGTCCTTTTGAAGACTACAGGAAGAGAAATTGAAACTTCCAATCCTGAAGAATGGGTTGTTTAAAAAACTGAAATGTTGAAGTAAAGATGGAAATACATTCAAGTCATATTTGAGTAAAAACAAAAGTACCATGCTATCGTCTCTTGTATATAAGCTAGTTTATTTTACACTGTTATTTTTAAAGTTATTTTAAACTTGATTTCATAAACTTCTACAGAGACTGTGGAAATCTTTCAGAGGTCTAGAGAGTTTGGCTTTTTCCACAGATACCTTTCTTGGATTTTAAATACCAAGTCAAAATTTTGTTACAGTTCTTTTATGTTATAACTCTCTACAAGTATGTTTTTCCAAGCAAAAGTAAAAAGAGTTCCCATCTCCCTGTAATGCCTTTTATTTGTCAGGAAAGTATTTCCAATGAGTCACACATCTGCAGACCACATACACACTTCTTAGCATTAACATGTCTCATGCATTCTATAGGATTAGATCCTGCATATCTATAAAAAGACAAATGCATATGCTGTTTTTCATATAATTACTTCTGCAACAACTCGTAAATAGGTAATTCCTTTTATGCCATTGAAAGTACTTACTGTAACGGAACCACTACAATGCCACCTTCTTGTCTCTAACTGGACTCCCTCATGCATGGCTGAATATATAGAACTCTGATAAGCAGTTACCTAGTTGTTGTTTCAAGACTCTTATACCTTCCTTTTCTTCCTCCTCCTTCCACGACACAGCTTCCAATGTCACCAACATACTTAGCCACTAGCTTATATTGAGGAAGTGTCAGGACCGTCCCTAAGTTCTCACCTGGGATCCCCCTGGGATCCAGTGGGTGAAGCTCTTTATCTTTGCGTGCAACGCAGTACTGCTGATTGCAGTGTACTTTAAGTGGTTCAGTGTAGAATTACAAAAATAATTAGAAGAAAGCTTAGCTTCAAATTTCTCTGCTGCCGTGATATGCTATCCTCTTCCTACAGACTGGTATTTCCTAGCAATTCACAGTCACATGTAATCATTAATGCCCCTGGTTGAATCTCAAGTCTTTAATTGGGCTGTTGAAGTGCAGACAGCTCAAGCCTCAAGTGACTATTTCTTTTACAATTTTGACATCTGTTGTAGAGATATCTGGCTGCAAAGAATGTTAAAAGACATCCTGACAGGATCTATGGATAGTTCATCCACTCAATCAGAGTTATCTTCTCTTTTATAATTGTAATTACTTTTGTTCATTAAATGATTGCAAGAGCTGAAATTTTGTAAACTTGAAATGAGATTCAACTTGTGAATTGGAATTTGAGTCCATGTTGTCAGCTTAAAATCATGAAGTATACAACAAAAAATGATGCAATATGCAAACTCTCAGAAAAACAATGAGTTTTCCAGCATTTCTACTTTCCAGAAATATGATAGTTAAACACCTACTTGTGAAGGAACACTTCTTTGATAACTCCCATATTTAATTACTCTTGCTTTCTAGCTGACTACAGCTTTCCTAGAAGTACTGAATTTCTACAGAATGGATAATTAATTAATTAAGGACATGGTTTCTGAAGTTATCAGAATCTGACTTATCTTCCTTAACTGAGACATGCTTATTCTAACTGATTGATGTATCCTTTCAAACTTGAAAGTTCCTGGTATTTTACTGTCATGTTATCCAAGTGAATCTAGAGGTAATGGCAGAAATTCCTACTGTAGGAGGAAGAAACAGTTGCAGATCAGACTGCATTCCTGTTAATTAATAGCTGTTTTCTAGAAAGTGTTTCTGATAATATGTGCTGACAATCATGTTGTATCAGTCAAGAAAATTCCTACTTTTTCTTAAATGTGTTCCAAAGATTATTGCCCAGAATGTGTGAAATAACAGTTGTTTGTTTGTGTTTTTTTCCAGCTAGTGGTGGTCTTTTTAAAATGAAAAGTTATTATATTTGCATTTTCTCCCTGGTAGGATCTGATAAACTTAGATGACTTTAGATGTCCACCTTCCAAATTACTATTTATAAGAGTACTCCTCAGCACCTGCCACATCCTGAATATCACACAATATGCTTCGTTTGTTGATCTGAAAGCTCACAGTACTTCAGCACTTTCCAGATTATTCTAGCTTATCCTAATCAACAAGACTTCTGGCTCCCAAATTCCATAGGTGTACAAAAGAAAGACTGATAAATGCTTTAACCACTTTAGCTAATACTTCCTAGAGAAACTGTCACATCACAAATTTATGACTGAAGAAGTTCTGCAGCACTGAAAGGAAAATCAAAAAAGCCTCTGATTACAGCCAGTATTATTTCTTAGTCTCTGTTCTTTAATTATGCTTAACAATGCACACATTTAGTTTAAGGAGTAAAGATTTCAGGATCTCAAATGCATACTAATATTAGTTATTATATTTTAGTTTTGTATAATTCCTGTTTGGCTTTCTGTCAAAATGGTCAAAAACTCTTTCAACTCTTGATAAAGCATTGAAAGAGCCTCCACCATAAATAACTTGGGACTTACTGTTCAGGAAATGTATGTAAAACTTGAGGGTACTAAGTTCTTTACTCTAGAAACTGAATATTTTTTCTCTTTTCCATGTGCAAGTGAATGCAGCATTAATGGTTGTCAATAAGCTAACCTCAGTAAGTGTAGTATATTTCTGAAACTGTGGATGGGCTTGTTTTTCTTTGGCCCTAATTCCCTGTACTGCATATACAGCAAAACTCAGATCTGTATGCTTAATGTTTCGTGACCTGTTTTATACAAATTTCATGATTTTATGTATTTTATAGATCAGCTTTCTAAGGCACGCTGTTGGCTGCTCCTGAAATACATATACTTATCTGACCTTTTTGGAACTTTCTTGGTAGCAAGATACTTGGGATTTAGGTAAGTATAAATGCACCTACTATATCTTAAATTAGATTTAACTTTTAGTCTATTTTCACTTTTACCAGTTAGTTCACTTGTAATTTATAGTTCTTTAATTTTTTCCTTTGTGCATCCCCAAGGCAACATAGGACTCAATAAAGCTATTTGTTGCTATAGGCAACAAATTGTTTTTCAATATATTGTCAGACTGATGATATCATTTGAATTTTGATGCTTTGCTGCAATACTATCTTTATGATTGTTGTCATGGAGGGAGATAAAAATATTTTGATTGTTTGGCACATTGTACGTGTGAGTTATCACTGTTTCTTGTACTGCTTTTTAAGATGAAAATGGTAAATAAAGGACTAGTCCCATCTGAGCTGATCCCTGGGGAGAGATAATCCTTCAATTTGATGAAAAATGACCCTGTTTTGAACAATTTCCTGGGAATTTAAAATGCCAATATATTAGCAGTCACACTATTTTATAACACAAGTGCATCACTAGCATATTTCACTGATTTGAGTACTGAGAATACAGGGTAAAAACCTAGAATTTATTTTTTAAAGTTATTTGTATGTAGAGTTATCACCAGAAATATCACTTTGAGTATTATTAATAAATATTTGGGTTACTGGCAAGAATAAATATGTGAACATATGTCATAAAATTAAATGCAGTATTACTGATGTGAAAATTTTTACTCATTTTGGCCCTCAAATATTTGTTTTCTCAAATTGCAGCAACAATGACAGGTATGATCACTAATAAAACCCTAATACTATCCCTTCAATGAAAATCCTTTTCCCCTTGAGTAGCTCTCATACATACTAGTAGAATTGTTTCTTTGCTCTTCTTTGCATACATTTAATCTTTTTTTTTATTTTCCCCCTGAGATGTAAATTAATGTTGCCCAGTGGATGGCTGTTGCTAACTGTAGAATAGAAAGTAATCATAGTACAGAAAGTTAAATTGAATGTTAAATAAGTATCTCTCCTGTTGCATTAACTCAGTGAATTGCAGATCATTAATAGTGTCTCTAAAACTGGCTTGTTGGGGAAGACTTAAAGTCGGAGAATTGTTAAGGCTGGAAAAGACTGTAAGATTGGGTGCAACAGATACCTTAGTACTGCCATGTTCACCGCTAAACCGTGTCCCCAAGTGCCAAATCCACATGCCTTTTGAGCACTTCCAGAGATGATTCTACCACTTTCCTGGGCAGCCTGTTCCAATGTCTTCCTTTTCAGTGAAGACATTTTTCCTCTGGTTCAGTCTAAACATTCTCTGGACTAACTTGACACCATGTCTTCTTGTTCTGTCACTTGTTGCTTGTGAGAAGAGAGCAACCCCCACCTGGCTACAATCTCATCTCCCCTGAGCCTCCTCTTCCCTGGACTGAAAAATCCCAGCTCCCTCAGTTGCTCCTCATAAGACTTGTGCTCCAGACCCTTCACCAGCTTTGTTGATTTTCTCTGGACATGCTCCAGTGCAGGGTGAAGAAGGACTAGCAGGATGCCACAGGAATCCTTATGCTGGTGATATCCTTCTACTTAATCTCTCTTTCACTTCCCTTCCCTCCTCCTAGTTCTTTCTTTCTCTCTACCTCACATTTACTGTTTAATAAAATTCATACTATTGACTTTGGCATATGGTCTCATTTGCCACTCAATTCAGGCAGAGATATCTCTTATAATCAGATCATAACACCATCAGAAGCCTCAAATATTGTCTCAGTTTTGTGTCAGGAATTTTGTCCTCAACTAACAAGAATTCGTAGATCAGATTTTTGCCATTGGTATTTATTGAAACCAAAGCAGTTTTCGTGTTTATGGTATATTATGCCAGAATATGGAAAGAAGGTAAGAGATACTGAGTTTACTAATCACATCCATCTTAAGTAAAATCACAAGATTGGCTGCTTTAACTCTTAATTTAAACCTTATTAATATCTTAATTGGTAAATGTGAATGATTTTCTGGCTGTGGTGAAACTGGGCCACCAACAGCCTGAAGAAATCAAAGCCTTAATTAAAAAAATAAAACAGACTAAAGAAGACTCTTTTCTTCCTTGCAGATATAAATGATAATAATTAAAAAGTACTCATTAAAGGAAGCCTGTAAATGATAAATAAATCAACCAACCAAAACTGAAAAAACCAAAATGTTCCTTTTGTAAACTACATTATGTTAAACAAGAAGGAAACAAAAGAAGGTCCAAACAACTACATCATTTTCAAATGCTATTTTTCTCTAGTTTGAGCAAAAAAAAAAAAGAAGGAGAGAATTAGGATTTTAGGAATTTCTCAGTGGATTGTGAAGCTCAACAACTAGGCTGAAACAACATAGTGTTTGGCAGATGTTATAATAGGGGAATGGAAAGGCTGAAAAAAAAAGATGTCAGTGAAGCCTCTTAAAATTTAAGATCTTAATCCAGGATGTCCCATTGAAAAGACTGGGTTAATGATGAGTTTTGCTATAAATTGCTTCATATAGAAAACATAAATTATCCTTATACTCTATTTCTTTGGTTTGGGATGAGAAGATAGCTGTAGTTTCTAGTAAGTCAGCAAAAATGGACTTTTCCCCTGAACTTCCCACCGGCACTCAAGAATGTCAGAGAATTATAAACTACTCTGAATAATAAACTTTGTATCTATGTGTGACCAGCAAAGAAGGCAACGGAATATCTTTTTTCACCTCTTTATGTCATCTGTGGAAAGTCACAAAGAGTAGATAATGCTCAACTGCAAGAATAGTAATTGTGTTTGTTCACAAAATAAGAGTAGTCTCTATGTATTCTCCTTGAGCATCTGTTCAAGAAAGGCGAGAAGCAACTCTTTCATTAATCACTGGATGTCATGAGCAATAAATCTACCTCAACTCAGCATGATACAGTTTTTCCAAGTACTCAGTTCATTTGTAAACGTTATGTGTACGTCAGTCCAAAATGGGTTAGCCCTTTCCTTCATCATGCTGCTTAAGAGTTTATTCAGCTCTGCCAGAGTTGCCAGGACACTACCAAGACATTCTTAGCAAGCTAATTAGTACTGACTGTGCTATGCTTACGTACCAGTAACTATTCTGTAGATGTACAAAATGCAATTTAGATATACAAAATGTAATCTACCATCTACAGCTCGGCAACTCTAAGAAAAGACTGTCACTTGCTTTTTTTCTTCTCTTTCTTCTCCCTTTCCTTTTTTTTTTTTCTCTCTCCTCTCATACAGTTAGGAAGAATATCTTGTATTTTGAGCAAAAAATCTATGGAAAGTACAAAAGAATTGTTACGTTTTCCAGAATGGTAGGTGCAACAGATGAATAACTGAAACAAGAAAGGTACCATAGGACAATAATTTCTCTTTTGTTCCTGATTTTCAATTTCCATGTGCTGAATTCAGTGAATAATTAGCAAGTTTTGAACTTCATGGTACCAAACCACAAACAAAAAAAGAATTATTAAGCAGTCTGGGAGTCACAATACATTTTAAAGGATAGAACTTCAATTACAGACTTCTTCAAATTTTAAATGTAGGCCTTTATTAACCCAGTCATAGCACACAAAGCAAATAATTTGATCAAGTTATAGAGTATCATACAATATTCAAACATAGGAAAAAGCTATGATCAGTAGATTAATACCTTATTCTTCTCCACAACTAAAGAGGGAGGCCTTGTATTGCCAAATCCCTAAGAACCTTAAATCTGAACATGAGGTTTATCTGAGCCGAAACTAAAGATTCCCAGGTGGCAGCTTTGACCCCTGGAAAATCTGCACTGTACAACAGCTGAGGTCAAGAAGCTACCCCTAATTATCACAGGTTACATAATCAACTGGATTTAGAATTTTTATGATAACACAATAAAGGAAAATTAGTAATTCTGAACAAATTGGTCTGTTTACAATGCAGATTTTGTTTTCTGATAAAAAAATATGATAATCAATTTTTTTTGAATTCTACTAGAGGTTTTCTGCCACACATTTAATGGGAATAAATGAAGCACAGATCTTCACCAAAGAGGAAATAATAGAAATGGAATCAACTGTTCTTAGTTTTACAGATGTCCCTATAATGATCATCTGTGAGATGTACAGAGAAATGTTGATATCTTCATGATTTCTTAGTTTTTAGGGAGGCAGACAATCTTATTAATCTGGGTGACAGGGAAATAATTTGATAAGGACCTCTGTCCCTTCTCTTGGTAAGTTCAATTTCATTCTTTCATAAGAAAATCTGAAGAAATATTAGTAGTCATTTCATGACCGGCACATATTCTATTTAAGTGAAAACACACATGCAAAAAAAGGAAATCTGGGGGTGAGAAAAAACCTGAAGAAATCTTGTAAGAAAAAATTCTAAGAGTCTTTGCCAAGTGTAAGGAATCTGTATATATTCATCAAAAAGATGTTGAATTGTATAGCTTTATATTCTGATATCTACATAGAATATAATGTGGTGACTGAAAACTTTGTGGCAATAACTTCTAATGTGTGCTATCTTCTTTGCAGTTAGAATTTTCATCCATTTAGTACAATAGATTTTGTTTTGTAGATGTCACATATGTTGCATTAATCCCCAGGAAAATTAGTTATAATATATTTAGTAACTGGTAAACAAAATGAAGAGTCAGTATTCTCAGAATAGTTTAATTTTATATTCAAATAATAAAATATTGCTCAAAATGCTGGCTTATGTTTGCTTATCATTGCATACCAAAAAAATGAGATACTTCAGCTGTCTACATCTGATTTGAAACTTAAAACAGTAGTCTAGACTCCCCACTACTATGAAAAGAAGTTGTCAAAAGAGATTTTAAAAAGTATGGAGTAATGCAAAAGACAGGATAACACTTATTATTATGGATATTATAAAATCTTGAACTATTGCAATTTTTAGTAACTTGATGTTCCAACACCATTCCTACATTTTATTTGGAAGAGCTGTTGATGGTCAAGAAAATACACTGACAAAATCTATTAGCAGTTGGTTTGGCTTTAACTTAAATAATTCTTCCCTCATCTGAAAGCTTGTATTTTTGTGGTTTTTTTTTTTCTTTTTAATTCATAGGCTATTAGAGAATTAGGTAGGGTTTTATATAATAAAACATTACAGTAATGACTAAAATAAATCAAGAATTTTAATATTTTCATAATTTTACTTGGTGTTTCAGAGTAAAAAAAAGGTTTCCTACATAATTTACTCCTTGGCTACTCCTTGGGAAAAAAAAGGAAGTTGAATTTCCAAAGTCATTTTCATTTTTCTATTAAGTTTTGTAATCTCCCGAGTTATTAGAATTCTCCGACTTGCCTAGAGTTACAGATATTTGTGCTGTCCTTGTCCCTTTTAACTTTGATCATCATCAGCTGGAGTCAAACACAAGTTATATTATGTTCTGTGTTCAATAAAAATGTATAGACATGGGAAATCTCTCGTAAACTGAGCTTTTTCTTAGTTATTCTCTAGGTCTCATATTAAGCATATTAAATATTTCTGATGTTCTGAAAAATATATAGATTATTTTTATTTCTTTAAATAATTACAACTCAGCTACTACATGTTGTATTGCAATGTAACAGTAAATAAGTGACAAAAACATTTGCTGAGAAAAATGTTTGGTGTGTTAAAATGGTTTTGTAATAATCTGTCTTTAGCTCACATCTTGATTTGTAAAGTAGTCAATCTAATACCTGAAACCTTGGCAGTGAGTTAAATCTATTCATATATTTTAAAAAAAAATTTTGCTGTACAAACAAAATAAGGAATGCATCTGCTTTTTACCAACAATAAATTACAATGGAGGAAGATATCTTTAGAAAATTAACAGTCTCCCTATGCATATTAATACTTACTGCTACTGGAATTATACTGGTCATACTTGCAACACCCTTATTATTCATACTCCCTGCTAACATTACAATGTTAAGAGTTACACAGATACTGGAATTTACCCAAATTGTTAAATGACGAAAAAAATTGCTTAAGCATAGAACATAAATTAGAAGTGAAGAAATAACCTTCCCTCTGAGAAATGTAGGCACACACATCTTACCTATATTCTCAGCACATTGTGATCGCTGTTAACATTTCAGAAAGAATAGCTTGTCCAGATTTTAATAACACTAATTAAAAACTAATTATTAAAAATATTTTTGTTTTTATTTTATTTTACTGGACCAATAAAATATATTAAGTAATAATTTTAACCCACTGGAACTTCTATCAGTCAGAAAACCAAAAGATGTTCAGTTTGGGAGTCATGGACAATAAAAAATAATTATCAAATGCTACTTTAGAGTCTTTTATTTATTTCTTTTTTTAAATTTATTCTGATAAGTCTGAAATATAAGGGTATTATTTGAGAGATAAAATGACAGCATAAAAAGGACACATTCAAATGCAGTTTCAGTGATAGAATAAGATTTTTCTTCTTATCTCTGTTAGACTAGACTTACACAATAAAAATTTTCTCTTCCTATTCTTCAAAATCTCCATTCCAAAACTACAAAGTTGTTTTCTTTTTCCTTGAAAAGAGTAGCCTAATGAATAAACTAAAAATTTTAATTGTAAATTGAAATTGCATGTGTCTAAATTTTGCTCTGCTGCTGTCAGTCTTGCTGGTAAGTTAGATTTCAAAAGATTGAATATCATCATACTTGTCTGGTGGCAATCAGCATGGCTACAACTCTATGCATACAGTATTCCTTGATAACAAAAATCCCCCACAAACAAAAACCAAACTTGTTACTTTTTGAACTGTGAAAGTCTTTAAATTTTTAGTGACGTGCACTATATAAAAGGTTATACTTCTAATAAATGCACATTATATTTTGGTGATTAATCATTGGGACTTTTTTTTAATCAGTCTATCTCTTCATGACTATGTCAATGGCTTGGTCATCTTTTAGTCTATATACATGTGTTTTGCATTATGTCTACTGGACTATGACATGGTTGCAAATAATTTATAATCTGATCTCTGAATCCCTGTTTAATTCTTGTTTTATGGCTTAGATTGTAGCTTCTATGCTTTTGGAAATAGCTTTCACAGAGTTATTAACAAACAAACTGATAGACTTCAACCTCTTGTGGTTATTGAAAAAAAAGCAAAAACATTGAAATAGAGAAAAATTGCTAACCCTGTTTTATTGACCTCATTCTATTTCAGAATGTCTCATGCAGATGGTATGCATAGCTATTATACATTATCTGGTTTTGTCCAATTAAATTTTTTGATAGTAGGCAAAAATCTTTATCCTTGAATTTATGTCAGAGACAGGAAGATATTTTCTGAATAACCTCAGAACTCCATTGAAGGCAAAAATGAATGCTGAAGTGGGATAGTTTTATGGCAGGAAGACTTAGGTAAAAGGAAAGGCTAGTGATGGGAAAGGTGGCTCTGATTTCCTGATGTGGAACAGACTGGAAATATTCTCTTACCAATAGCTGTCAGTTGATATATCTTGGTCTCATTTTTGGTAGGATCCTAATAACACAAGTCCTGTCTTTCCAATGCTTCGAACCCCCCGAAACATAAGAAATAAATGATAATAAAACACTAGTGATGCCTCCAGAAACTAAATCTTAAATATTTATTTTCTAATAAGACATTTATTGGAAGGAAAATATGATCTAGTGACAAAGTATAGCATAAAAAATATAATACAATATAATGAGAATATGATTTCATCCAAGTATTTAACTCATCTTTTTTAACTTTCCTATTAATTTTGGTGAGCTTTTGTCTTTGAAATAGTTAGCAGCACTATTGTCTATATTACATATTTTTAGTTTTTGTTTTTTTTTTTTTAAATGATATATCATTCATACTGAGCCATGGCATTGTTTATAGATTTGAAAAGCAGAACTATTTTATTTACATGATTACGTATTTTTTATTTTATTTCTGGCTTCTGAATCACTCTTCTTCATGTTCTTTGTGTCTTCACACATAGAACACATTTGTGTCTAGTTCTTTATGAGAACTAGAAATACACTTTTTGTGAAAGCTGAGATTCTGATACTCTTGGTTTTCTTCAAGCACTGGACTATGTGATAAATATATAATATTAATATATTTGTGAAGAATAGCAAGAGTCAGCAACACTGAGAGCAGAATCTTGCAAGTGGGTCTTCTTCTTCTATTGTGTCAGATAAATGGATAAATTAAAAAAGGAGGGAACATAATATCATAGTTCTGGCTGGCAAGCCCTTCCTAAAACTTAGGCTCTTAATAAGATAGATGGAACATTTCAGGAACATGAGCTGAAAATTTCTCTAGATTTGAAAATACTTTTAGGAAGACCCTGAGAAGTTCCAGAGTGCTGCTGAGCAGATGCAGTTAGCACGGACTCCAAAGGCATTCTAGCTGCTGCACTACAGAGTTGTGTAGGCTGTTTACTTTTTATAGAAGCAAAGGAAAGGAATATGCAGGATGTGGTGCACTGCAGCAGTTATGCTGCATGTTGTACTGAAACACATTTAAACCACCCCGTGATTTGTTACATTAGATTGTAACTGCAGGCAAGCTTCCACTATATTTCCTACTCCACACATGGGAAAAAAAAATAAAATGGTATAAAGACAATGTTTTGGGTGTGCCTCAAATATCACTCAGAGGTGCACTAGAGATTCAGCTCATATAAGTGGGAAGCTGTTATGAAGCATGGTGAATATGATGGCATACAGGAAAATGAAGTGACAGAGTTTGCATCTATCTTAAATAGGGCAGGGGAAAAATTAAAATTTTTAACGTTTAAATGAAAATGGATTAATTTTTTTCTTTCACATTTGGAAAGAGTTCCCAAGACTTTTGACCTTCCATCAACATCTTACAGATGCTATTTTGTGCAAACCTGTTGGCCTGTTTCTCAAGACATGGCACAGTCTGAGTACATGTGAAGGGGAATGTCAATGTCTGTATACTTGTCTTCATAGTTTGGAAATTATTCCTAGACACGGCTTTTCTTGCCTCAGAATCCTTTCTGATGCCTGCAGGTGAATCCAGATTCTTCTGTTTCAGAAAATCCTATCTGATATCCTGCCTGAATTTTTTGTGTTTCTGTTTCAAACTATTAAATGCACATAAATTGCAACATAGATGGATAGACGTTATCTGTGTTAAAAATTCATGAGTCATTCCTCAGAGACCTTGAAAAAGTTTAATAAAACTGTTACACTTTTCATTCTTTTCATTCATATTTTCATTTTTAAATCTTAAGTTGATTCACTCACTAATATATGGGATATCTGTTCTTGATATTCTGTAACAGTAAACCATATAAGACATTTTGTACAAGGTTTATCTACATAGCTATACAATACTACAATATTTACAACATTCTATATGATGTGCAGCTGGTTTCATTCATTGCTTGGTATAACGTGAGTTAAAAAAAATTTAAGTCTGAATGTGTCCCAAGTTATCTGGCAACCAGTATGTCCTTATTGGTTAAAATGTGCTAATGGTTCCTACTAATACTTTTTTTTCTTGGGTTAACATTGCTATTGTCATTTAGATCGACATTTACAATGTGCTTTATGTGGCTTTTACCTTAATAAAATTATTTAATAGGTTTCATTTTACCAGATTCAATTACTATAAACTCACTAGAGTTTTAATACTATTTTTTTAAATTAGCTCAGGGCAATTGCATAGAAAACAGAAATCAATAAATTTAACAAAGAAAATCATTTAGAACTGCCCAGTTGTATTTTCCATTGCTTTTTATTTCCATAATTTTTATTATTAATTAACCTTTAAACTGCATAAAAAGAATGTTGCACAGTAGGCAACTAATTTCTCTCTGTTCATGGCTAAACAATTCAGTATTTTTCTTCAACTTAAATTTTATAGATTAACTCAAACTTTCTTTGAATGATCAGTAAGGAAGAAACACTGGTAATAAAAAAGTATTTCCCCACATATTTTTATGTATATGTTTTATATACTTACAGTGTTAGTTGGATTACAGAAGTGAATTTTAGTGCAAACAAGAATATTTGCTTTAATTTTGAGTTTGTTTTGATAGAGTGAAAATGCAATTATAAAGTGAAGCTATTAAAAGGAAGATAGACCTTAAATATTACATCAAAAAAAGTATATAATGTGTGACATATTTCAGAGTAGTAAACCTGCAAATTAAGACATTATCTGCAAAATGGCTTATTTCTCTCCATTTCATTTTAATTTGAACCTTATCTCCCACACAACACTGGATCGTTCCTTCAGGCAATAGCCACAGGAAATAATAATTGCATTTTCAGCACAGGAATACAAAAAATATTGTAACATTGTTTAAAATATCTGCATTTGTTTTTAAACATAAAATATTGTTTTTAGAATCAGACCTATAATGTGAGTTGTTAGCTGTTCTCCAGAGGAAATGGTGCTATATTCCCCAGATAGTCCAAATCGTGAATTTGTGGTGCAGTCATATGTACTAAATTGCTTCAAACATGCATGAGAGGAAGAAGAGTGTCAGTTCAAGCAATTCACTGGTCCAGACAGATCTGTGTGTAAAACACTTAAGTGTAGATGTCTAACAGGGGATGCAATATCAGTGTTGGAGCATATTGTTTTTTAAATCAAGATAAAAGTAATTATCCAAAGTCAACAAATTAATTAAGATTGAGATTGAAAAATTAAATATTGTTACTGAAAAATCACATAACTTGCTCTTTTTTCCTCATTCATCACCTGTAACAGGGTTCTGAACTGTAGCTTTTCCAAACCTCATGTTTGAGAGGAAACAGTCTCTGCTCATGTTTGTCAGGGCATTACCAAGTCTGACTATCCCTAGTCAGCCTCCCCAGGGCTTTCCCCAGCCCTGCCCATGGCCTAGAATCCCAGCCCAAGTCCATGAGTCCCCACTCCAGTCATGCCATAGGAGTGCCCCATTCCTGAACGGTTATCCTCATTTCCTGGCTGGGCCTCAAACCTGTCTTGTTATCTTGCTTTATCTCTCCTTTTAACAGAAGCTGTTTCTCTTCTCAGCAGCTCTGTGCTGTCTTGTTTTGTCCCCTCTCCCTCTCTTCCCACCTACCCGGGGAGTAGTCCAGCTCACTGTTCCCTGACACTGTGTGTATAAACACAGATTTACCTGCAAATCCCAAATTCCTACTCCTCCCTGCTGCCAGCTCTCCTTTAAATCTGTGTTTGCTCTCTCTCAGTTCAGTTCTCTGAAGTGGTGCACTGGAGGTCAAGCTTATGGCATGGCTAACATTGAGCAGGAAGAGTATTCTTTGGAAATCTGAGAAAGAAGAACCAGAACTCCTAGTGGTAGCTGACTCACCCCTAAGCCTGGTCTATGAAAGTTTTATTCACATTGTCATAGTAATCACTAGATAGGTCAATGCCTCTAATTTTCTGAGTAAGAAAATAACAGTTATGTATGCATCTTAAACAAATAAGAAAAACAAAAATATTTCTAACCCTTTTGCCCAAAATGGGAATGATGAACATATAATTAATAGTAGATGACTTGATTTTCCTTCCACAGATTGATTTTATCAGCCTAGGAAGACAATTTTTAGATCACTTAAAAAGCATTTTCACTCCACAGAACCATAGCATATCACAGCTAGCTCCATGAGAAGAACCGCAGTTCTAATAATATGAGTATACTGCAGATTACACCTAGAACAATACATAAATCTCATGCCTGTCTTAAAAATATACACAGTCCATCAATATGGCTAAATATACTTTATTCTCTGCATTGTCCCTGTTCATAGGTATTTCTAAGTTTTATAGACTTGTCTCCCTGCTGGAGGCTGCAGAGAACTGCCCTCTGAAAAGCCCTGGTCCCTGCTTGGCAAGTTTATTTAAAAAGGGCTTAAGGGACTACTTTTCCCTGAGGTAGAGGCATAGGAGAAATGTGAAAATGTTCTCAGGAGATTAAAAAGCAAACTTGTAAACTTCAGAAGATCAGTGTATTAGGATAGAGTTTTCTCACAGCAGCCCTCACAGTGCTGTGTCATGCATTGGTAGCTGGAAAGGTGTTGATACCACACCAGTGTTTTGGGTACAGCTGGGCAGGGCTGGCACAGCATCAGCACTGTCTCTCAATATTGCCCCCTTATCAAGGGGCTGGGAGTGGACACAACCAGGCCAATTAACCAAAAGGATGAACTAAAAAGGATAAATTAACCAAAGGGATATTCCATACCATATAACATCAGCTCAGATATGAAAGCCAAGAGAAGGAAAAGGGATGGAGGAGGGGTATTCATTTTTTGCAGTGTTTGCCTTCCAAAGCAACTGCTACACGTGCTGAAGCTCTGCTTCCCAGGAAGTGGCTGAACATCACTCAACAGTGGGAAGTAGAGAATAAACTTTTTTTTTTCTCTTTTCTTATACATGCACAAGCTTTAAATTTTGCTTTAGCAAACTGCCTTATCTCAACCTATGAGTTGTTTTCCATCTTGTTTTCTCTCCCCTGTCCAGCCAGGAAGTAGAGTGGTAGAATAGCTTGGTGGGCAGGCACTTGGTGTCCAGCAAAGGTCAACCCACCCCAGTCAGGAACTCAGCAAAATTTAAAGCAATCATTCATAAAGCATTTCAGAAAGCATTAACTTAGAAAACTAAGACATCCAACCTTAAATTACCCAGATTTCAAGAAGAGGAAATTAGGAATAGAAAATGAGAGAATAAGAGAGAGAAGAGAAAAACAGAGCTACCACCTCTTGGATCCAGTGCGGTCTCAGCTGCCGTTAAATGCAAGGATAATAGGAACATAACAAAGTGGGTCTCTGTGCAATGGTTTTTATCTGCTGTGGCCACCCCCCTCCCAGGTGGGGCTTCTGGTCTTATCAGCACTCTATGGCTGGATTGGGGCTCAAGGGGCTCATGTGGGGCATTGCTTCAGGTGTGCCAGGAGTGCTAATTACTGACAGCCATTCTGGGCTGGACTAGAGGCTTCAGAGGGCTGGGGTGTGGAGCAGTGCATGTCTCACTTTTCACAGAACTTGTCCAGCCACCCCACATACACACATTTGAATTGTTTGTACCTTGTAACCATTTTCTCCAGCGTCTCTCTCTTTCTCTTTCATAGTCCATCCTCTGCTCTGGATCATGAGATATTCGGTCAATATAGTTCCAAGTCCATTTCAATTCTTCTGTGCTTGATTTCATTGACATCAGATATTGTATAAGTAAACAAACGTAGTTCAGACCATTGGTGCGGAGTTCTGGAGCTTGCATACTTAAAAAACTGAGTAGGGAGTGAGCAGAATGGCAACTTCTATTTACATAACATAACTTTCTAATTGTTGCCAGATATGTGGAAAATCACTAAAGACTGCATTTTGTGTGAGGACCTTTTTCTTCCTCTAAACTTTATTTTTATTCTTCTGGTTCATTTGAAAGAAAAAAGTAAATAATGTGACAAAACCAGGCATTGCCAAGGATTTTTTTTTTCTGCTAGTATTCACATTTCCTCACATCACTGTGGCTTTGCTGTGAAATGACAAGGTGCATTCCAAAGCTGAAAACCAGAAGAAAGATAAAACAGGACATACAGATGGGCATGGGAACTAGCTAAGATAGCACATACTGTTATATTTGAATTTTACATTTGGCTCCTGTTTCTTTTTCTCTGAACTACAATGTTTGGCTGAAATGTTCTTTGGCACCAAGACAGTCTTTTTTTTGTGTGATGCCTAGCACAGTGGGGTGTTGGCTTGTGACACTGGCTGTTAGGCAGCCTACAACACAATAAAAATGATAAAGCTAATTTAGCATTGCTTCTAACTCAGTAAGTAGACAGAAATGGCACATCTTTTTGGTTTAATTATGAATATTAGGAGGCAAGAATCTTTGCTTCTTTGAAATAAAATATGCTGCTCTCAACATTTTTAGTATAAAATCCTGAGGAGGAATTCAAATTTTAAGGAGAAGAAAGAACTGTCACCTACTCATCCCCTCTCTCTCTATTGTTCAGGGATGCCAAAGAAATATTTTTCATTTCCTTTCAAGATCTGTGGTGTTAACACAAGCAGAGGAGGACAGCAGGTAGAGCTAGAGCTACCTCTGCCACTGTTCATGAGTCCGGATACCTAAGCCATTAACACTGGGAGTTTTAGGATGCTCCAAATAAGAGAATATGGTTGATCATGTCTTCCTGCATTTAAGAAAGAGTGCAGTAGAATCCTGTCTAGAGACACACAATGTTTTTGATGTTTGGGTTTTTTTCTTAGTAGGATAGTATTTTTCCAGTGGTCTTACAGACAAGCATTTGTGCCAAAAATATGCAGAATTATATACAGTACACACCTTTGTAATGACAAGGCTGTAGCTTTCAAATAGCTACAGTAGGGTGGTGGTGATGCAGGCAGCAGAACCACATCAGCCCCAGCACTCAATTCTAATCATGCCTAATGCCTCTGGTCTGCTGTGGGGGTTGCACACTAATTAATTGCAGAGCACTTTACTCTAGGGACACAGTGTGGGAGCCAAGGACTAACATCACTACAGAAGCATTTGGCTCAATTTTTCTATTGACTGTTTGGAAGTATTGCTTCTAACAACTAGTTCATCAGAGGAAAAAGCTTTTCTGATTAAGCAATTGCAACACCAGATTTAAACAGTTTTCAGAGCTAATGTATTTTTGTCTCACAGAAATGAAAACAAAAAGGGTCAAATTGATCTGGGTTTTTTTTTCTCTTAAATGTGCAGAGACTGTAGATCAACTTGCCCCTAACAAAGCACGAAGTGTGCCATAAGGAGGAAGATGGCTCCAAAAAATCATTTTTTGACCTCACTATTTCAGGTGGTATTTATTTATATTTTCTGCTCTGTCTGTGATTTCAGTATCACAGTAGTGTCCAGTGTGTGTTCAACAGTGTTCTACAAATAGTGTTCTACAAATACTTCCTAATCTGATGAATTACTTTAGCTTCACATTCATATTGCCTTGTCCAATCCAGTTTTTTTGCTATCACTCAGTCCTCTGACCTAGCATAAGCTACTTCATGACCTTGGCTCATTTATCTTTTCTACTACCCTTCTCAGTTCACTGTTTCCCTTTTTGCTAGAATGGCACACAATCTAAAGTTCTGCAAATGATATATTAATATCATCAAAATTCTACAGTGTCTGGATTCAGTAATAGCTGGAAGACTAGACACTAAGGACCTGTCCCCCTTTATTTAGAAGAGAGTTTTATGATATATATCCCTGCATATAATTTTAGAGTCCTTGTGCGTGGGGTGAAAGAAGCAGAAATAAAAAGTCTCTATTCACTACTCTAGAGGGACTACTACTCCAGAGCCCCTACTCACTATCCCACTGTGGTAGGCTTTTGACACTTTGTAAAGACATAAGTTCAGAACATAATGTTGTGGAGTGATTCTTAAATGCTTCTCTTATAATTTAAAAGGGTATTTCAAGTCTTCAGTATCTTTCAGAAGACAGTGGCACTTTTTCAAGTTTTCAACACTACGCTTGTTTTAAACTGAAATATTCTGTCCTCAAGTTTTAGCTGTTTGCACTTGTTCATGGTTCAATACAGCAAGCCTTTGCTTTTGCATGTCTTACACAATTCCAAAATATTCATTCCGTATGACTATACATCTAAGCAGGTGGCTCCCATATATTTTAAGGTACTGTAAAACAACACCAACCAAACAGCAACCAATAGAATGACCTGTCCTACTCCTTCCCTGCTCTTTTGCTTGTCTCTGCAAATTTTCATTAAGAAGACCTGAGGAAAAGCTGCAAACAAAAGTATCACAGATGGAAAAATTATTTCGGATCAGTTTCCTACTCTGAGGAAAAAACAACGGGCAGGGTATGATGGAGCACAGGGAGTAAAGACCTGCATCTCTCAGAGGGAGGGCTTTCCTTAAGTTTGTATGGAATTATGAATTAATTTTGAAACATCGGTTTTGTAAAAAGAGATAAAAAAGTAAGGAAAACCAGTTTTGCACTACCACATTAACTTATGATATTCAACAGAACTGTTTTTCTCCTGTGTTTATCTCTAGAATCTAAGATTTTATTTTTATTTTAAATATTAGTAATATGTAAAGTGAAACAATGTGAACATTGTTTATGCCCCAGTAAATAAATAACATTGTTTTATATCTGTTTGACTAAAGCTAGGAAAGTCTTTGCAATTATGTATTTCATCTGCTAAAATACTGTTGCAATTTGAAGCTGGAAAAGGACCTTTAGAAAATTAAGATCTCTTTCCCACGTGATCAAATTAATACACAGAAATATCTTTTCGAAAATATTATACAGAAGCAAACTCTTAGACATAAGCCATTTTAGTTTTCTCAAGACTTTCATAAATCAGGAAACATTCTTGTTTCAGCCCACAGTGTTAAAAATTACATAAGGCACAGATTTCATAGGAAAACTGGGTGAAGGAAAGATTTTGATGAAGTATTATATAATGTTCTACAGAGAAACAGAATTTATGTTAAGGTGAAAGAAAAGACTCTCTTTCTCCCTTTATCAAACACACCTGCAGCCAATAAAGGAAGACTGCCACTATTTTCCATTCATGTCATCTCTCCTCTTCATCTTCTTCTTAAGTAGACAATACTGAGATAGCACTGTGACGACAAATCTTTTGCTATCTTCAATTAACTGATGCCATTGGATAAATTTATTTCAGCATCTTGTCCCCCTCTGTTCAAAATGTTATTTCTGAAATTTTAGTAACATCTATAGCTTCTTGCATTCCAATAGACTACAGTTCTTGGAGAAAGGTAGCACTGTTTTTGGTTTGTGAAATTTTACTGAAACTGTTCCCTGAATGAAGTAATTTAGTTTGAGTACACCTTCTATATTACTTGTATTGAAATGCAGATTTTCTGGTGTGATAGAATTTAGAGAAATATCTCATCACAAGATTCTACAGCATTTGGTCTGCTCTGCTGTAACTTTGATGTATATGGAGATAGCCATTTTTCTTTGGGGGGTGGGATTGCTTTTCCCTTTAATGAATGATTGCCTTTTGTTTCTTTGCTTCTTCTATTCCCCACAAAAAAAACATGGAGATTTATACAGAGGAACTTTTAGATGGCATGAGATGTGACTTCAGGTCAAACCCAGGGATTATTTATGCCAAAAAAGTAAAATGCATTGCATTTTATAGTGGTTCAAGATTGTGGATCACAATATTGAAGCTATTATGAAAGGAAACCATCTGCCATCATTGCACTACTAGAGATCCAGCCTTCCATTGTATAAGTTGTACACACAAATCCTCCTGCAATGGGCTGAATATTTCCTTTTAACATTTGTGTGATGTTCAGTAGACCATTTACAGGTTCATTTTATTTGAGCAAATGTACCATCATTTATCTTATCCTGTGCAAGTCTTGCATGTCCTATGACAGTTTTCATTTAAACGCTTATTATTCACTTCTTTTTTTTGACTTCCCATTCTTTGCAGTCCTGTCTGGTGATGGAATTTCTCCCTTTAGTAATTCTTTTCCATTTTGTAGGGATTCCATTCCTCTGCATGATTGAATTTATCCTGCTTATATACAAACTATTCTTGGCAGGTTAACTCTTTCATGACTTACATCTGCAGACACCCAAAGCCTGCATGCTTTTGCTTGTTATCTGTTTCCAAAAATTTTCGTGGGTATGTGAAAAGGGCAATACTGACATTTTTATTTTGAAAAGATATTCACAGTCACAGAAAATTAAAACAGATGAGCCCTCTTTTTCAGTTTTAGAAATGAAATGACTGTTTGTTTGACAGTGGCTTTTCTTTTGAGATGCAGCACTAGCTCCTTTATATGTGTGTAGTGCATGTAAATTATTGAGCTTCACATAACTTTTACAGTTCTTGCTTTTACATGTAGCTAGGCAGTAATGTAATTAAAACATACACCTCTGAAATAAAAGACATCATAGTCTTTTACATTTGTTTCAAACTTTAAGCCTTAATTTGTGGTTTTGTTTTGTTTCTTTGCTTAAAGTTCCTGGCTAAGGTTTTTTTAATGTAGCCTAAGACGAGCTTACTCTTTTTAATGGACTCTATTAAAAACACAGCAAGCCTTTATTTTCTCTGTGAATTTACTTGATGTTATACCAGTACCACTTTCAAAATGCTTCTGGTGCTATTTTTCTTTTGTGAATTTGTCCATGTGGTAAGTGGTCAGAACAAGATCTCCATAAGGTTTGGATCACTTGTTTAACCTGCAAGGTAAACTGTGAGCAAGTTGGTAAATGGAGGAAAGTAAGTCAGCTTTGGCTCTGTAAAGAGACTGGATAAATCAATAAAGGGGTGCCATGGATGTATTCAAGCAGAAGATGGGATTCACTCCATGCTTTCCTCTTTTTCTATTTCATGAAATTGGTTTTTCCTCGCCCCACTCCCACTTATCCCTGCAAAATAACCCATTAGTTGAATTCTGTTATGAATTACTCTAATTTTTCTTGTTGATCAAAACTTTTGGTCTTCTTACCTAAGCTTTTTATTCTCTTACTTAGCAGTTATGCAGTTTGCTACTTCTCCCTTTGCTGAGGATATTTGGCCTAGTTGCTAGGTGTCAGGGGACACCTAGCTTTACTATATTTCCCTTTCCTGCTTTACTATATTTCCCTTTTCTGCTTCCTCATATTTTTGGGATGAAACAAAGCATGAAGTTCTTTACTGAAAAATCTCTTCTATTCTTCTGAATACTTGTATTCTATTTCTTACTTCTCTCATCTGGGATATTAATTTCTTAGCTGTTGCACATTTAGCACTTCCCAATCTGTTACCAACTGTCCAGATGTTATTAATTAGATCTGGAAAATATGATGCAAAACCCTCTCTCTGAATATTAGCTGGAATTTAAATATGAATGAGAATCCCTACTTGACCTTGCTAAGACAAAGAGTGTTAATAATTCTGCTGGGCCATCTTATAGCTGTATTTAAGGACTCTTCTGCTAACTGAATTCATGCTAATTTTTTGAAGTAAAGCTTTCTAATTGCATACAATTTGTTTTTAAATGCAAAAAATAGTATGTTTTCAGTGAAGAATTAAGATATCATAATACTTTTTTTGAAGACAACAGGTAAAAGTGAATTTGGGAAAGCTAACATAATGCTTTATGGAAGGTATAATTTGTTCAGCTTTGTCCTAGCTATTGCAAGCATATTTTTAAAGGGAAAGTCTGAGAACAAGGATGTAACTTTCAGGTTTGGGGTGGGAGGGGGGGTTCTGTTTTGTTTTGGGGTTTTTTAGACAAGTAAGAACTATTTTCTATTAAATTGGATGTAAATTTTCAATCCATGTTACTTTGGAGAAGTACTGTTGTTCTGGTCCTAGATAGGGAATTAATTTGCAGAGAGTGGAATCTGTAACGTATAAGAGCATTTGTGATGAGGAAAGAAGATATCATGAATGTGTCTGATCTTCAGGATTGACTGCCTCTAATCTGTCCTCTCTTCTTCACCATCTGTTTTTACTCCACCCAAATCACCTGTGATGTGTTTGTTACCAACTCAGCTGGGCAGCAAGTAAATAGCAAAGCTCATAAAGGAACTCTGTAGTTAGAGAAGCTTTGTAAGATCTACAGATTGAAGAAGTACAAATGTTAAATTCCTTGTTTAGTCTGAAGTGCTCTCTAGTACCTGTCATATATCTTAAACAGAGGGAAACACTTTTTATCTGTTGTTAATATACACAAATTGAGGTTTGTGAAATAATTACTTTCAAGGCTTTGGGGTCACGCAACATATGAGCAAGGTACTGATCACCTTATTTATGATAAGGAGCAGTTCTCTTTTTCAGTACCACTACCAAGATTGTTGCTCTTGTTTTCTCTTCTTCCAAGGATAATCTTGGGAATAATCTGTTACAGACTGAAGTGTGCAAGAGTATAAACTGCTAGGCCTGCAGATGAACTTTAGAAGTTTAATTGTGGGGAGTGTTGAAAAGTATGGAATAATTCAGCTTAGGCTTCTTTTCATGATGTTTAACATTTTGCAAAAACATATCAGTATGATATACAGAGCAATTTTTGATACAAAATCCAATATATGTAAATTAAATGGAAAATATAATATGTACATTAATGTACATATCTGCTGAGTCATTGAGAGAAATCTTATTTCTCAATGTAGACTAGATGTGGAAGCTGATTTGGTGAATCACACTTCCCTGGTGTCAAAAGCATGAAGGAGGCTTTCCCTGACCTTTTTTAAAACTGCAAAAGCCCCTAGCTCCCAAAAATTTCTGCAGTTCAGTTTGCAGCATATTAGTTTGGGTATGATTTTGCAAGCCTTATTGGATACACCAGATATACATGCATTTGAGAGTTTTTTTCTTTTTCCCTGCCTCAGAGTAATTCAATGATACACTCACCCTGCTACTTTTTATTGTCTTCATTTTATGTGAGATCTGGGAGTACTCAAATGCTCATGATTAATAAAAATGTAAAAATTGTCATTAGAAATTCTGTTATTTAGTACTGGGACATATTTCATGTAAGTGATACCTCCTGGATGTTACTTCAGGTGTTTCAGGCAGTGTTGTTAGAGTAAGCAACTTTGTTGGCACATAATTGTTTTCAGGGTTTTCATGATCTAAGCTAATATATTGGCAATGCAACACAAGCACTATTATTTGGAAAATTTGATTACTTTGATTAATGTGAAAATATTTTTAGGCTCAAATATATGTTAATCTATAAATTGTCAGTAGAAAATGCCTTAAATCCAGAGAAGATGTGGAATTGGTATTTTTATCATTCCTTTCCATTATACATTATAATTTTAGACTTATTACAAGTCCGTTCAATACTTCAGCATAATGTTAGTGTCCTGTTTAAAAGCTACTGTTATCTGTGTTTCAGGATGGCACATTTTTAATATCCTTCTTATCCTATCAGTGTTAATATCTTGCCCTGCTCTTTTCTTAATATTCTCCAATTGTCCTTTTTGCCTGTATGTGCATTAAGTCTTAATCACATACTATTGAAGATTGCTGTGGCTATATATAGACTTTCATACTTATAATATCAGTAGTGGGTATCTGCATACATAGGGATTGAAATTTCTCTTTTTTTATCTATGTATTTATTTCTGTAAAATAATTAGTATATGTATATCTATATAACTATACATATACTCATGCTTCATGATGTTTCTTTCCCCTCTTGTCAGGTTCACAAGTCATAACTGAGAATTTCAACTACGTTAAGAATTTCACTTCAGATATGACATTGAAGAAGATTTCTTAAGGGTAAATAGTTATACATTAGCTATAGCATGTTATACATTATGATTTTTCTCCTTATGTCCTCAGATCTGTACTTTTTATGTCTTTAGATCAGATTGTCAACATAGTCAAATGAAAAATAATGTATATAGAATCATACAACCATTATTTAAGTTGTATCAGACCTATGGATGCTTTCTTATCCTACACAGGGAAGTTTTTATTAGGTTGTTTGCTCAGTGCTTTGTCCAAAGTTGGAGATTTCAGAACTTCTTGAGAGCTTAACCACCCTTCTAAATAAAAAAAACCAAAAACCAAACAAAACAAAACAAAAAAAAGAAACCAAACCAAAAAACAAACAAAAAAACCAAACACAAACAAAAAAACCACTTTAGTATCTAATCAGTATTTTCCAGAAATTAATTACCCCAGGAAAAGGGAACGGTACACCTTTGAGGGCAGTATAGCCCCATTTTCTCTTTAATCTCTGATCAGGTAGCTGTAGAAATATATACCTGATATCACAAGCTGCTGCTTCTTTTTCAAGCTAAACAGATCCAGCTCTCTCAGACTGTACTTATATACCCTGTGCTCCTGCATTTAAATATCTTGGTGGCCTCTGATGTACTAGTCCTAGTATGCCAGTATCCTTCTCACACTGGGGAGCCCAAAACTGGACACAGCATTCCAAATGGAGTCTTAGAAGTGCTGAATAGAGGGAGAAAATGACTTTTCTTTTTCTATTGACTACACTCTTAATAATACAACCTGGGATGTGTTTGACCTCCCTCACTGCAAGAGCACATTTCTGGGACATTTTTCACTTTTCACCTGGATCCCAGATTTCTTTCTGTAGAACTGCCTTCTATGCAACTCGCATCCAGTCTTTACTGTTTGCCTGGGGTTATTCCAACCTGGATGAAGAATGTTGCATATGTTTTTATTTAACTTCAAGAGGTTCCTGTCAGATCATGGCTCCAATGTGAGGAGGTCCCTCTGAAGAACAGACCTGCCCTGCAGCAAATTGCTTGCTCTTCTCAATCTGCCATGATACACAAACTTACTGAGAATGAACTTAATTCCGCACACCAATCACTGAATCACAGAGAAGGTGGCTGTAGGATGAAGACAAGCTTGATTCCCAGTATGAGTTGTATGTTCAAAAAGTAGTACAGATATTTCACTGGCCTTTTAGGAATAATACAAATCCAGCAAAAAATGGTCTCTGATTAAAAAGATATTATTACACATAAATTGGTGAAAATTTGACATTTTCTTGTTTTTGTGGAACAAAAATATTTTAAGAAGTTCAGATTTTGTTGCAACTAGAAAATATTTTTAGATTGTTCCTCTACAGCATGAAAATCCCTCAAGAATTTGTACTCACTGAAGGAGTCCTGCTGATACACAGTTCATTACTGCAATTCATTAGTTGATCAAGTATGTTTTAGTGTATTAAATAAGATTAAATGAAATTATTGTAGGGTTTGGATTATTCTAGTGAAACTTCATTGTTCTGTTGTAGTTGGTTGATTGCTGTTGGTTTTTGTTCTATTCTATTAAACCCAATAATTTAGACTTCTGGCTTTTTACCCCTTTCAGCTCTCTGAGTCATGAGGGCACTAGTAGGCCTTAATGTCTTCAACATGCAGGGGTGTCCATCCAAACCCTGGCCCATGCACCCAGGATGCCCAGCTGAGTTCAGTTCTGGGCAGCCAGTTCTTGGTGAGCTGTGTCCAAGTTGTGCCTGTCTCCAGCCTTGTCTCTCCTTGCTGTGTGACTTCATGCCCAATGTGCAGGCCCCTTGTCTCCTGAGGTATGCTGTGACTTGGTTCCGAGCTTGCCTTTGGACCTGTCTCTTGCTGCTCCTGACTGTACCCCATGAATTGGACTTCATGAATTGGACTTCAGATCTGGGTTTTTTTCATTTTCCCTAGTCTGAAAATGCTACTGGATCCAGTGTCCAGCAGCTGGCTTTGGTCAGAGCCTGTGGGGCATGGCCTGTGCTGGGGTCACTGGCTCATGGCTAACTTTCCCTTAGGGAATGGCTTCACTTCTCTGGTCTATGCCAGCAGGCTAAAAGTCTATACCAAATTAATCCTGAAGAGATGCTCTTACCATTTTTTGGCCAAAATTTAATTTTATTTGATCTTTTGCACTTTTATTCACCAAATAATTTTCCATTTAACATAATTGGTATTTCCCCTTTCACTATAGGGACCTACTGGCAGATCACAAGCAGACTAACACAGTACAATATAAAATAATGAGGCTGATTTCTCTGAAGAAAACTGTCTTGCTACATGAAGTCTATTTTTCCATAAGTCCTCCTGAACAGTGCTTTAAAGACAGCAAAAATGAAAACAAATTATCATTAAAAATAAAAAAAATCTTTTTTCAATAACACCACATAGAAGACAGGAAGATGCCTTTTTGTCAGCTGAGCTAAAACAGAATGAGTATACAGTAGGTATTAAGGGCCATGTCTGATTTTATTGCATTTTATATCCACTTAACTTACATTTTGGACTGGTAGAGAAAGACACAAATGGAAAGCCAAGACTGAACTGAGTTTCGTATATCAAAACATATTTAGTTGAAGCTTAGAGAAACTTCATCTACGGTTCTTGGAGTATTTTAAAAAAACTTCACATCCCTATTCCTCATTCTTTTATGCACTTCACTTGAAAAACAGATTGCTTTGTATTATGAAGACTGTATGAAAGCAATATTGCAATTTCTCTTCTTTCTTATCTGAAATAAGGGAATTCTAATTTTATTTTTCCATGTGCATTATAAAGAACACAGCATAACAAGAAGTGAATCTCTTTCCCCATCTTATTGAACCTATTCCTGTTTTACTTTGCACTGAGGGTTATGTGACAGGGTTAGGGAACAGACCTATTTTTGAGAAGTAAACTCTAAGTAGGTCAACAGGAAAGAGTAATTTGTTCTCTGAAGCAGCCCCTCCTCCCTGGTTTACCTTGTATTAATCTCAAAGGACTCGTTATCTTCTCACAAGCTAACAGAAGGCAACAATGGAATTTGTAAAGAGTATTTCAAGTCCTTTCCATTATAAATATTTACTGATGTTTCTAGGTATTGCTTTGTGAAATGTTGTAGCAGTAGTTATAGTAACTTTCTTATTTATGAGTATTTGTAGTAACAGTGTTAAGTCTATTACATATTTTTTATTTATCGTTTCAGATGTTTTTAATAACTGAATCCAAGGGTTAGGAATTCATTTTATCAACTTTCTATTAGACTTCTTGGCAGTCTTTGTTATCTCTAACACCTTATCACCTGGTAGCTATTTTAGTGGTTATCCTCTTGTTATCTAGTACAGCTGTTCTACTGTTTATTCAGGAGGCATTTGAACTTTATGTTATTGTAAGGTTGATTAATGTAAAGCATTAAAACGTTAATCCTGAAGGTCACAGGGAACACTTGATGATAATGGATAAATACAAATACAAGTGTTTTGGAGGGGGGTTTTGGTTGGGTTTTTTTTTTGATGCTTGTGGTTTATTTTTTTGGTTTGGTTTTTGGGTTTCTTTTTGGAGGGGTGGCTTTTTTTGTTGGTTTTTTGTCTTTTTTTCTTCACCTATTTTAAAAAGCTGTCCAGAAGAATTGTTCTATTTTTAGGACATATTTTTTCAAGTTTTTCTCAATGTGATTGCAACATTTGTTTTAAAACATGGTTCTTCTTTCCACCCATTAGGCTAAGAAAGAGATCTGGCTATTATGTCTCTCAGCTAATCAAAGTCACTTAGTACCCTTGTTTTGCCCAATACACATATTTCAAAATAAAGGAGATAGAAGGATACTGCCGTATTCCTGCTTATCTGTAGCTGATGACTAAAATGTGTTTGGGATGATGAATACTTTTTT
Organism: Corvus brachyrhynchos; assembly: GCF_000691975.1. NCBI lineage: Eukaryota > Metazoa > Chordata > Aves > Passeriformes > Corvidae > Corvus > Corvus brachyrhynchos. Next base: position 690,941 of record NW_008240046.1, read on the forward strand.
CTACAGTTATACTTACGTTCCTGCAACTGAGTGTAAAGTAAGGTATGTTTGTTGAGCTTCACCAGTTAGAGGATCACCGAGCTTCACCAGTTAGAAGTGTTATTTCAAGGCAAGAAAAATGCCATGGCTTATAATAAGGCATAAGGCGAAAACAAATTACGTGCTCTCTGTTGTAGTTTTTCCTATACTTGGCATGTCAGACAAACTACGCAAGTTTCCTGGCAACTGGATTGTGTTTTCAGTTATTAAAAGTTATTAAAAAAATATCTCATCACATTGTTGCTAAAGACTTTCTTTTTAAAAACAAGGTATCTTTTCACCCTCTGTGTGAGTAATTGCCCATCATTCCACATTGCATGTTACTTCGTGTGAATACTGGTCAGGATATTACTGCAGATGGTAATTGATCATCAGTCCAGAGAGAAATTCTGGAGGGGATTCTATATTCATAAAAAAAGCCAACCAAACAAAAAAACCAAGTTGCGCTTATATGACAAATGAGTGTCACAGATTACTGTAAAGTAGGTTGTTCTTGTTCTTCGAAAATTGGTGAGACTTGCTTGCTCTTGCCATGCTACTGCCAGTCCTTTCTGATTGTCTTTGCTTGTTGTGCTCCTGGGCAGTGTTCACAAAAACTGAGGGTGTCTGGGGTTATGGCATGCTGAATGCTGGCACTAACACTAACACAGGGGTGCTGCTTAGTCGTTTTTCTGCAAGCAGACTAAGCTTGAATGAGTATACTACCTGCTGTAAATACCTGTTATCCAAAAGAGAAAAGAAACAATGCAACTTTGTTTTGGCTCCTGACTTCTGCTTTCACCCTGTTTCATCTATCCCAGCTCCATGTGCCTTGGCATCTAATGTTTTCAGATTCTGCAACAACCATTACAAACCCAGAACAGAAGTCCTTTCTACTCTGCTTTGTAACCCTGTCAGCCCAGGCCTTGCAGGCTTTTTATATCCTGGCTTTTCAAGCTGTGACAGTCTGAGTTCTTTAGCCTTTTTTTTTATTGTAGACATACAGGTCTTGGCAGCTAAATTTCCTGCACATTTAGAGATCACAGCCACAGAAATAAGTTTCAACTTGCACAGTATGCAAACAGAAAAGTGAAAAGATTAATTGAAAGTGGAATACAGAGGGATAAAAAAAGAAAGCAAACCACAAATAGAAGAGGGGGACCAGAGTAGCCAGCAGAGTTGCTGTGCTGGATTAGGTCCCAACAGAAGTCAATAAACTGTTTCTACATCTTCCTGCAAGTTGTCCTCCCTGTCTAGCCAGGAGAGCAAGAGGGCTGGATGGCCTGTTTCCCAGACCTCACACAATATCAAATAGGAAACTCCTAGTGTGAAGCAGTCAAAGAAATAATTGAAGGGTGCCTCTCCTGGCTCCTGCATTTCAGTTCAGGAAATCCTAGTTGGAGAGCAAGCACCCTGAACTTTCTGGGAATCAAAGACTGTGTGAGTTGCAGCAGGATTGAGGGAGATACTTGGAGATGCTGAAGTCAGTGAAAGAACAGGGGGCTGCTGATGATGCATTCAATTCCTCCCAAGCATCTGCACACCAGTTGAGACAGACTAAATCAGGAATATACAGTTTTAGTCCCTAAATGAATCCAAATAATTTCAAGTGTGCACCAAGACAAAAAAAGTAAGGACTATTTAGTCCACTTTTAACACATATATATATAGTTCTCAAGAAATGGATTTTTATTTTATATCTCTACAGCTTTCTAAGTTAATGAAAATTCTATACAGACAAGAAAATCAGGATGTTTTCACAAAACATTTTGTTACAGACAAAATGAGGTAGCTCAGAACATTACCAGCCTGGTTATTTTATCTGAATGAGTTTGAACATTTTTAATGTTTTATATTTTTCAGGAATACTGCACAAAAATGCACAAAGTCATTCAAAAACATGAAAAAAAACATTTTATTTTTCCTGTGTGGGCAGTGGCTGGTAAGCCCTCTAAGTCACCGATTAATCCATCTTATATTTCAGATTTCATTTTTCTTTGTTTAGGACTGACTTTGATGGATACCACATATTTTCACAATCCTTTCCACAGACCAAGTGATTGCTCATCAGGACACCTTTTAGAAAATTCTAAATCAGTTCTCCAAAGATCTCAAGTAACATATATGATTTGACTATCAACTTGATGGAAGAAAAAGGTACATCTTACATATTTGTAAGGTATATCTGGAATATAAAATCTCTTTTAATTGTTTTAATTATTTAAATTTTTATGACTTTTAGATGTTAATTACTTTGTTTTGAGGGGTTTTGTTTGTGGTTTGGTTTTTTCTGTTGTTTTAGTGTGTGTGTGTAGTTTGCTGGGGGGGTTCTGTTGTTTACTGGGGATTTTTTGTTGTGGAATTAAGCAAAGTAGACAAATATTGCATTTATTTAAAAAGTGGAAATTCGTTTTCCTGCAGATACTTAGTATGTTTCTTTAAACAGAAGGGGGATCTTTTTTAGCCAGTAACTAGATATTATATTTTCGGGGGGGGCGGGGGGTGGTGGTGGTGATGGTGTTGTTTTGTTTGTTTGTTTTTGGTTGGGTTGGGGGTTTTTTTGTTTGTTTTGTTTGTTCTCTACTTAGCTACTCTTGTGCCTGTGCACATCTCCAGACTTTCAGAGTCCAATTAGTTCAAAATCAATCTAGACATAAATTTCCTCTGGACACAGAATTTAGGCCTTCCTTCACCAAAACCTCTTGAAAGAGTAGAGCTCAGATACAGACTATTCCTGAGCACATAGCTATTGGGTTCTATGTGTAAATTCTCTGCTCAACTGGAAAAGCTCATGAGTGGTGATCTAATTGTTAGAATTTCATATTAATATTTTGACAATGGGCTCTTTCCACTAAGTTTAAACATATACACTTAGGAGAATACTGCACAATAATGAGAGTATGACAATTGCATTCTCAAAATTTCAGTGAAATATTCTAACTTTACAAAGGGGAGAATTTTGCATCCTGTGCTACCCTCAATGCTTTTTTACTAGCTAGCTCTGCATAGCAGGTAAGTTTCCTTCATCTCATCCTGATATAACATGCCGATTATGTTCATATAACTGGTAGCTGGTCCAGGTTCTTGACACCTTTCTAAGAACTGAAATATATAAACTTTCTGACATAAGTTACCCATTTACTGTGTTTTCCATACCTTGGACATTCAAATATGTGGAACATTAGGTGTGATATAGTTAGAGACTAATAATGAAGCAAATCTATTAATATATTATTTCATAACAAAATAAAGATCTACTGGGACTCTCTTACAGCTATAATTTCTATCTGTTTAGAGAAATACTTTTTCTTTTTTTAAGCTGTTCCTTGTAAGATCTTAAAGACATGTCTTTTAAAAACTTAACTCATTTTAGAAATCATCTCAAACTCTTTTAGCATCTTACTGAAAACACACTGAGTTGTATTTGCTTCACAGAGAGACATAATAAAACTACTATTGATGATAAAAGCAATGAAAATGCAAATAATTTTATTTGTTTGTTTCTGTCATAAATTCTTAACAGAAGCAACACAGCCATTCACATATGAAAATAGACAGAAATGAGGGGTCTAGGATTTGGTTTTGGAAAAGGAAATTTCATAAGGCCTAAATTACATCTGAGTTCCTTTGAAGAACATTTTGCAGTTCATGAATATACAATTTTTCTGGATACAACTATTAAGAAATACTGGGGATAAGTATTTAAGTGGTCTATAATCTCTTTGACCGTAGTGCTCTGTGAATGTTTGTCTCTTTGGCATTTTGTCCTTTGTTTAAATATGATTGTTTGCCTTATAAAAGCTGTTGAAAGATGAAAGGTTTCTTCCCAACACAGCTTTGTAAATGCACATACTCCTCCACCCCCAACCAACAATTTTATGTAATTCCCTTGTCTGATGGATCATGTTGAAGGGTAAAACTGTAAGCTCCTTGAGTCTATTTCTCAGCTATAACCACAATGAATAGACTATTTGACATCAATAGACAATGATCAGATCTATAAAAATAGGTACTCCATAGCATAAGAGATAAAAATTTACGTTAAAATGAGAGGGGAAAAATTGACCAATTTTGTTCCCTCTGTAATAACAGCAGATTTGTAACCGTAATTCAAGTATGCCCTTATAGCACCTTTTTTTTTTTCACCTGAAAGCCATGTTACAGCCATGTTAGTTTTTATTCATGTATTTTATGAAAACCAAGTTTTGAGCTGACACAGCTCTTTTAAAGGATTTACTACAAATTCAAGCACAAGATTTTAGAGCTTAGTAAGCTCTGATCAATATCTTGTTCTAATCTCTCAAGGGTCCATAATTTTTTCTTGCCTTACCACAACAAGAATGATAAATGTCAGCTGTAGATAGCGCTGAAGCGGCAACACTCTACTTGTTTCAACTTCCTACTCACAGATATTCTTAGTTATCCAGGATTTAGATGTTTCAA
>NW_008240046.1:695467-711407 GCF_000691975.1 Corvus brachyrhynchos
ATAGAGTGGTGTTTATTCTAGACAGAAGAAATAGTGTAGAATACACTATGCAAATATGCAAAATTCTCATTCATTTAGGCTGAAAACATGGAATAGTGTTGGATTAAAAGGTGAATTATCTTGAGTTGTGTTACATAAAGAGGAAGGAGCTACAGTACTCATTAATTTTTTCCCAAACTAGTATATGTCTCCAAAAAGTCTAAATATTTTTCTAGAAAATGTGGAGCTAAATCTGTAAATGTTCTAACTCTAATATCACCAATCAGTTTTATGTAAAACTACATTTAAATTTAATTTTATTTTATTACTAAGTGTCTTTACACTATACTTCTTTATTGATCTGTCTTTATTTCTCTTTTCCAGACAAAAGCAAAATAACAAGGCATTATTTTATATTTTATGATAAGAGATTCAAAAGTTGTAAAATTTCATTTTGATGAAGTTTGAATGCATGTTTGAAGTTTCTAGTTTACACTGAATATAGTTAATGAAGAATATTCTAAAGTGCAGTTATGCTCTGTATCATATAGATTAAATTCTCATTTCCTGATGAAAAATATAGTAAAGATACATAGTGTAACCTGTACCATATGTGAAGGCAGCAAAGAATAAAAACATGCAAGGTCAACAGTCATGACAAATAGCAAATAAGGTAACATTAACATTGAATGTTATTTGGAATTTGGACAGAATTTTCAAAGGCCAAGACAAAAAAGATCAGTTTTGAAATAAGATGTCGAAAGAATAGTGAGTGTCATTGTGTACAAAGGGATGAGAAACATATTTAAACACATGGAAGAATCATGAAAAAGTAAGGCATAGAGGTGATATTATTCCATTTGGCTGTATTTTGCTATATGTGTCCCTGACTAGTGTAGTAGATATTCACAAAGATGTGCATGACTATCGTGTGTTTGAATAGTGGTAAAATACCAAGTCCTTCCAACTGCAGAGAAGATTAAATATCTGTCTAGATTATTTCAATACCTCAAGAGAGTTTAAGTTACATATCTTACTCTAGCAACTATGTTCCTTGTAATGTGGTAGCTCAGGTTCAGTACTTAAAGAACAGTGGTAATCTGAGAATTTATTAAAGTTAAGAGCTGAAGGAGGGTTAAGCACCTTCAGGAATGAGCTTTTCCAGATAATTTTTTTTTTTTTTGTGCATAGGCAACTGACCTGCAAGCTACAGATCCCATAACAAATGTGTATAACATGTATGCTGACACATCCTTAAAGGTGTGACCAAAAAACCTAAATCAAGTAGTATTGATGTACGGTGGGAGACTTGTATACAGTAGAAATTCTGGAGGTTTCAACTGAGAAGTGCATTTGTTTTAGGAATAGACCCATTTATGAACGAATATTCCTTTTAATTGTGAGTGTAATATAATGGAGGTATAGCATCATAGTAAAAAATTGGTCTATAAAACATTGCTTTTAACATTTTCATCCCTTGTAATAGTCTTGTATTTTCTAATGGAACTAATAAAGGCCCCAGAAACTTAGCATACATTGTTGCTTTTGTTGATTTTTTTTTGTTTTCTTTCTTTTCTTCTTCTTCCCACTCAAGAAATATGTAGTTTCTAGAGCAAAACCTTGTATCATTCCAGTGGGCCCACTGTTAGATTTTTTTAGAAGATAAATATTGTAGAACTTCAGGAAAGAAATCTTAAAACTGTTTAGTTAATGGAGAGAAAGAGAAAGGAGTGAAAGGAAGGGAGAGAGAGAAAGATAGATATAGAAATAGAGAGATTCTGAAAGTCTTAATAGAAATTACTGTGACTGAGAGAACTTTTTTCTCATCCTGAGAATGTAATCACACAATCTTGACGAAAATCAATGAACAAAGTGATAAAAGAAATTGGCAGGAGAGGTTTCTCATATGTGTGTGCAACAAACCAGAAAATATGTGTGTGCAGTAAAACAGAAAATGCTGGCTTGCCTGGGCAAGTGGAAGCATTATCATTACTCCCTTTTTCTCTCCAGAAGAGAGAAAGGCGCAGCATACCAGCAAGCTGAGCTGGATTCTGAATGAGCAAGTTTTGATCTAGATTTTAAGCATCTTTCTTCCCTTGCTTGTCTGGTTTCCCTCCTAGTTTAAACAATTCAGTTTCTTCCTCTTTACACTGTAAAACAGTAAGTGTCAAATCCTCTTTTTCATCTTGAGTACAACAGTTGAATGGCAATTATCATGAAATATATTCTGAAACAATCTCTGGAAAAATTTATTTGACTTAAGTTTTGCTCCCCAAAAAACTGCTTATATTACTCCAGTTTTTACATTATGAGTGGTAATTTTGTTTGCTAACTGATAAAAGGCTTATCTTGCATTCTTGAACATAGCTAAAAGAATATGAAGCTGAAAAACCTAATAAAGATTCTCTATTAGTCAGTTTTACATTTTAAAAAGCTGAATTAATGAATACACTGGGCTGTAAAGTGATGAGATGTTAAACTTTATTACAGTTGTAAATGTGATTAAATAACTTCTTACCCTTCATTTCTATGATTAAGAAAACCATTTGCAGTAACTTTAAAAAATCCGATTTGAACGCAAAACCCAACAAATGTTACAAGAAAAATTTACACCTTAAAAATGTAAACTCAATAAAATCAGCTAATAATATGCTGCAACTATAAACCATTTTTTTATTAAATAGTGGGGTTTTTTCACAGAGAGTAAGACATGGTGATAAGTGACAGTGTCAATGACACTTCAGATACGTATCCATAAATATTAAAAACAAATAGAAAATATTTATTTAATTTGTAAAAGATTATTTTTGTAAACAGCCACAGTAATTTTGCTCTTCTTATTGCAGTGAATTGTATAATGCATTTATAATTTCATAGTCAGCATAACTGATTTTTATTTCTACTATTTTTAGAAATCAGTTGTAAGAGGTTTTTTTAAGATCTGTGCTCAGACCTAATATCTCAAATCTGTGTTACAAAAATTGCTGTTATTTGCTATTTAATAAAATGTCTCCTATATAAGCTGATTATTTGCAAACTTGCTGACCTTGAATATAATACATGCAAATGAGATACTGCTGGTTTTTTAAGTAAATGATATATATATGAGGAGACAACAATAACAAATTCACCTGCTGACATTTTTGGTATTGACAGACCTTGCTAACCTCAGATACATTCAAAATTCCAGTGGACAGAATCAATAGCATACATGAATTCCTGGGGGAATACTTGGAAGAAATAGAAACCTGCTATTTACTATTCTATTATGGAAATCTTCCACTTTAGGCTGGCTTCTTTATTTGTTTTGGCAGTGATGAAAGGTAATTTACTTTAGACCTCTCATGCTGTTTTGCGTGAAGAAAACCAGGCAAAACTGTATTCCTGGTGTCTTGAGGCAAAGCCTTATTACGTGCCCAGCAAGTGGCCCAGGAAGAGGTTAGTGCTCAGCCCTTTTTTATTTGTGATATCTTGTATCTCACTTTACACAGGGAGAGGAATTGATGTTTGCAAGATAATTGATTTCACTTAGCTATTTCAAATCCACTGTACTGTTGGAGTGAAAAGCATTAATGTCTCTGTCCCATGTAAATACTAAGCTAGTTAATTCTCATCAACATGCAAATGTCACTAATTTTCACTAACACAGAGTTCTCTGTAATGGTGATTAGGACCCATTTTGTTGCTGAAGAGAGAAACAATATGCCTTGGTATATATCTTGACCTTTTAATTGAGTTCATCATCACCTGTAACTCATACATAGCACTGTGATTGTGTGCGTAGCAGAAAGTAGAAACATAGGGAAGGAATGCACAGTAAAGGCGTGTCTGGTGGATCTATTTGCTACATCTAGCTTAACTTCAGCTTGGATAACATAAACCTGTGAAGTACAAATGAAAAAATGAATAGAAACCAAGCTGTTGTTGATTTTGAAACCTTTTTAGCTGGATACAAGCTAAGCATTAAGAAGGATAACACTTCTTCCTTTCTAAAATGATGTTCTTTATTTCCTGGGTCTCACAGACTCATTTTCTAGTTTCAACCTGGCCTTAATTTTTTCATAGAATATTATTTTATCCAATATTTTGAAAAAAAAGTGTTTAAACAATGTCTGCTATAATTCATTCTTTACATCCTTTAGTGGTGAGATACAAATACACTGAGAGTAGTATATTGTAAATTCAAAGATATCCTATCCCCCCTGCAGAAAAACAAACAATAGTCTTACTTAAAAGCAAGACACATCTTGCAAAAATACTATTTGATTTTAATATGATCTTACTTCTGCAAGGATGATGGTGTGGAAAACTTTTATTTTTATGAGATATTTATGTTACAGAGCAGTCCTGACACAAAATGGAAGAGTCCCTGTTCATGTTACTTTAAACAGAAGATCCTACACAAGAGATTTTATCAGAGACTCTAAAGTAGAACTGTCAAAGCAAATTTCTTTCTTCTTCGGAAATGAAGTATCCCTTCAAATCAGTAAGAAAAAAAAGGTAATGAATTAATTTATGTTGTTTTAATCAGAACTTGAAGGCTTTCAACCATTAACTGAAAGATTAACATCTAGAAAACACTTTATGGAAAATATTGGTTATTTCAGCATGACTCAGGTTTCCTTGATAATTTCCTCAATTAAGATGAATAAAAATCTTCTCATGAATAAATTTCAGTGTAAAGAACTATCTCATTGAGTGCAAAATATTCCATTCCACATATCTTAACTTTGACATTTTCTGAGTCTAAGGCAGAGTTGTCTCACATCATTTAAGTTTCCATTTTCAACTAATTTTGTCAGAGAAGTCAGGCAGTTGTAAGTGACTTTGAGCAACCTGGTCTAGTGGAACACATCTCTTCTCATGACAGAGGGGTTGGAGCTAGGTGTTGTTCCCTTCCTACCCAAACCATTCTATAATTCTATGTAGAAGTAAGGATGCTAAATGATTTGAGAGTGGTGACAATAAAGCAGGGTATTCAGGTCAGAGAACCCTAGTAATAGCCCTAATTGCATGCTCATAGGGATTTGGAATCCTGCTAAATTCCCGCTAATACTTAGTCCTCAAAGGAATTAGATTCTGTTCCATATGAGAATTTATTACAACTGATTACCAGTATAAGAACAAAATTATGATAATGCTCTTAATAATAAATGAAGCACATACTACAACTGAAAGACACTTTTAAGGATGTAGTTAATGATAAAATTTTGTTTTGCAAACTTTGAGAATATGTTGTAGAGTACAAAAGTCTAGTTATTTTAAAAGGGAATTTGATGATCTATCAGCCTTCGATAAAAGTGAAGGAATACTTCTTTAAAAGTCATAAAAGAAAGAATTCACACTTCTAAATATTTAGAGGAACTTTTAGCCACAATGATACAACTAGTACAGAAAAATATGATGCTGCTCTTTATTACCATTCATGAACTGAACTGCTAAAACAAAACTCATGATGATACTGAACCAGCGAGAAGACATCAGTAACATTTAAAGTATATATGTCTTCAGATAAAGGTTTTCAATGAAGTTGGAGAAAAAAGATTATAACTTTTTGAAACGTAAAAGCCACTTATTTTGCTATCAACAAAATCACAGCACTCCTCAGCTTCTCAGTTTTGCTGTTTGCTTCTCTGCTGGTCTTACTCAATTTTACCAAGGCTGTATCAACAGGGTCTTGAATCACATTTCATTCCTTGCCACTCCTACCTACCCTAAGAACTTCTGTTTCTTACAGCTGTCACTTCTTTACCTTTTTACCTGAACCTTCATCTTCTTCTGGATGTTGAGCTTGGACTTGCTATTCCCTGCTCCCCCAGGCAGTGCTGGTTACTCCCCATCTGTCAGAAATGAATGCACTGCATTACCTTCTATAAGGTTATGAAAGCACCAGTGATAAATAATGTGCAATGAACTGTTGTATTTGCATATGAACAATAAAGAGAACGCTCACTTTTTCTGTTGTGTATGAATAAAATATTTTAGGTCTCACTGATTTTAGAGCAAATCTTAAAGATGTAATGTTTCTCAAAAGCTATCCACAGAGGAATATAAAGAAAGAATTGTAATTGAAAGAGTAATTTTTTTTAATTATTTCTGTTCTACACATTATATTTGCTTTAATTATCAAATAATCATTATTGATAGCTCTGATTTTACTTTTTTGGGGGAGCCTGTGGGGAAGGTATTGCCTTTAAATGTGGCATCATATGAAGCATGGTGAAGAAATCTTCTGTGGGGAGACAGAATTTTTAGTAAGAGAAAGAAATTATCTTCAAATTCAATTTTTCTATTGCAGGACCCCAGATTTTTTGCTGATACCACCAGCACCTGCCATACACAAACACTTCCCCTTGCCTGTACCTTCAGTCTTAGTAGTGAGAAAGACTTATAATAATACCTTATCATGCAGAGAAGATGACAAGTTTTAATGTAAATGATCTGATCACCGTCTCTTGACTGCATCAGTCCACATCTCTTTCTATTATTATTATTTATTCAGTATCAATATTCAGTTGTCTCCTATTCCTACTGCAAATTCTTCACACTTCTAAACCGTTCTCTGTAATGCCTGCAGAATCTGAATTAACTGAACAGATGAACCTTAAATAGAATTATCATGCAATAGAACTCAGGTAGTCTAATGTCAAGTACACAACACAGCTGATTTTCTCCTTTACTGCTCCTTTGCTTCGTGGCAAAGCTGTACTTTTCAACCAGAAATAAGGATCAAGATATTCAGTTCAAGTTTTAAAGTAAACAGCTTCATAAGATGCTAACACAACAGTTCTTGTATTTGATCTGAACCGTATCTAATTGCAGCAAATTACTCTGGTGTGTCACATTAGATTTTGTGTTGTTGAATTAGAGTTAATCATTTAAAAGAAGGAAGCTTCACCTTTCTTCAAATTTCTTGAATATCAAAACGAATACTGCTTAGTTGTGAGGTTGCTTTGTTTTGTTTTTAATCTGAGAAGCTAAGGGAAATAAGATTCCCTTAGGTTATAAAAAAAGAGATAAAGCCAATGACATGTAAAAAATACCCTATACGCGTGCAAGTCAAGTCAGATATTTATAACTGGCACACCTCAAGTTCATTGCTAAAGTCATCTCCAGCTAGAATCTAGGTCTCTATATATTTTTAATGAACATTTTGCCCTGTCTTGAATGTAATGAATAATTTATTCTCTTTGAACTTCCTATGGAAATGGTGTTAAGAAGTAGTCTTTTCCTAGAAAATGGCACTGCTTTACCATTAAGAGAGCTGCTCAAAACAACATTATTTATTGGAGAAACACAAGTTCCAGGCATTTAAAGGCGTTTTATGTTTCAGAGAATATTCAAAAGTGGGGAAAGAAGCAGATGGTTATGCTACTAAATATGGTGTACAACAGTGTGATCTGACGACAGAAAAAAGTAAAAAGAGACACACTCCACCCAACCCCACCTTCAACCCCTGCTCTCAGTTTCAGGCTCCTTTCCTCATGAGACAAGAACTTAATCTAAATAAAAAATGGTCTAGGAAGTAGAGAAATCCAGGAACCATTCTTTATCTTTTTTTCTTTTTTTTTTTTTTTTTTGATTTGGAGGAAAAAAACAGTATGAAAAAACAGTATGAAGAAGCATGATGGTGTGTAATAAAATCTTACAAGAATGTTAAAGCAATGTCAGAAAGAATGAGGACAGATATGTGCTCAGAGGAAGTTATGTAGTGCAAGTGCACTGATCAAAGTGGTTTCAACATCTGCTGTAGCACACTTCATGTTCCTCAGCTATCCACACTGTGGATGATAGGGGAGGGGAGAGATTAAAGATTAATGTGACGTCATGGACAATATAAAAAGTTTTTTACTTGCCCAGTACTTTATTAAGTGTAAAATACAAGTTTATGGAAAAAGCAAGAGATACAAAAACAGCTCCGAAAATATGTTAAAGAAGGTAACTTGCACATTAAAGAATTAAGAATAAAATGTCAAAAATTGTGTCAAAAATGTCAAAAAATAAATTAACTGTAATATATAGGGTGTCTTCTCAGATGTAAATTTTTTCCTTGTACTTTCTGAAATATATTCTGCTGTGTAGATCTTCCACTTTCTGATTGTGTGGCACTGCTCCTGACTCAGCAACAGGATATGAGAGGTGTCTTTTCTCTCTACTACTTCCAAGGAGCAGTGGCTCTTCTGTGCCATGCTGCAGTTTACCTCTTATATAGGCACCATGGCCAAGAAGATTCTTCTTATGTTCTTATAGATACAGCTTTTGAATCTGAAAGGAGTCACATGTAAACTGACACTTTTTTCCCCACATTTTGTAAGTAAAATTATCTTTCTGGGTCCAGTGAATTAGTAAGACCACTCAAAATTATACCTTTTAAATGCTAAGAATAACACATGGCAAACACGGTTGAATGAAAAAAAAATTCAGATTAATGTTTCTATAGAAAAGGAAGGAAAAACCCAAAATACTAAATTAAGGAAAAAAATACTGCATACTGACCAGAAAAAATTGTTTGAGAGCTCTTGCTTCCAAACCACAAAGCTTCATAGCTAGGGATCCTCAGGCTTCATGCCTGATGTTCAGACATAATGAAAGAAATAATCATGACCATGGGTCAGAAGAGACTATAAATAAAACATTCTATTATCATTACTAGGTAACACTGAGTAGGTGTTACACACAGCACTGTACCACAGACAAGGATTAACCTTTCAGACCTTGATTTGCTCTGTTCAGCCTAAATGCTGCAGGATCCTCCAGACTCTGAGGTTATGTCACCTCCTGTCTATCGTGTGTGTCCAGATTCCTGCATCTGCCAGATATCATCTCACAGCTTGTTTCTGTGCAGAGTTAATCTTTTGGATCTTGATCTGAAAAGGAAATTTTATTCTGTAAGGTTTAAACTTGCTCCAGATCAACACTTCATATCAACATTGTCATTATTATGCTTTATTCATCTAAAGTCCGGGATCTCATCATGCTACATTATTATAGCACTAGGAGGGGCAGAAGAGATATGCAGCCTTTAGAATAGATAGAAGGAGGAATTTGCATCCTGTTCAAGCCTTGCAGAAGGCAAGTACATGTAATTTTGAATAAATATTGAAAATTTATGTGTTAAGTGCTCACAAAAAGATGGAATCATGCCGGTGGAAGGGAATTATGAACACAATCACAAGGGAAAAAAAGGGCCATGTTAAATATAGACTTTAGAATTATGAAGAATAGAGAGAAAGGCAAAGGAGTGAAAGAAAATATTATTGTTAATTCTGCAACGGGAATGATCCCCACTATAATTATATTGGATCCCTGATAAAAGTAAATAATAATTATTTAGTTATAAAGCATTATATAGTAAATTTCAAAAGCAGGCACTGTATAAAGTTTTTCATTCATTCATCACTCCTGTTGTCCTATTACTGCATGCGCTTGTAAAGAGTCCCTCTCCTGCTTTCTTGCAGGATCTCCTTAGGTACTGGAAGGCTGCCTCCCCAGAACCTTCTTTTTTTCCAGCTGAACAACCCCAGCTCTCTCAGCCCTCTGATCACCTTCGTGTGCCCACTCTGGATTTGCTCCAACAGGCCAATGTCCTTCCTGTGCCGGATGCAGCATTTCGGGTGAGGTCTCATGAAAGTGGAGTAGAGGGGCAGAATCTCCTACTTCACACTGTCGGTCATGCTTCTTTGGATGCAGCCCAGGATACAATTTGCCTTATGGGCTGCAAAGGCACATTGCCAGCTTGTGCTCAGCCTCTCATCCATCAGTACCCCAGCTCCCTCTGTTCAGCCTCTAGCCTGTATTGACACTGGGGGTTGCCCTGACCCAGGTGTGGCACCTTGCACTTGGCTTTGTCAACTTCATGAGACTCCCATTGGTGCACTTCAGTTTGTCCACATTCCTCTGGATGATGCCACATCCTTCAGACATCCTTCAGGCTGAAGGATGACAGTCAGTAAAGAAAGCATATTAAAATGGTGTGCAAAGGGTCATACAAGAAAGGACTTTTAACAGGGTAGGACAAAACTGCAATCACAGCAAGCGCAGTGGGAAGGGAGGAAGTGCTGCAGCAACAGCATGGCGCTCTAGTAACCTGGGAAGATGGTAATAAAATAAAAAAGATGAGTGGGAAAGTTATGAGCATGCAGAGGAGGTCCAACAGTGTAACTTTGGACACAAACTCTGTACGGAACTCTGACAGACTAGAGAGTCTACACGTGACTTACAGGTCATACTGTTTTGATGTAAATTCTTATGGGTGCTCTCAGCTAGTTATTTAAACTATGCTGCTGAAAGCATGGATATGTGAAAAAAACCTACCCTGAGTAGGACACTTGAGATAGCAAAGTTTAACATGAAACTGATTGTCTTTCTCGGTAGATGTTTCTTTGATTGTACAGCCAGAACAGTCTCCTTTCAGCAGCAATGAATAATTGCTGCCTGGTAACAGGAGGGAAACTCAAGGAGAAAAAACCCCAAGAACTCAAAACCAAACACTAAACCATGAAAGGCCTCAAAACCTTACGTTTGAGAGGGACAGTGGATTAAGATACATCTCTTTAGCAAGAGTTTATAGATATTAAATGTCTCAATATTAATACAAATTTCAAACAAGTTTTATCTAGTGGAATTTTTGTTGCCCAGGGAGCATGATTTGCTTAAGCAATAGCTTCTGTGTATACTTTTTGTGAATATTTTTGTTGTTTTGTTTCTTGTGTCTTCAAATGGCTATTAGGAAGTTAACAGCTATGACTGCAAAGCAGAACTGCAGGAAAGCAGATTGCAGGAAAGCAGATTGTGTATAATAATATTATACATATTAATATTATAATATTATATAATAATAATATTATTATTATTCAGTAATAATAATATGTCCCTTCACTAAATATTGTTTATCATCCAATTTGAAAGAAAAAACCAAAAATTAATTTTATGATATTTTACTTGGGGTAGGACACAGTTTGATTCAGTACAAAAAAAAAAAAGGTAGCTAAATTATCAAAGGTTAAATGCAAAAATATATAAATTATGAACACTTTTTTTATTGGGAAAGACAATGAAATATGAGTAAGACCATTAAATTATTTTGTAGAAGTGAAGCCAGAAATAGTTTTCATTTGCCTTTATTTATTAGGGAAAAATAATAACTGTTTTATCTGTCAGAGAAGCCTGATGAGCATCTCCTGTAGATAAAGGTAAATACACATCACAATTCTATTAGTGTTGTGATCCCTTGTGGCTTTATGAGTAAACATGCAATAATAGATGAAATATATGCAAAAGCATCCTTAACATATCCAAGGCCATGCTAATGAAAGTGTTTGCATGTCCAAAACATCATATCTTGCAGCAAATTTTCTACTGGAAGTTGTTCCCACATCATTTTAACCAAGTCTTGATACATACTATGTGGGGGAATATAAAATAGATTGGGACAAATATTCATACCAACTGTTTACTAAGATGTGTTGTATGTT
This sequence comes from Corvus brachyrhynchos, assembly GCF_000691975.1. Classification (NCBI taxonomy): domain Eukaryota; kingdom Metazoa; phylum Chordata; class Aves; order Passeriformes; family Corvidae; genus Corvus; species Corvus brachyrhynchos. The sequence continues at coordinate 706,921 of NW_008240046.1, forward strand.
CTACCATAAATTATTAATTGGATTTGTTTAAATTCATTAATAGAAGCACAGATCATGTAAGAGTCTATATCTCAGATAGGGTTGGGGTTTTTTTTGCAAATCCAGTTCATAATTTGGTAAGAGAACATGGATGACATTGAAGAGTTTTTCTCAAAGTTAGTGATTTACAAAAATATTTTTAGGACTGAATAAAATGCATAATCTCCCATCCAATAAGCAAAAAAAAGAAAATAAGCAAATTTATAGTTGCTGTTAAGTGCCTTCAGAAATTCTGTATCTCAAGAAATGTGAATTTGGCTTTGTTTCTTATGTTGGTTTTGTTATTTCTGTTGGTCACTGATTTTTTCAAGAAATTAAGTAATATTTTGGGTATTCTATTAAACAAAGAGTAAATATGTAAGCAACTTTAGCAGTGGCATAGCAGAATTTAATACTAAGAGGACATATAAAATGAAGACAGATAAGCATGTACACATACATATATGTAATGGTTTAAATTGTAATCGTTTTTAAGAAATTTACATTTAGATAATCCTTCTAAAGGTTTCAAAAACATGAGAACAGAATTATTCCAACAGTGAAGAAAAAAATCAAGGGCTACAAATATAAACTGTGATTTCTTATTGATCCACAACCTTACTTCTGATTCAGGCTATTATTTCTCTTTTGAACAACCTGTGTTCAAAAGTGTATCTCTTTTTACATTTGGTTAGCAAAGAATCAAGTGAACTTCAGGAACATTTCTCTTGCTCAGAACTCTATTCTATTTTTCCCCCTTTTCTTTTCCCCTCTTTTTTTTTTTTTTTTTTTTTTTTTTTTTTTTCCTTCCTCTTCCCTCTCCTCGTCTCTTTCTCCAGCATCATTCTGGGGACTGGTTTTTCAGTTTATAATAAATACAAAGCCATGTTCCTCCAAGTGATTTTACATTTCACACATCTGCAACTGGCTGTCCTCCAATTCTGTTTGAAAATAACTTCAGGGTAAACTGTTCACATATGAAGAAGTAAGTTCAAAGTAAAGGTGAAAGGTTATTGTAAAAGACTTTTTGCTCAACAGGAAGGTCAGTTTACCTTTGCATGCTTTGGGAATTTGATAGGTACTCTTATTGATTTCCCTCTCCCCTTCACAATAAAACCACTTGCCATAAAAAGGTTATTGAAGTCTCCTAGATCAAAGTCATCACTAGGAACTTAGACAAACTACAGGAAATGTTTTCAACCATCTTGATAACAATAGTAACATGACACATCACAGATATCTGAGCATGATCTTCTCTTTAAGCAAGTTATATTTTCCTTACTCTTCCCTTTTTTGTATTCAGGTCAAGATGAAGACCTGTATAGTTTCTGTAATCTTTTAATAGATATGCAGGATGGTATTAGATTAGATAAAATTTTTCAACTCATTGTAATGTTTCATTTCCCTGTATTTTCACCTTAGTCTTTCCTCTTTATAGTGCTATGAGTCATGCTTTGATAATAATAACAATTCATCAGACAAAAATCTATGAGATATATAAATTATGTTGCATTTTCAGCACACCTTTAGTGGTGTTGAGGAAACTAACAACTACTTTAGTGAAATTTTGTAAGAATGTAAAACAACAATTGAGCAAAAATTGAAACATAAACTTTAGAGGTGTATTTATAGTGTTTTATGGCAATTGAGAAGTTTTGTGGTTGTACTACAGTCTGGCAGAAAGTTGTTTTATACGCAGCTATACATTAGACTATAGGAGCCTATATAGTTAACACATATTAAAAAAATGTTTAATAGGAACACCTTATCTGAAACTGACAGCTCTCCTCCTTCAACTTCTTACAATATAGGTAAAACTCATTTATGCATGAGACAGAACCTCTATGGGGGAAATGTTAAGATTGTGAAATGCATACTCATAGGACCAACACAAGCCTAATGAACTCCTGCTTAAAATACAAGTTGTTTCAATTAATATTATAGAGTATCCTCTGTTCAAATAAACTAAGAAAATTTACATATGAAAAATACTTCATATAAATAGTTTAAATTTGTGGAAAGAAAGTCTTGGCTGTAGTTAAGACACTGTCTTTCAAAAGAAAATATAGTGCTGTTAATGGTAAAGCCATTTTAGGTCACTTGTGAACTTAAAATGAAAAGTCCTTTTTAGTAGAAATAGATGGCCTAAGATGATGAAATAACACTAATAAGGAATTAATAAACTGAATCATTGAAAGAGCTTTTTGTATACCTTACTTAGGTCAATAATAATAATAAATATAAACCACTTTACAGATTTGTAGATAAAGCTGGAATAATCTCTCGTAAACAGTTATTCCCCTTCTGTGACAAACTGCTGAGCTAAACAATATTTAAATGTACTTAACATGAATAAATTAATAAAGTGTTTGTTTCTCTTGAAATGTCTGTATTTAACCACTACACATAGTAGGAGGGCAATGAAGATGGTGAAGGGCCTTGAGAAGAAGCCATATGAGGAGCAGCTGAGGTCGCTTGATCTGTTCATCCTGGAGGAGACTGAGAGGAGACTTTGTCGCAGTCTACAACTTCCTTGTGAGGGGGAAAGGAGGGGGAAGCACTGGCCTCTTCTCTGTGGTGACCAGTGACAGGACCCAAGGGAATGGCATGACATTGTGTCAGAGGTAGTTAAGTTGGATATTAGGAAAAGGTTTTTGACCTAGAGGATGGTTGGGCACTGGAACAGGCTTCCCAGGGAAGTGGTCACAGCACCAGCCTGACAGAGTTCAAGAAGCATTTGGACAATGCTCTCAGGCACATGGTGTGACTCTTGGGGATTGTGCTGTGCAGGGCCAAGATTTAGTCAATGATCCTTGTGGGTCCCTTTCAACTCAGCTTATTCTGTGATTCTGTGATTCTGTGGTTTAGTTCGTACACACTACAACAAGAAAACAGAAAAGTGACCCATTTGTGAATGACCAGACTTACATTTAGGCACACATAAGATTTGTTACACATTGCATTGTTTTTCCAACTATTCCTTCCTTGGATTATGCCTATATTATATGCCTATATCTGGAGGGACTTTTCTGTCATGGCATTATGACTAAAAAAAATTGGCTCTTTATTTTTTTCCTCTAAAACTACTTAGAAATTTCACATAGGCAGCGTTTGGAATCTATTTCTTTCCATGAATTTCAATATGAGACATTCACTGAAAATATTGAAAGTTCTCAGTGTATCTATGAAGTTTCATGTCTATAACTTGCTGTAGATGTAAATTGTCATGCTGAGCTGTTGTCTAGTGCAAAAGAGAAGCAGCAGCTCACATCTAAGAACAATTATTTTCCTAAACTATGCTACTTCACTTCCATATAAATCCCTACACAAGAGGTTTCTGGAGTGCTTTGAAGACAACTTCTAGATCAAGCAGATGTTTAGGAGAAGTATCTCATTAAACTTCTTACTTAAAACCAAGGGAGAACTGGTTGCAGACACAAAGGTTGGAGGCAGATTTCTGTAACTGTGAGTTGTGGAGTTGCCCAGGAAAGGTGGGGGCAAGGCAAATAGCAATGTCACATCCCAAGACCATCAGAGACAGTAACCTTCAGGGACCTTCTTGGAAGAATCCCAGGGGAGCGTCATCTTGGAGAAAAGGGAAGAGTTAGCAAGAGAGTTGGTAGGTATTCTAAGGGTCACCTCTCATCTCAAAAGCAGTCCATCTGGACATACATGAAGTCAAGAAGAGGTTCCAGAAGGCCTGCAGGGATGAAGAAGAAGCCCCTGACAAATTTCAAAAAACAGGAGAAAGGGAAGGATGCAAATGGTGGAGGTAAGCACAAAAGGGTTGATTTTATCTGCATCACACATGTTTCTGCTGTTGGAGAACTTGCCAAAACTCTTCTTCAATTTTCATATCAACAGTGTCTCCTCTCCATTGAACTCAAGCAAGGTCAGAGCAAGAATGCTTTTCAACAGATCATATAAACGTGCTTACAATACAAGCATTAATATATACCATGTAACTCTGTTCAGTAAGTTGTCATATGATCTACTGTACTGGGTTTGCATGACCAAGCTTTGGTAGCGGGGGGATTAAGGGATGGCTTCTGTAAGAAGCTGCCAGAAGCTTCCTCCATGTCCAGCAGAGCATCCCTGGGGGCTTCAAAGACGAATGTACTGCTGGCCGAGGCTGGGCCAAAAGAAATGGTGGTAACTACTCTGGAAGACGAAGAAGACGAAGAAGAAGATGAAGACGAAGAAGAAGACGAAGAAGAAGACGAAGATGAAGACGAAGATGAAGAAGAAGAAGAAGAAAGAAGAAGAAGAAGAAAGAAGAAGACGAAGAAGAAAACGAAGAAGAAAACGAAGACGAAGAAGACGAAGAAGAAGAAGAAGACGAAGAAGAAGAAGAAAACGAAGAAGAAAATGAAGAAGAAGAAGAAGAAGAAGAAGAAAGAAGACGAAGAAGAAGAAAAGAAGAAGAAGAAGAAGAAGAAGAAGAAGAAGAAGAAGAAGAAGAAGAAGAA
>NW_008240046.1:712005-721037 GCF_000691975.1 Corvus brachyrhynchos
GAAGAAGAAGAAGAAGACGAAGAAGAAGAAGAAGACGAAGAAGAAGAAGAAGACGAAGAAGAAGAAGAAGACGAAGAAGAAGAAGAAGACGAAGAAGAAGAAGAAAGACGAAGAAGAAGAAGAAGAAGAAGAAGAAGAAAACGAAGAAGAAGAAGAAGAAGAAGAAGAAAACGAAGAAGAAGAAGAAGAAGAAGAAGAAGAAGAAGAAGAAGAAGAAGAAAACGAAGAAGAAGAAGAAGAGAATTTGTGAGAGGAGCAATTCTGCAAACATCAAGAGATGGTGTGAAAAGGAGGGGGAGGAGGTGCTCCAGGCACCAGAGCTGAGATTCCCCTTCAGCCTGCTGTGAAGACCATGGTGAAGCAGTTGTGCCCCTGCAGCCCATGGAGATCTATGGGGATGCTGTCAGAAACTGAAATATTGTATTTTATGGCTTAAACATTTTCTTAAAGGGCTTTTAAAACTGTATTACAAAAGCTGCAGAGAAGACTACTGCACCCTGAATGGGGCCCTGACTGAGGCCTGACACTGCTCACTGATGAAGATAAGATAAAGTAACAGCTCAGAGCAAAAAAATGGAAAAGCCTCTGGTCAGAGGTGCAGTGACTGCCCATCCTCCAACTACGCCCAGGAGCCCAGCTGAGGGGTCCTCACCCGGGGGGCAGAAGCTTATCCACAGCAGAAGGGGGTGACATGGTCCATCACAGGAGCCCCCCTCAAAGGGATCCCCAGACCCGGCACCAGAGATGATGCAACAGACCCTCAGTGTTGCAAGGGACAGTGTCAAGCTGGCTCCTGTAAGAAAGACACGTGGACATTCCCACCTGGCCCAAAGTTTATATGAATCCACGGAATTCTGTACTCTTCGGCATGTGGCGGCGTGTGGTGGCGTGTGGTGTGGTGGTGTGGTATGGCGTGTGGCAGCATGTAGCAGCGTGGCCACGGCAGCGATGGGGCACCATCACCACCAGCAGAGCAGATGGAGGGGAGCAATGAGACATTGGGACCCTCGGATGGGGGATATGCTTCCACCTCTCCCTGTTCCCCCACCCCCCATGCACACTTCTTTTTCTTTCTCTCTTTCTTTTCTCTTCCCTTCTCTTTGCCTCTTTTACTATCAAATAAAATACATCCATTTTTGGCAACCACATCTAACCTCGTTTGGTTTTAATCTCGTTTCTGGGCATATTTTGAACCTTCTAAGTTCTTTTCAGTTTATGCTCAGAGACTTAGCTTTGCTTCTCTGGGTTTAAACCGGATTGTAACAGATGCACAGATCTACCTGATGAGGCATCAGTGGGATGGACTCATGTTCCATCAGGCTGCAGAGATCTATTGCTCATGAGACAGACTCGCATTTGGAGAAGTTCACAGAGAACTCTGTGCTGGAGCAGGGGAAGAGCTCTTCTCCCTGAGCAGCGGGAAAAATAACTCATGATGAATAGACCATGTCTCATTCCCTGTCTCCCTGTGCCACTGGGGATGGAGGTAGAGCTGGGAAGGAGGGAAGGGTGAGGGGAAGGTGTTTTTAAGGTTTTATTTTACTTCTCATTATACTGTTCTGATTTTGTTCGTAATAAATTCAATTATTATCTGTAATTCAAATCTATTCTGCCCATGACAGAGTGGTGAGTTTGGTGAGTGATCTCTCCCAGTCTTTATCTCAACTCATGAACCTTTTGTTATATTTTCTCTCTCCTGTCCAGCTGTGGAGGGGAGTGAGAGAGAGGCTTTGGTGGGTGCCTGGAAGCCAGCCAGTCAACCCACTACATCTACCTATCTAAAGCACTTATTACTTTAAATAGCCTTTGTTATCTGTTATCTGTTATCTATTACATGAAATAGCCATGCCTTTTGGATGGTAATTTTTTTATGTTATTTATATTGACATTTCCCTAAAAAATTAACTTTTTTTTAACATTTACCAAATCTATAAGACAAATAAGCATCCATTACAAAAATCATATTAGAACAAAATTCCATTAGAATGTAATTTTCCTAAATTTATTTTCCATTCTCATGATACCAATTCTTTCTCTTAATTAAATTTTGTACTTATTCTCAACTGCTAACAAAAAATTATCAATTTCACGTGTAATAATGAATTTAATGTTATTACTATGATGGAAAAACCTGATGCTAATCATGTCCTTCAGTTCGACAAAATTAGTATAAAACATGCAGGTCTTAAAAGTCGAACTAATTTCTGTTGGTAGAATGGAAGAAAAAACAAAAAACAAAGCAAATAAACCCAACCAATACAGTTTTTTTCCTAGTTTTAGATAAATTACAATGAGTGTAACTGAAATTCATGGAGTCTGAAAGATACACACTAGAATAATTACATTTTTATTTCTGTGTATGGGGTGTTCCTGAGATAAATTTCTTTGCATCATAAATTTAGTCTACAGGACACCTATACATTCCTGAGACAAATAAAAGTTTGTAGTTTGTTGAAAGAATATCCTAAGGGTTGTTCAGGAGCACAAAATGTCTTTAGGGCTGGCAGGAACATCTAGTTATGTACTTCTTACTGTTATTGCCAATGGCATTCTAATGAACAGCTTGTCTTATCAGGAACCTGTTCTTTATTATAACAATAAATGGTACCATACAAGGCATCATTCTTCTCTGCAATAAGCATTAGAATAATATATTCCTTTTGTTCAGAATCTGCAGGGAGAAGGAATTCTTTTCTTCTTTTATGTTTCAATCCAGGGTTGTTGACTATGCATAGAGAGCTGTAACAGCATTTAATGAAATCTTCATTGGAAAAAGAAAGAATCCATAAATTCTAAAGCAGAGCTATGCCAGAAGCAGAACACCTGCCACTGATTCCTTCCCATGGATAACAGTAAAAGACTCACTGCTTGTAGGTAACAACCCACTGGCAGTGAGTGTTCAAAAATAGCTTTTGAATTTGATAGCTTCGTGCAACATGACCTGATACAGCCAGTTGTACGTGCTACATTGTGCCACCAGCTTAAAGAAACGAGGTGCTTTGTGGCTTTGTTCTTTTATTTCACATACTCAAGGATGCTGTTTCCTGAACAACAAATTAAACTTCTTCTGATACCCGCTTTTTAAATAAGAATTTTGGCTGGATGGACCATAGATTTAAAGATCCAATAATATTATTTCAAAGCCTCAAATCAGTTCCAAAAGAAAGAATGCTTGATACAGACCAAACACTTTTCTGTACTTTTTTGAAATATTGGGCTAGTATATTTCCAAATTTATTCAATGTTTTTCTTACAATTATGCTCTGAATCTTTCCACTTCACAGCAGTATTTTCCAGTGTAGTTCTACAATGTACCTGATGTGTGAAAGATAATCACTGAAAGATAAAAGACATAAACCCACTGTCTCAGCATACATAAGGAGACTTTTTGATTCTTGCTTTTCAAAGTGTGTGAAGTACATTCAAATCTGTTCACATAAATTTTCTTCAAAATATAACTCTATCCATACACATGTACAAACACACCTTGTTAAAAAAGTAAGAAAAGACTAATTACCACAGAGCCGAGGGAGGTATGTCAAGGAATGTAAAGGCTTCTTTTCCCAATTAAAACTATGTGATTGGATAAATCATTAACATAGATACATATGAAACAAATTGTGAACCACAGAATTACAAAAAGATATTTGGTTGGCACTGTTTCCAAAACATTAAATAGAAACCAGAGAGCCTGCAGTTTACAGTTCTCTTTAAGTTTGGGTCACTTTGTATTTTTTTTTCCTGTTAGATACATAACATAGATAAAATTACCATTTGAAGCTATGACCAATACAGTCCTCTTTCCCATCTCCAATGCTCAGCCTTTGCAGTCTTTTCTCTCAGCTATGAATGGTTTTATAGACTTCCTCTTCTGATCCTCCCACATCAAATCTGCCTCCTCATGAATGCTGAATTTCTTCTTTCCAACCAAATTTCCTCTGGTTCCATTACTTTTAACATATTTTGAGTTCTTTTATTCTCTCCGTTATTGATACTTCCTTCTTATCAGTTGATCATAGCCACTGCATCTCAAGTGTTTTTTCCTCCCCCTTAAAAAACAATATTAGCATGCATTTGACTGTGACTATTTCATACAGGGAGTACAGCAACTTTTCTCTTGATCCTAACGTCACCTACAGACATACTAAAATATTTCTGCTTCAGTGTTCTTATTTAATTCAGCTCTCTCAAACATCTCCACTTGTAATTTGCCTAAAAGATGTCATGACTACAAACTTTCAATCCTGTCACTTGTACTCTGAGGACATTATGCCAGGGTATGCCAGGAACATCAGCTGATATACCACAAGAGTAAAATTCTAGTCTATTACCTGTTAATTACCTGGTTAACCAGTAATTATCTGGTTAATTGTTTGCTGGTACAATTCATGCTGAAACTAAAATTTGATTTCAGTGTCTCAGTGTTTCAAATGTTTGTAACTTTCCAATGTACAATATAATGTCTTTTAGGAGATTGATTACAAACATGACTAAAAAACTTCTTGACAGTTCCCATTGTTTGAAGAAAGCAAGAAAATTGATGTAAATTACTGTAGCCGAAATACTTAAGTTTTCGTTATCTGCTGATCTAGTCTCTTAATGAATGAACAGTCTGTGGTTGCTCTGTGTTCTTGTTTTTATTCCCCTACTATAACAGTGGGGAATTTTTTTTTCCCCTCCACTGTTGAGAGAGATGTAACGAATCTGAGATTTCCCTCCCACAACGGTGAGCATTTCAATAGGCATAAGGTTATGTAGTTATTTCTTGGAGGGAGAATATCACAAGTGTGTCAGGGTGAAATGGATTTTCAGAGTTACAGGACCTCAGCAGCAAAGTCAGCAGAGTTATGGAGGGTGGGACAGCCTAAAAAATTGTGAGTTAGTTAGTTGGTGTGATTGTTTGTTTGTTTTTAATTTTATTTAGTTTTCTTAGGTGTAGGATGACCACAAAGAATGTTGGAAATAAACTATTTAATTGTTATTGATATAGCAACCTGGAAAAATAGAATATATTTATTTTAACTTTAATGGAAAGATTGAGAGAAATCCTTTTTTAATAAAATTCTGTAGTGTCAAAGTTTGTGTCTGCTACTGTAGTTCAACTACACATAACATCTTAAATGACAATAAAAATTTTATGTGTTTGTTCTAATTTGCTAGCTTTGTAAGAATTGCATGGTGGTACAGAAATCCTATTAGATAAGTATATTAATAGTTGTAGTTAATGTGATTATTTAAACACTCAGGTATGGGTCACTGTGTGAGACTTATACGGTATTTCCTCACTGAACTTCAGCACTTTGTGATTTGCCATCTGTGTTTTCAGAGGCTCCCTGGTATGGCTAGCAGATCTCTAAGAAAATGAATGTGTAAGTGGGTGCACAGAAGATGCAGAAGGTGAATATCTTCATCACAGAGATTTGAGACTCAGACCCTGACATAGCTTCTTCAGAAATTTCTATACAGAATTCTTTTTCCATATGGTTCGCTTTGATTTTGTCCACTTAGGGAATCTTCCCAAACTACTGTCAAAATTTTCACACAAATTGTCTGTTTGATTTTTCACTAATTCCCCTGTGCTCAACATTTTCTATAGACAAAGTAATCTTCCTCCCTAGCTGTATTTTCCATGCTTCAAGAATTACTACTTACTGTTCTTGACTGGCAAGATTCAGATTCAAACACATCTTTCTGTTGTGTAAAATGTCAGCAAGAGCCATTAATAACAATCCAAAAAGTCAGGATAACTGTCAACATTTACCTCAGAAAATATTTTACTGTTTCTGATAAATTTAAAGATACTAAAATTATTTTGTAACAGCTATTTCTTAGGAATTAAAAATGAGTGATTGAAAGGTTTCTATAGGAATTAAGTGCACTAGTCACACTCAATTTCCTTGTTGAAATATTCCCTGGAGCTTTCTTAGTCCTCCAAAAGAATCATAAATACACATAAAGTTTAAGTATTTATTGCTGTAAGGATGTGTTCTGTCCAGCTAATTTATATGCATATTTTGTGAATAGAATTTCATACAGAAGAACCAGACATCCAACAAAAGATAGAAGTTGGCCTACTCTGCGAACTAGGCACATAAATATCTCTAAGCACAGGTATCTGAAGCTTAGACAAAAAAAAGGAACTGTGCAGCAGTTAAGGTCAAGCAAACTGAAGAGATCTGATTCAAATACTTCTGGCTTTAACAGTCTCAGAGAAACTGCTGTTTCTGGTACAAGTGAGCACACAGTCAAAATGTTAGAATCTCTGTTCTTGGAACTAAATGGCAGTTCCACTAAAGCTTTTTCAAGTTACTCTGGACTATAGTTTAATCAGAATTTTGTTCCTTGGTAGGAAATGTAATCAGCATCTTGCATTTGCAATCAGGCATACAGAATATTGATGAATGAGGATATTTGAAAATATGAAGGAGTCACTTGTTTAAAATACCCTTTAAAAGACAGTAGTTTAGTAGTTTTCCCTTTTTTTGGAAAGGTGTCCTTTTTTGTCTCTGTTTTTAAATAATAATAATTATCATTATGTGTTTTGTTTACCCGTCTCTTTTATATTATTTTGCAACAGGAGGCTTAAAACCTAACAAAACTGTAGATTACATCTGCCTTGTCCTATAGAAGTCAGAGATTTTACCACAAAAGGAAGGTCGCATAATATAATCCAAATAATAGTGACTAAAGATGTTATATTTTCAGAAGGTATAATATTAAAGAATAAGCTGGGCAGCCTCACTGCTGCATGGAGATAACTCAAGGCATCTTTGCCAGTGCACAGAGGTGAGATGAGTCATAGCCAAGTTCCATCTCTGATAGGCCATCAGTGTTAGATAATCCTGTTGGAGGCACTTTCTGACTGCTTTTGCAATGTGTTTCTGAGATGGATCACTGCTTTTTCCTTTTTCTAAAACAGTCAGGTTTTAATATCCCATTTATTTATGCATCAAGGCTAACCATAAATTAGCCCAAAACCTGAAAAAAATTTTTCTAATTAATTTGAGAAATTCAGTTAATAATGATAAACTGAATGAATGAATAGCATGTGGGGAATTGTCACAAGTAGACAGAAAAGAGGGAATTCTTGTGGGTTTTTTTCTTCTAGAATTACAGATACTCCTTTATCAAGAGCTTGGGAGAAGCAGGCACTTCAAGACTCTCAGACAGAATTTTCCACTGATGATAAATCGGGAATGCATAGGATTTAAACAAGTTGGAAGGAAAGTGATGTTAGCATTGATACCAGAAAAGTCAAAGAAACTGCATTATCAAGCAAATTCCCCAAACACAACGAGAAAATATTTTATTTCTCTCACAAATGAATGCAGTATTTCTGCATTACTATACTGTAAAGTTTTCTATGTTTCATGCACAACACCTTATTCCAGACTCTCTACTTGCAAGTGAGGATGAATTGCCTATTGAAGATATCCAAGGAAGCCATTTATTTTTAGAGATCTCAAGAAAAGCTGATATGAGGCTAAAGTTAATGGTATTTAATTTGAAGAAGGACTTACAGCTTTTGAACTTTGCTCTTATTACTGCAGATAATAGATAACAGATAGGATGATTAAATAATAGCAAGAAAACCTCTTTTCATTCCAGGCAGCAGCTATAATTCCTCCAGAGGTTTGGATTAGGCATGAATGGAGGAGTATTCCTTGCAATTCAGCTCGACATAGTCAATAATTTATAAAATAGCTATTTTACTATGACTTAAAAGATGAACAATATTTTAAAAGGAATATTAAAACAAGTTATTCAGAGACCTTATATATGAGATCCTCAAGATGGATCTTTTATATGGATTTATTTTTTTAATCAAAAATATGCATCAAAAGGATTTTCAGATATTTTAAAAAAAAGTTTTGAGGAAATTTACCTGAAACTCAACAAAATACAGAAATTGGTAGCATAATTATGCTGCTTTAATTTTATGAAACAATCACCTCCTCTCATAGGATACCTAGGCAAATTTCCAGTGCAGACTGCACAATTACTCAACTTTTCTATTTTTTTTTTAGATGCTACTGCTTTCAAATAAAGGCATTCTATGTCAAATTCCAGGACCTTTTCTTTCTGTCACTACATGGTAACTAGTTGGATGCCTGTGTTTCTGGTCTGACACAATGCACAGGAAATTATAATTCCATGAAAATTTCTAAAGAAAAGTAGATAATTTCTTGAATTCAATTCAAGAAACTTTCATTCAAGACTTAATATCAGAACTCACAGCCAAGCAGCTGTTCAGTGGGAGAGCAGGACACAATACCTCAATCTGGAAGCAGCTCAAAAGGTTTTATAAGTTTTGTATGGCAAGTCTGATACATCTTAATAAATTGAAAATAAAATATTACAAGTTCTTTATAACAGAAATGCATTTTTCTTTCAATTTATATAATATAATGTTAAGTATTAACATAATTATAATAATTTAATATATAGGAAAATACTCGTTATAAGTATGTTCAGGAAGATTTCTTGAAATAATAATTTTGTTGGCAAGTTCATCCATACTAGAGAGATATGTTCATTTTTTCTCTGTTTGAACTGCTGAAACTTTTAACCACAACCTCTTTGGCTTCACCTCATGATGACAGTCACATAAGACAAAAACAAGACAATAGGCAAGTTTCTGCATGTAGGATGAAATGGTCCAGCACAACTTTGTGTTATGTCCATGTGCTTCCAAAGGACTGTAATTTTCCCAGAATGGCTGTTTCTCATGCTTGATTAAACTGCTTTCCCATCGTCTTAACATCATCTTCCTTGCATTGAGACTTACACTAAATCCAGCCTTATCTCCTTATCTATTGTTTCTTCTTGGTAGATTTTAGCTTTCCAGGTACACTTAGATAGCAAAAAAGAATAGAATTGAAGGACAGACATATATTTTAGACTCTTACACCTGTTACAGTGCGGATACTGTAACACGCATATATCAAACCAAGAGTCCCGTGGAAAGGAAATATATATGGACGGATTCTTGCTAGATGTTTCAGAGATGTTTATTTCTCCAGCCGCATGGC
>NW_008240046.1:722888-742205 GCF_000691975.1 Corvus brachyrhynchos
AGATGTTTATTTCTCCAGCCGCATGGCCGGGGCTCTGCTGAGGAACTGTTCCAGTCACGGGACCAAGGGTCCTTCTGCCCGCGCAGGGAACCCAAACCAACCAATGGGAACGAGGCTTAGCAGGGGCAGGGAAACCCCGTGTCTGTGCCCTCAGGGCCCCTCTCCCAGGGCTCCATGGCAGGGGGAGGAACCCCAACATACACCAATAACTTTTATTACTTTGTTTATTTATTTATTTAATTATTATTCAGGGTGTGCTACTCATGAGATGGTTCTTTCTAGTTTTTCTTGTGATCTTTCAGAGCTAAAGCTGGCTGGACTGGAGTTGATCTGAGGTGGGTTTTCTGTTTGTTTAGTTTGGATTTGTTTGGTTTTTTTTTTTGTCTGTTCTTTTACTACAAGAAAGGTGTATTCAATCCTGTATACTTCTCACTGATATTGACATTTGTCATGGCCATTTTTCCATAAACTCAGTCACCCCTAGCAATGCCTTTCCTAAGTATAAGGAACAATCAAACAGTGTGCAAAAAAATGCTTTTTCTTTCATCATTCAAAACAGAGAGGGAAGTGAATTATAAGTAAAGATTTCAAAATTAATTTAAATAACACAAAGCAAGTAGTATTTTTTTTTCTTTTATGACAGCAACAACCGTTGGGCTAAAAGGAATTGTAACATAACAGCAATATTTGAAAGCTGATATTTAAGGAGTCCTCTTTTTAGACTTGCATGGGGGCTCCTATATTGAGTAATATTTGGATAGAGATTGTGAAAAAGAAACAGTATAGCTTGATATGCAGGGCTCCTGGTTCTTTTTTTTAAGTTATGTTTATTAACTCGGAAGTAGAATGATGATGTCCAAAATCCATTTTATTTTCTGTGCTGTATATTTTCACCTGTACAATCATGCAGGTTTTTTTCTGGCTTCTCAACACTGAACATATTTGTTCGCTAATTGTGCTAGTCTGAAAGCAAACCAGTAGGAGATCCCAAGTCAGAATTACTATTTAGTAAGAAAATTAAGATAAATGCAATAATACGGAAACACTGGTTTAAACTGACAGAGTCAGGATACTGTCTGACACCCTGTTGGTCAGGGTGGTGGTAGCAGTCTGATTAAAGTGTGGCTGCAGTCCTGTTGAAAGGATAGATGTTGTTCTATTGAAGTGATGATCCTGTAGAAGGGTCTGGTCTTCCTCTGACAGTCCAGTGGTGGTTATGTAGCTCTCATCCTCTGGGAATGCAGTAGGCAAGGTTGCCTGTGGTGTTCCAAACCTCAGATTATATCCAGGTAGGAATTCCTGGTTCCTCCCCCTGGGCAGAGCATCTCACAATGGGATGATGTAATTTTATGAGTCATGCAGTGAGGCTTGATGGCCCATTAATGGAAAAATATCTCTACAGAGGGAGTTATCAGGGATGAGTCATGAAGGAGATAAGGAACACTGCCCCACCCATTTTTAACAGCTTATGGAAATGGTGATAGAATACATACTTTTGGTTACATCTTACATTGCAACCTAAGACACTAACATCACCATACCAAATTCAGGGAAGTGTTTTCCTGAGGTGGTGGCCCTTCTATACGTAACTTCACAACCAGTACTATAGGATGTTGGTAATGATATTGTTGATTTCTATCACCCCATAGCTTCAGTCTTTACCAGTGCACAAGTATTAAAAAAAGTTGGCCTTGATTTTGCATACACTTATAGCATAGTTTACTAAGCTACATCTCAGTATTAAAACACAAAGAAATCAAGCTCCCTCTCACATACCTGGCTGGCAGCACTCCTCTTAAGAATCATTTTCCCAACAGAAGGTCATAGTGCTAATGCAAACTTCTCTAAATTTACATGTTTTGTGGAGCACTGAAATGAAAATAGGATTTCTTCTTTTTAGTTCAGTAAATCTAGAATCACAGACAAGGAATTAATCTTGTCTTTTCAGGAAATTATAGCAGCCATCAGCAGAGCAAATAAAAACCTCAGTAGGAGCATGCTATTCTTCCCAGAGGACCATGGGAAAGCCATGTTACTATGAAAAACCCTGTGCTGTGAGCTCATTACTGTACCTGGGCAGCCTGCTATCACTGACACAACAATCTTTACTATACCTGAGCTATTTATTGAGAGAAAGAGGCACTGTGTAATGACCTGAAGACATTAAGAGAAAAAAAAAATTATAAAGAGTATTTCTTACTGTTTTTCAAATAAAAATGTGTCTGTATGCTGGAACATATCTAGCCACAGTTACGGTGACTATATGGAACATATAATTCAGAAATCTACTAAAATAAGTCAATAGTCATGAATAAAATTAGAAGGGTAAAACCTATGTTTACTCTGCATTCTTTAATGATTGGTATCAGACACAACTTTCAGAAAATAGCAGTGCAAGTCTTATATGTGCCTTATAATTTCACCTGCAGAGTGCTCTTACTGTGTCATGCTGTTAATCTAGATTACCTTAATTAGAAATTTGAAAGCTGATTTTATTAAAGGGTATAAATACCTTCTTGGGAAAGAAAGACTTGAAAAGAGCAGGGTTGAATTGCTGTCTCCAGCATGACCTGATATGCTCTCCCCTGTTTCTCAATGAAACAGTTTACCAACTTTCAAGTAGGCAGTACAGATGTAAATATGATCACAGATATCCTAATTTTAGCCAGAAGTAACAAAACAATGTGGGCATCTGAACCCCACTGAAGACAAGGCTTCCTTGGAAGCAGACAGAAATAATATACTAACATCCATGCTGAAGTACCCTCTTCTGAATGCCAGGACATTTTTTAAAAAGATTGCCCTGTTTATGTCCTTTAGCAAAATACCCTGAAGTATTGTTAGTCCTGATTGTAGATTATCTATTTTTTTTTCCATTCCCTCATTATTTTTTACCACTTTTAATTATTTTACACCTTTCATCAGACTAAAAGTAACAGCAAAAAGATTTGTGAAGCTCTATAAAGGAGTTGAATTCAGTATCAAGTCAGTATTTTTAGGCTAACATCACATTCACTGTATCTTCCATAAGTCACAAACTCCCTCAAGCCTTCAAGGTCTTCAATTGCTGCTCTGTCTTGTATCTATGGTCCCATGACCTCCATAATATCCTTAATGGCAAATTTTGATTAATCTTACTCTATGTATGTTATTAGCCTTCTGGAAAAAAACCCCAGCTTTAAATAAATCTATAAATATCTATAGTCTTCAGCTACTTCTCTTGTTTTCAGGCAGGTGGTTATTCTTGGACTGTTAGAAACAACTGATTTTCCTTGGACCCACTTAAGGATGCCAAAAATGTTCTGGTGGAGTACATGTTATTATATCAACTGACATACCCTGGCTTTTTCTGATGTTTATTTGGGATAAATCATAGATAAGAATACAGCTGTGAGACTGTTATGAAATAAAGCTGGACAGATTGATTTCTCTGCAAATGGAGTTTCTGTTGATACCATGATATAATCAAATGATTGGTGGGGTTGTCTGACAACCACAGGTCTTCTTTTCCATCTTTTATTCCCCCGGTAGTCTTTCATTTACCTTGTTATTGTTCATTACTGTATTTTCCTATCGCTCATATTTATTTCAGTATTATCTTTCTTTTTATGGCAATTACAACACCATAGATACATTTTTATTATGCAGTCTTTTTTTCTTGTTACTTGCCCCTGAGGACTTGCTACGCTTTCAGATAAAAATGACTGCTGTTACCAGTTATGCTAAGGAAATAAAATGGTGGAATAGGTCATGTCCTTTTCTAGAAATCCATCTTTTTTCAGTTGGAGATTTTTAGCAACAATAAATCTGACTACTGGAACTTAAATCCTATGTCTATGATAATGAAACTACATGGGAAATTTTCATACTTGGAAATATTTGCCCAGTTCAAATTACTTCTGCATCTCCTACTATCTATACACATGGAGGAGAACTTGTAACAGCCATTCTGAAAAGTGCATACTACAAGAGATAGTGTATTTAAAACCTTGTTGCAGCATAACATGACAATAAAGACATACTTCATATTTGCAACTAATGGTGTAATTGATATAATTTTGAGCTAGTTTCTTGAAAAAAAGATGGGTGAGTCTTTGTGTACAAAAGCAAAACAGATTAATTTAGTTGCTGGAAGAAAGAGAAAATATCGGAACAGATCATTCTTGAGGTTTCCAGTTTCTTTAGTGACCTAGGATGTGATTACTGGATGTCTGCAATAATGAGCATTCTTTGAAAAATAAATTCTGAAATTCTTAGTAAGTTCCCAGTTCACTTCAGTGTCCTCTGTATATAATTGCCTAAGTCATTACATTCTTAATGTAAATTTAAATGCACTAAAACTGCAGCAACCAATTGCGTAAGTGATTGCACGTATAATTGGTTAAAGTAGGATGGTATAGCACAAATATGTAAATGTTACCTAACGAAAAACTCCTAAAGAGTTGAATGGATTTAAACAAATGTTTCTTTGGAAACTTTATAGTGTCAAAAGGAAGAAAACATTCAAAGTCTAATCTATTCTACCTTCCTTAGAAAGGGTTATATAGAATCTCATTTCATTACTTCTGTGTGATGATTCAGAATATGAAGACAACAACTACTGTAATAATTCAAATGAGCTTTCAGCAAATAAAAGCATGAAAATGTTCATAGATTTTGACACATATGAACTTTATTTATTCTATTGTGTGTGTTTACATTGATTACCTTGACCTTGATTGATTATATAGATGTTGAATATGAATTAATGAATATGGGAGTTGAATATACGAAGGATTTGGAATGTTAAATGATTGCATAACTGCTAAGTATTATGACGTAAGTAAATTGTAAGTCAGTCACTTGCTAAATGCTGCAAATTAATTCTATTTGATTGTGTACATATATATGCATATATATATTATATATGAGAAAAATTAATGTTTAATGAAATTTATGCAATGCAATTTGAAATATTAATCCAGATCAAAGTATCAGTAATGTATTGTCTGAATAATAGTTACATGAGCAGAGAAAGGGCAACCATTTCCATGTGGCCAGCTAGGATTACGGCCTTTAAAAATATATTACATCCACATCAATTTTTTTGGGCTTCCTGACTCTAGGACCATCTGTTTGGATGGCAGAATGCCCATTCAGAAGTTGGTGGAGCTTTTACCATTAAGCAGAGATGCCAGGTATCAATAGGATTGAGATAGGAAGACCTGCAGAACACTGCAAAGGACATCTGTTCTCCAGGAAAAGAGGAGAGAAGTCCATCTTCTGTGACAGCCCCACTACACTGACGCCACATGCTTCCTTGCACCTATTGACACCTGTTCATAGTTATACGCCAAAATAACAAGAAAAAAATGAGCCATCTCTGAACAATGGAAAATGGGTAGTACAGGCTGTTAAAGGCCTCTGTGGCTGCCAGGAAAATAGGTTTCACTGTGGTAAGCATTTGGGAAACCAAGGCAGACCATATGGGGTATCAGAATCGAAGTCCAGGCATTTTGTATACCAACAAGCCCCTGGAAAACAATATTTCTGGGAAACAACCAAAATTACAAAAAACAGTAAATGAGGAAGATCTAGACACAGGTTTTTTGCACTTTTTATTAGAAGTGCAAGTTAAGGATACTAACAAATCACTAGAGGCATGTGTTATTCCTCTGAGTGCCTTATAAAGAAACAGTATAACTTCTAACCTTCTGAGTTCATGAAAATTGTGGATTAGATATTATAAAATAAGTAAATGCAGGGTAACGTTCTGTTTTATCTTTTCACCCTGTCAGACAAATGACATTCAGGTGCAGGGCGGGGCTTCCTCCAGCCATCGGAGGTGCAATTAAAAGAAGGCTCTCAGTAGTGGAGACCCGGAGCATGGCGAACAGGGGTGTGGCATGGCAGTTTGCGTGGCAGTTTGTACAGGCAGGGCAAGGAGGCAGGGTTGCAGGTACCCTCCTTCTAGTGGCGTTTTTATTTTGCTTGATTTTCATTGGGCTTTTTTGGGTTTTTTTGGCAATGGTCTCTAAATGATCAAAAGCTATAGCTGGTCAAAGTGTACCAAACCAAACAGAACCCTCCAAGAAGTACACATCTGTCCAGACCTCTTCTGGTATGGAGTGTTTGAGCTTGTCAGTAGTACCAGGGGACGGTGCAAAAGATGCCTGCATGTGGTGCGAACAGGTGAATGATCTCTGTCTGGTGGCCGAGCTTAAGGAGGAAGTAGAAAGACAAAGGAGTATTAGGAAAAGTGAAAGGGAAATAGACTGGTGGAGTTCCACCCTTACATCCCTGAGAGAAGCCCACCAGGAGTCAGAAGACTCCCATGCCTCCTACCAGCAGGCAGAAGGAGGAGACCTAATTGATGAAGGGCAGTGGGAATGGGTCCCTCCTCAGTGAGGTAACAAAAATTCCTCCCCACCCTATCACCTACCCAGGTGCCACTTCAGAATAGGTATGAGGTCCTGGATCCAGAGGGTCAGCCAGATGGCATCGAAGAAAATAATCTGCCTGGAGAGCTTCCCAATTACACCTCATCTGTCAGACAGATCACTACCTCTAGCATTAAAAACAAAAGAATGGTAGTCATAGTAGGTGACTCCCTTCGGAGGGGAACAGAGGGCCTCATATGTCAACCGGACCCATCCCACAGAGAGGTCTGCTGCCTCCCTGGGGCCGGGGTATGGGATGACACCAGGAGACCCCCTGGGCTGATTCAGCCCTCTGATTATTGCCCCACTGCTGGTTGTCCAGGCTGGCAGTGATGAGATTGAAAAGAACACCAGGGCAATTAAAAGGGACTTCAGGTCTCTGAGTTGAGTGGCTGATGGGGCAGGAGCACAAGTGTTGTTCTGCTCAGTCCCTTCAGTGACAGGGAGAAGTGATGAAAGGAACAGGAGAATCCACATTATCAACAAGTGTCTTAAAGGCTGGTGTCATCGTTCTTTGATCACGGGGCAACTTCTGCGGCACCTGGCCTGCTGGAGCCAGATGGGCTCCACCTATCTGTTAAGGATAAAAGGATTTTAGCCCATGAACTGGCAGAACTCATTGAGAGGGATTTAAACTAGGTTTGAAGGGGGAAGGAGATGCAACTAGGCCCTGCAAAAACAAGCCCAAGGGTGGTAAGCCAGAGTCGGGTGAAGTCAGCAGCCCGGTCGAAGTGTATGTGCACTAATGCACGCAGCATGGGTAACAAAGAAGAGCAGCTGGAAGCCATGGTACAGCAGCAAAGCTATAATGTAATCATCATCACGGAAACATGGTGGGAAGACTCGCATAACTGGAGCACTGTAATGGATGGCTACAAGCTCTTCAGAAGAGACAGGAGAGGGAGAAGAGGTGGAGTGATTATATTAGGAAGGCTCTTGATGCCATGAAAATTGAAACTAATGATGATAAAGTCGAGTGCCTATGGGTAAGAATCAGGGGGAAGGCTAATAAGGCTGACATCCTGGTGGGAGTCTGTTACAGACCACCTAACCAGGAATAAGAGGATAACATATTCTACAAGCAGCTGGAGGACGTTTCAAGATCACCAGCCCTTGTTCTTGTAGGTGACTTTAACCTACCAGACATCTGCTGAGAACTCAACACAGCAGAGAAGAGGCGGTCTAGGAGGTTCTTAGGGTGTGTGGAGGACAACTTCTTGTCACAGCTGGTGTGTGAGCCTACCAGGGGAGGGACTACTGTAGACCTGCTGTTTGCACACAGAGAAGGGCTGGTGGGAGATGTGGCGGTTAGAGGCCATCTGGGGCACAGTGATCATGAAATTATAGAGTTTTCAATATTTGGTGAAACAAGGGGGGGGCATCAATAAAACTTACACACTAGACTTCCAGAGGGCAGACTTTCTTGTCACGGTTGGTGTGTGAGCCTACCAGGGGAGGGACTACTGTAGACCTGCTGTTAGCACACAGAGAAGGGCTGGTGGGAGATGTGGTGGTTAGAGGCCATCTGGGGCACAGTGATCATGAAATTATAGAGTTTTCAATATTTGGTGAAACAAGGGGGGGGCATCAATAAAACTTACACACTAGACTTCCAGAGGGCAGACTTTGGCTTATTCAAGAGATTTATTCGGAGAGTTCCTTGGGAAACAGCCCTTAAGAACAAAGGAGTCCAGGAAGGATGGGCATGCTTCAAAACAGAAACCTTGAAGGCACAGGAACAGACTGTCCCTATGTGCCAAAAGATGAGTCAACAAGGAAAATGACCAGCCTGGATGGGCAAGGAGATTTTGAAAGAACTAAGGAAAAAAAAAGAGGGTGTATCACTCTTGGAAGGAGGGTCAGGTATCTCAGGAAATGTTTAAGAGGGTTGCTAGGACATGTAGAAAAAAAATTAGAGAGGCAAAAGCCCAGTTAGAACTCAAACTGGCAACTTCTGTGAAGGACAATAAAAATATTTTTATAAATACATTAATGGCAAAAAATACGGTAAGGACAACCTCCATTCTCTATTAGATGCAGGAGGAAATTCAGTAACTAAAGATGAGGAAAATATAGAGGTAGTTAATACCTTCTTTGCCTCAGTTTTCAACAGAAAGACAGGTTGTCCTCAGGACAACTGTCCTCCTGGGCTGGTAGATGGTGTCAGGGAGCAGAATACCTCCCCTGTTATCCAGGAGGAAGCAGTCAGAAACCTGCTGAGCTACTTAGATGCTCATAAATCTATGGGACCAGATGGGATCCATCCTAGGGTGATGAGGGAGCTGGCAGATGAGCTTGCGAAGGTCCTCTCCATCATTTACCATCAGTCCTGGTGCACTGGGGAGGTCCCAGATGACTGGAAGCTGGCCAATGCAACACCCATTCAAAAGAAGGGCCAAAAGGAGGATTCAGGAAACTACAGGCCAGTCAGCCTGCCCTTGGTACCTGGCAAGGTTGTGGAACAGATCATCTTGAGTATCATCACACGGCACCTACAGGATGGCCAGGGTATCAGACCCAGCCAGCATGGGTTTAGGAGGGGTAGGTCGTGCTTGACCAACCTGATCTCGTTTTATGACCAGGTGACCCGCCTGGTGGATGCCAGAGATGCTGTGGATATTGTCCATCTGGACTTCAGCAAGGCCCTTGACACTGTCTCCCATAGCATATTCCTGGAAAAGCTGGCAGCCCACAGCTTGGACAGGAACACTCTTTGCTGGGTTAAGAACTGGCTGGATGGTCAGGCCCAGAGAGTGCTGGTGAATGGTGCTGCATCCAGTTGGTGGCCAGTCACCAGTGGTGTCCCCCAGGGATCAGTGTTGGGGCCAGTCCTGTTTAATACCTTCACTGATAATCTGGATGAGGGGATTGAGTCCACCATCGGTAAATTTGCAGATGACACCAAGCTGGGAGCATGTGTCGATCTGTTGGAGGGCAGGAGGACTCTGCAAAGGGATCTGGACAGGCTGGATAGATGGGCCAAGTCCAACAACATGAGGTTTAACAAGTCCAAGTGCCGAGTCCTGCACTTTGGTTACAACAACTCCTTTCAGTTCTACAGGCTGAGGACAGAGTGGCTGGACAGTGCCCAGGTGGAAAGGGACCTGGGGGTGCTGGTCAACAGCCGATTGAACATGAGCCAGCAGTGTGCCCTGGTGGCCAAAAAGGCCAACGGCATCCTGGCCTGTATCAGGAATAGTGTGGCCAGCAGGACCAGGGAAGTCATTCTTCCCCTGTACTCAGCACTGGTGAGGCCACACCTTGAATACTGTGTCCAGTTCTGGGCCCCTCAGTTTAGGAAGGACATTGAGATGCTTGAATGTGTCCAGAGGACAAGGCTGGTGAAGGGCTTGGAACACAAGCCCTATGAGGAACGATTGAGGGAGCTGGGGTTGTTTCGCCTGGAGAAAAGGAGACTCGGATGTGACCTTATCACTCTCTACAGCTTCCTGAAAGGTGGTTGTAGTCACATGGGGGTCAGTCTCTTTCTCCAGGCAACAACTGACAGAACAAGAGGACATAGTCTTAAGCTGTGCCAAGGGAAGTTCAGGTTAGATGTTAGAAAAAAATTCTTTACTGAAAGAGTGATTGCCCTCTGGAATCATCTGCCCAGGGAGGTGGTGGAGTCACCATCCTGGACATGTTTAAAAAAAGACTGGACGTGGCACTCAGTGCCATGGTTTAATTGATGAGGAGGTGTTAGGTCATAGGTTGGATTAGATGATCTTAAAGGTCTTTTCCAACTTAGTTCATTCTGTGATTCTGTGATATTGTTGTACAGATCTGTACATTATAATTATGGTATGAGACTTTTATATATCATCTCCAGTTTTAAAGATTAAGTATATTCAAATTTATTTGCAGTTTTGCAAGGGAGAGCACAAAGTCTCTTTGAGACAAAGTTGTGGGTACTGCATATGTGCATATAAAAACTGTCATTCTAATGCATAAAAAAGAAGCTTTTAGTCCAGTATACCAACCCTGACAGTTGCCAATAAAAATACTTTATGGTGAGTGTGAGAACTAGTGCTTCTTCTACAAAGTGATGCGTGTAAAGCAAAAATGTCTTTGATTTAGAGATATTTAATATTCAGCCAGCTGAAAACTATTACTTATCTGAGAGCTTAAAAAGAAATTAAATATTTATTTTACATTCAAGAAGAACTTCCTTAGTTTGTATTTTCCCTTGAAAACTAAATATACCTTCATTTTAAGTTAGACACTAATTAGTCAATATGTGTTTTGCAGAATTAGTTGTTTTCTCACTGACTAATGGAATATTGTATGTTTAGGATACACTTCTGAATCACAACAAGCCATTAATATAAAGCCATTATTTGAAGACAACAGTATCATTTATTTTTATGGATCCAGGATATAGATCTACATCTTATTGCAATGGGTTGCATGGAGCTGTCTTGGGAGGTATCAGGAATCAACTGAGAGCTTATGGGTCAAAATTAGAGGGCAGACCTGCACTGGCACTGTTACAGCATATATTTGCTACAGACCTGATGATTAGGAATAAGAAGTAGAGAAGCCTTTTTTCAAAAAGCTGAAGGAAGCTGCAAATTCTTTGTCCTCACTGTGATACTAAGCACCCTGGTGTCTGTTGGAAGGATAATATAGCAGTTCTCAAGACCTATAAGAGATTTCTCAACTGATGACAGGATAACAGCCCTGGATTTCAACCATTTCAGATATTTGTTTGAAAGAGTCATATTGGATTAAACCCTGGAGAGAATAGGGGTCCAGGAGAACCAGTTGATATTAAAAGGTAGCCTCCACCAAGCTCAAGAAAGGTGAAGTCTAAAAATTAGGAAGTCAAACTAAGATGGCAGGAATCTGTATGGATGAGCAAGGACCTCTTGTCTGAATTGAGACTTAAAGGAGGTGTACAAGAGATAGAAACTGGGGAAGTGGACTCAGAAAGAGCTTAGAGTTTCTGTCCAATCATGCAGAATTATGGAGTTAGAAAAGCCAGCTGAACCTGGAGGTGAATCTGCCAAAGCTTGTGAAGTATTCTACAAATGAAAAAAGAGAGAGGGAAGACTATGGAAAACAAGAGCTCCAGGCTGAACAAGGTAGGGAGTCTGGTGACAAAGGACACCAGAAAATGCTGAGGTAACTAATAACCTGAATGATGGGACAAAGTGCACTCTCAGCAAGTTTGCAGAGGATAGAAAACTGGGAGTAATGGCTGATACATCAGAGTGAGCTGATTTCAGAGGGATGCAAAAAGCCTGGAGAAATGACTACAGAGGGCCCACATACATCTAAACAGCAAAGGGAGCACCAAGTCCCAAATCTGGGGAGGAACAATCCCATGAACCTTCATACGGTGGTGACTGACCAGCTAGGAAACAGCTTTGCAAGAAAGAACAGCAAGGTGACCATAACCCAGCAGTGTGTCCATGTGGCAAGGAAGCTTAACAGTCTGGGCTGCATTAGGAGGAGTGTTGACAGCAGGTCAACGGAGGTGATCTTTAACCTCTAGTCAGCACTGATAAAACCACACCTGGAGTGTGTGTCCAATTCTGGGCACAAAGGAGATATAGACTTGTTGAAGTGAGTCTGGCACAGGGCCACAGGGAGGCTTTAGGGGCTGGAGCATCTTTTGTCTGAGGAGAGGTGGAGAAAGCTGGGATTCTTTAGCCTGGAGAAGAGAAAGGTCAGGGAGAATCTTATCAATACGTATAAATTATCTGAAGGAAGGGTGTAAAGAAGGTGGAACCAGGCTGTTTTTAGTGGTACACAGTGAAAAGAAAATAGCCAACGGACACAAATACAAATGCTTGCAATTCCACCTGAATACAAGAGAGCACTTTCCTACTGTGAGGGCAGTAAAACTCCGGAACAGGTTTCCAAGAGAGGTGGGAGTCTCCACTCTGGAGACACTCAAAAGGATAACTTTCTCTAGCTGACCATGCTTGAGCAGATGATTTGGATGATCTCAAGACACCCCTTCCAATTAAAAAATTTCTGTGAATTTTGTGATTCTGTGAATATTGCATTTTGTGAATGGAATACATTGTTTAAGGATGTGTTTGACAAAAAAACCCTAATCATTTGAATTTCACTGCACAATTTTTTTTATTGCATTTTTAGCATTTTTAAAATGTTTGATATAATTATTTTAAACCTATCTAAAAGGTTCCACATTCTTAATTCTGATTATTGCTTAGAGATATTTATAAATAGGACACTATAATTAATAATAATTATTAAAATTATATATTAGTAAAAGTTCTTTTCCCTCCAATTATGAAGAAGAGAGATTTTCAATTCGTTGACTGAAGCATCTTAAAAAGGAAAGTATTAAACAGCATATGGTATTCTGAGAGAAATTTTCAGATGAATTTTACTTTGTGTTATTATTTTGGAAATGTGAAATATAAAAAAAAATGCTTGCTCTCTGTATCCCTCATTTGTGAACAAAAAATAATGCAATTGTTTTTGGAGTACAGAAAATGAAATTTTTCCAGAAAATGTTAATATTTAGTACTATATTAATTGTTAACATGTATTGCAATGAAGTATTAATGTTTATATTTAACTATATATAGCATGAAAGAAACTATTTTTAAGGTCATAGAAAAGGTTTTCTAATAAAAGTGTGAAAACTTCTTCAGAACTGCTGCAATGACTAGTAACTTAGAGATCAAGTTGTCAAGCAGAGTTTAAATCTCGCATGCATGGGGTTATTATGCTCCAACAAGTCTTTTTGACTTTATCAGATTAGACAAACTTCAACATTTCAGAAAAACATGGCTTCTTGTGTGACTGTCAGTAGGATTTGTGAGAAGTTCTTTGCCTAATTTCTGGTCTTTTCCTCACATTATGTTTCAAACTGACAGAGATGGTTTAATGAACTGTAGATCTTTACGCATATTTATCATGCAGAAATAAATTCAAATAACAGTTGTATGTTCAGCTGTTCATGTTGATAGCCTTCGTGGTTTAAGAGGTCTCTTTTGATTCCAATTTCTTATTTTAGCAACAAATAACCTCCAAAGGATACTTGTAGGAGATTCAAGATGACAGGCAATGTAGTAATAACATTTTAAACTGGCTGAAAAGCAGACATATTTCTCATTCCAGTGAGTTTCCAGACAGAACTTGCATCTCCCAACTGAAAGGCTGAATTTGGTATATAGTGCATCTATATTAAGTATTTTTTATATATTACGCAAAGTTAATGTGAAAAAAGATAAGTTTTTAAACCATATTAAGATCACTCTTGTAAGTAATGTGGATTTTTTGCTGTTAATGCCAATAATATCTGCAATGTAAATACTAAGGAAGTCTATTTCAAATGCAAGTCCATTTTATTAAATAGTAAACCTTTTATTTTCATATCATAAGCCTTTAAAAGAATATTTTTCACTGCATAGTACATAATTTACTAGAATTGGTCAGAAAATATTGATTGTTCAACATATGGCTTTTGTTCCAGAACTAAAACTGCATCTTGAAAAAATTCAAACATGGGTATCTATAGTAATAAAGAATTATTATCTCTGCTACACTCAACATTGTGTAAATTGCTGGTTATTTTATTTCATTCTTTATGCTAGAAACTCAGTGCTACATGCAAGAAATATTTCCACTGAAATATAAGCAGAGAGAATTAAAAATCTGTAAGGAACTTCTGCTTTGAAAAATCAGGCTGTTCATAGGAACAAATAATATCTCCATTTTTCTAGAAAGAAAAATAAAGCTTCCTGAGAAAGCTTATTGCTTAGTGCTCCTTCATTCTGACTCAAGTGTTACTTTATGTGTGGGATTTTTTAATTATTCTTTCACAAAGGAAAGACTATACAAAAATATTTAACATGATAATTAATATTATTTTCATAAATACAATGTACAGGAAGGCAATTAAAGTGGAAAAGAACATGTTTCTAAATTCCTAAAATGAGCTAAGCACAGAATATTTGCCTTTTGCATTATACAGCTGATGTGTAGGTTCAACATACTGTTATTAATCAATTAGATTTAGAGATGCTCAATGAGGCTGAAGAAATGTAGTTTAATAAGTGACAAATTGCTAGCAAAGTATTAAATAATTTTTCATATTTTTTCATACATTTATAAAAAATTCAAAATTATATTTACATCAAAATTTTGCCATCTATTTTTAGTTTACATTTAATTAAATATATAAATGATAAGATGCAATGTAAGATTACCTCCTCTTAAGTTTTAGTTGGTGATCTACTGTTTTCCTGTGGTAGATCAAAAAGGGAGATCAAAATTAATTTGGGTTAGAGACCAGGATAACACACACAATGAGTAACTGTACATTAAGAAAGAAGTCTAAAAATGACCATTTAATTAGCTGTTTTTGCAAAGATGGTATGTCTAAAATGTCTGTTACATATTAGATATGCAGATAATGAGTACAGCAGTTGAGCACTACTAGTTGAGAGTTAACTAGTAGGAATTTTTACAAATTTATAAATTAAACAAAAGCCACATGTGATTTTGATTCCCACCAGATGAGTACACCTCTCATTTCTCACTTCTTGGTCGCTTTTGATACAGGGATGACCTGGAACACTGAAAATATTCCTTCTATAAGTTATACTTCTGTGCAGTTAGATTCATATCTTTAGTGAGTAGCAGGTTAGGAAATGGAACTTTGAAATGTGACCTCCATAGTTGATTCCTCATATATTCCTCCCTTGAAATTCTATCTTATAGGAAAAGGAGTCAAATATGAGTAATTTAACCAACATCCTTCTGAATAACACCCACCAGTCAGTTTTTCTCTGACTTGGACTCTTAGATAGAGAACTTTTTTGGCACGTGCATTATTAGTATACGTGAATGTGCTTATCACACATAGAGAAATTCTTTTAATATTAATTTTTCATCATAATATAAAGAAAAATTATAGATTTATTTTTTCCTGTGGATTGTTTTAAGACTTGATACTTATTTAAATAAAGATGTTTGGACAAGATATCTACTGGGATTTTGTCAAATTTCTAATTAAATGGTATTTGTTTTCCTTTATTCTCAGGTTCAGAGCTATCACTAGAAAACATTTTTTTGGTGTCAAAGTTTGGGCTTTGTTTTAGAATGGCATTAATTTCAATTACAATGGTAGATTTAAAAGTCGAGGTACTGGTTTAGGATAAAGAATTCTTAAAATATATATTTTTAATTGCTGTTTTTAAAATATATAATTTTATTATTACTTTTTCTCTTCCTCTGTGTAACACATTTGTATGAAAGTGTGGATAATCAAAGATCAACACAAATATCAAACTTCTGAACTATATCACTGCTACTCTGGAAAATAATCCTTCTGTAATTGGAAACCATGAGCAGAGCAAAGATTAAGAACAGTGTGGCCACAAGCTGTGTATACTCCATAAAGCATTGACTGATATTATATTAAATTACTTAGGTTTCTGATAAATATTTTTTAGCCTTTTTATGGTCAATAAATAATGGACACAAAGCATAAGGTAAAGATTAATTTGACTTAACAAAATTCAAGGGGAAATATAGTTAATTCTTGTGCTTTTGGGGAATTTCAGTAATATTCAGTACTTAAAAACAGTAAGATATTTCTTAGAAACAATGTTGCACTGGTCTTAAATATTGAAGAATAAATTAAGCTTCTTAATTTTAATATCTGCTTGTTAAAGCTACTATCACAGTTTGAATAGCTCTTCAGATAGTCCTTGGAGGAAGAAAAGTGTGTTTCCATCAAGGAAACACTAATTTTTCCCTTTTGATTATTCAAGGAATTTAGAAAAGCTTTTCTCCTGGTTGAGACATAACAGGTGCCAAACATTTGATAAAGAAATCCAGACATCAATGACTTTTTATATAAATCAGAAATTACAATTTCTCTTTCCAGGAAACAAATAGTCTTCTACTTCTTTGTGGTAAAGCAGGGTGATTGTTTCCTTATCAAAATAAAGTTAAAAGGCAATATGATTCGTAGAATAAATGTGCATTTTTATAATAAAATGACTAATGAATATCTTATTTACTCACATTCTTAAATATCTTTGCAATAGTTTTGTAGAAAAACAAAAAAAATTATTTGGGAGAGAAAAAGTGGGGTGGCTATCAAATCTTCATCTTATCTGATGAGTACTTGTCAGAGTTATGAATGATGGAGAAGATGGTATAGTAGGAAAAAACAGATAGATTTGACAGAGTAGCAAAGCACAGAAATCAAAGTCTTCTACAAACTGTTGCAAGAAATCTCCATTCTAAAAAAATCATTTACATATTGAAAAAACATAATGTCAATTAATAGAATAAATGTTTTCTTCATTATGTCCCCAAACACACTAAGAAAAAGCTAAGTTAAGCCTTGGGGAACAAATTTTATTATGAGCATGAAAAATGTTACAGTTCTAATGCAGTTTTTAAATGACAGCATAATATGTTATGGATCATTTGATTTTTTGTATGAAAACGCTATTCAGCACCCAAAAAGGCATATGCTGCTAACGGCATGTATTGCAGTCCTTTCCTTACGACAGCTGGCAACTAGCAAATGCCAGTCAAAACACAAAATGTCAAGCAGAAATTTTTCTCAAGAAATGTATTCATTTAGATAATAGTACCTATGTAAACTTTGCAAAAATGTTTCTCTTATTTTTGGATGCATCATGGAAATGATCAACTACATTAACCCTTCCATGGTACACAAAAATATGTAATTAAAAAGCTTCCTTTACAGGAATTGCTATTCTTTGCATCATTATTTTTAAATGAACGCAAGTCGAACTTTCCTAGCCAAAATACTTAAGGTGACAGGACATCATTGCCTTTCTTTGCATAATAATATAAGATAGTCTCATTTAA
The DNA here is from genome assembly GCF_000691975.1 of Corvus brachyrhynchos. Classification (NCBI taxonomy): domain Eukaryota; kingdom Metazoa; phylum Chordata; class Aves; order Passeriformes; family Corvidae; genus Corvus; species Corvus brachyrhynchos. The sequence continues at coordinate 740,147 of NW_008240046.1, forward strand.
GAAAAGATTATGACTTGCATAGATTATGACTACCAATACTTTTGCTTTCTTCGAAGGTAGTGAATGATGAGATATTCAGTTTAACAACAGTTTGTACAGAAGTCACCATTTTTCTCCATCAGAAGTGACAAACTACTCATTTTAATTTGTGTCTTACAAGGTAACTTGTCATGGCAAAATCCATTGTTTAGGTAATTACGTTTTCCTCCCCTATAGTCTTCTAATTTTTTTTTACTCATGAGCAACATTTCAATGTTCTCTTTTTTATTCTGCTGCATTATATAGTTTCCTTGTCATTTGGGGTCTGTATGTTTTTAAGTAAAAATTATTAATTTTTAAAATTTATTAGGGATAGAAGAAAACAGGAAATATTTGTTTAAAAAAAAAGAATGGTCACCTTTTTATAAAAATTGCACATCAAATCACTTGATTGAAATTTTATGTGATTTTCAAAAAAGACAGAGAGAAAGGCTGACTACTAAAGAGCAAATGATGTAGAATGCCATCAACTTAATTTAAATATTGTTTGTGGACATATAAACTTCACTTTCAGCTTCCTGGCTTATGCAGGTAAAATTTTCTGAATTTACTCCTGTTCATAACTGAGCAATTGTTTCAGTGATATTTTTTATCTAGTGTCGATGATTAGTGTGTTTTTATGGTCTATGAGAAATTTTTGTGTCAGTAAAAGATATCTAAAGTCACTATGAAAAAACTACAATAATAGACTTAAATGAATTTTTGGGCTTCGAACCTTATCAGCAGAAATATTTTCCAAGATGAATTCACGCATTAATAATTACATTTATAATTGCATAGAATAAGAAGTCAAATTTATACATTCAAAAGAGTAGAAAATTATGTGGGAATACACAGTCATCTTCATACAGAGAAGCTAGCCTGGAGCACAATGAGCCAGACTCACATGTAATTGTGGTGGATTAATCCCAGTAGGCAGCTAAGCCCCATACAGCCTCTATCACTCACTCCTCCATAGCAGAATGGGGGGGAGAATTGGAAGTGCAAAAGGGAGAAATACTTTTGTATTGAGATAAAGACAGGTTAATAAGTAAAGTAAAAGGGACCTATACAAGCAAAACAAAATAAGGAATTAATTTACTGCTTCTTTTCATCAGGAGATGCTTAGCCATTTCTTGATAAACAAGAATTCATCATGTGCAGTAGTTACTTGATAAGACAAACACCATAACCCCAAGCATCCCACCTTCTTCCTCCTTTTCCCTAGTGTTGGGGTCTCCCCCCCTGCCATGGAGCCCTGGGAGAGGGGCCCTGGGGGGGAAGACACGGGGTTTCCCTGCCCCTGGTCAGCCTCATTTCCCATTGGTTGGTTTCTGTTCCCCTGTGTGGCCAAGGACCCTGGGGTCCTGTGACTGCGGAGTTCCTGAGCTGAGCCCCGGCCATGTGGCTGGAGAAATAAAGATCTCTGAAACATCTACCACGAATCTGTCCATATATACTTCCTTTCCACGGGACTCCTGGTTTGATATATGCTTGTTACAGTAATCCCTGCTGTAACAAACTGGTGGAGGAATGCGGGCAAGATACCGATCCCTGAGGAAGATTTGTGAGTAAAATAACCACTCTAGACCTCTCTCTTCTCATCTTGGTTTGGATATTCTCTCTGGACTATGGAAGAATCGTGGGAAATGGGGTTCTCTGAGCCACAGAAAAAAATGTATCTAGAAGTAAAAGGAATCCTTGAACAACAAAACAAAAAAGTAGTGCAACCGGGAGATCTAGAACATTTCTTTATCTGGCTTTTCAAAAGGTTCTCCTATATTTCTCGAGACTTACTTTTTGAGATCAAACCTGTATCTTGTAAGGGGTGTTTCTGGGATGAGATATGGGATAAAGTAAGGGATCAAAGAGAAGCTTTCCGTGCATACCTTATAATCAGTGAAGCTCTTGAGGAGCATTTGTATGGTCCCATTACCCCTAAAGCAGAAGATCATACTTATCCCGTGGCTGAGGCTGCACGGCCGCCATCCCTGTGGCGCGTGACTGCAGCCATGCCGGTGGAGGGGCCTGCGCCGGATGC
>NW_008240046.1:743348-753488 GCF_000691975.1 Corvus brachyrhynchos
TGGGGTCCCGTGACTGCGGAGTTCCTGAGCTGAGCCCCGGCCATGCGGCTGGGGAAATAAAGATCTCTGAAACATCTACCACGAATCTGTCCATATATACTTCCTTTCCACGGGACTCCTGGTTTGATATATGCTTGTTACAGTAATCCCCACTGTAACACCCTAGGTTTTACTGCTGAGCATGATTTCATATGATATGGAACGTCGCTTTGGTCAGTTGGAGTCCACTGTCTCAGCTGTCTCCCCACCCAACTTCTTGCACACCTTTGGTGCTCTATAAGAACTGTTCAGCAGTACTTAAAAAATTGATGTGTTATCAGCACTGTTTTGGTTACAAATACAAAACACAAGACCATACAGGCTGCTATAAATAATATTAACTCTGCCCCAGATCTAGTATTCCAATGAAAGGACAAGAGACAATGGACACAAAATAAAATACAGGAAATACATGAAACACAAGGAAAATTTTTGCAGAGATTGTGGAATCTTCATCCATTGAAAAAAATAAAAGGTGCTATTATCTTATGAAACAGATCACAAATATCTATCATCAAAGGGATAGGTAAAAGACATAACTCCCTTCCTGAAAATGTGTCTTTGAAATGAAAATGTGGAAAAACAGTTATTTTTACATCTCCTGTATATAGCATAAGCTACTGATATAAAGACATTAACTGGGGAAAATCTCTGGCCAGCTCCTTACTCTAGAATAATTAGAGAAGCACTTATTTTGCATAATTTAAAATAAATGGTGTCATTTGCATTAATTTAGACTACAGAAGGCATAATCAAACTTACTTAGCATATATAAAGTATTCCATATTCCTTCAAAATCATTAAGTCATGGAATGATTTGGGTTGTAAGGGACCTTAAAGATCATGTAGTTCAAACACCTCTGCCATGGGCAGGGACATATTCCAGTAGACCTGGTTGTTCAGAGCCCCATCCAATCTGGCCATGAATAACTCCAGGAACTGCACATCTAACGGCTTTTCTGGGAGTGCCTCTCCACTCTCACAGTAACAAACTTCTTCCTAATATCTAATCTAAACCTGCTCTCAGTTGGAATCATTCCCCCTTTTCTTGTCGCTACATGCTCTTGTGAACAGTCCCTCTCCATCTTTCTTGTAGGCTCATTTCAGGTACGGGAAAGCCACAAATAGGTCATTCCTAAGCCTTCTCTTTTCCAGGCTGAACAAACCCTGTTCTCAAAGTCTTTCCTCTTTGGAGAGGTTCCCTATCCCTCTAATCATCTTGGTTGCCCTTCTCTGGATTCACTACAACACGTCTTTTTTGTGCTGAGAACCTCAGAACTGGACACAGCACTCCTCGTGGCATGTCATCAGAGTGAAGCAGATGGGCAGCATCCCCTCCCTTGACCTGCTGGCCACTCTGCTTCTGATGCAGCCCAGAATAGGGTTGGCTTTTGGGACTGCAAGTGCACATTACTGGCTCATATCCAGCCTCTCATCCACCAGCACCTCCAAGTCCCCAGTAAGGTTGCTCTTGATCTGGTCATCCTCAACCTATATTGACACTGGGGATTGCTCTGACCCAGGTGCAGCACCTTGCAGTAAAAGTCAGTGGTCAATTACATTTCTCAGTAGTCATCATCCTTTAATTGTATATATTGTCAGGTACAGGCAAGGCTGGCTGCTTCTCAAGGAATGATCTTTCTTTAAAACATTATTGAATATTTTCACTGATAATGCAAAAGTTGAACACACTGATGTGGGAAAGCAAATGTTTCATCAACACAGAAAAGTATTATTAGGGTACTACTTAAAGGACTGAATAACCACAAAGATAAATTAGTAGAAGTGGCAGTAAGTTTGACATTGATAAGATAAAGAAACTGATGAAAATACAAAAATAAAGTAGCAAAATGAAGTCTAAGAACATGTTAGAAGCTAACTGGGGAACAGGAGAGGAGATGAGAAAAGAACTATTTCTTTTAAAGAATTTTGTGGGTACAAAACCAAATGAGAGAAATGATCTGCAGTGAAATTTACCCTAAAAAAATAAGTTGTCTCTAAATGTCAGAGGAATAATGTCCAATAATAGTAGCAGGTGAAGCAAGACTAATTATTTTTAAAATAGTTTTTGAACGGTAACTTTTCCTAGTCTGCAAGAACAAGGAGGTCAAAAAATCATTTCCATTTCTACATCATTATTATTTATGTATAAATAAGTCATACATAGGGCACAGATGCATATATGTCAGAATATTTGTCTGTAGCTCTTATTAAATATCTCCAAGGTGGCAATTTTTCATATAACTGAATATATAGCTGATCATATTTTAATGATTTCATATCTTGCTATACATCTTACAATCAAAGTCTGATTTTTTTGCAAACATAGTATTTGGGGGTTTTTTCCTATGGAAGTTAGACATTTTCTATTGACTTAAGCGAGGTTTGAATGTTATGGTAATGTTGATTTGCTTAAGTAATAATTAGAATACTTATGCAATTAGTTACTGTGAATACAAATCTCAAGTTTTACATGTAGATACAGAATTCTAAATGTGCCATTCATAGTCTGAAATAGTGTTTCTGATGAATTATACAATGCAAAAAATTCTTGCCTCTCATTTCATCAGTCTGAAAAAGAGGAAAAGTACTTTACCTGATTCTATATTGTCACTCGATATATTTCCAGGGTCCTATAATGCTGCCTTTTTTTTTTTTTTTTTTTTTAATGCTAAAACCAAATGAAATGAAACCACAGCATTAAATCAATTTTGGCCCTTATCCAGGGCAGACTATTAGAATCTTCAGCTACTAATTCATAAGCTTGAGTGACTCCAAAGCACGTTTCTCCATTTTAATTCAAAGTAGTTGCATAAAAGATGTACCAATTTTTGGAAACAAAAAGTCGTTTGGAACAGAAGAAAAACTCATTCCGTATGTCTGAATCCTATTCAGTTGTGTATGGTCACAAAGCATGTCTCCTTTTTATCCTTCAGTAAATGGTTATTCTCTAAGATATGGAAGAAAAGGAAAAAGGTTTAAGGATCTTTGTCAACTCTCTTGTGAATCAATATTGTTCTGTTTCTTGTATTATTTATCTCCCCTTTAATTGGTTTCAGCTCCTTAGACAGCAAGGTCCTGTGATAAACTGTGTAAAATATCTGGGTTATATCTTTCCTCTCCACCATCCCCTTCTTGTTATTAACAGTTTTGAAGATTTATAGGTGGAATATCTGTCAGAATGCAGTCCATGTTCGAGCTCCTGCATTAGTCAAAATTTGCATTTTTCCATTGTGAGGCTGATGCTGTATTGCTACATACCTTTAAAAACACTAAAATAAGGTAACTACTTATATAAATGAAGTGATGAAGTGCAATGCTTCTGCAAGCTATTTAACAGCTGGAAGCCTCATTTTTGAACCACTGTTACTAAAGAGACAGACGTCTTATTTACTGTTATTATTTTTTCATCTGAAAAGGGTTTAGATCTTTCTGCATTTACTTGACATGCCCCAAAGTTTTTAAATAAAAATATAAAAATATTTAATTGTGTTGGCTGACTTTTAGGAATTCTGACATCTAAAATATGGGGAAAAAAAGAAAAAATACTTGTATTATTTTTACATCATGCTCAAGCATAGATTACTCTGTAAGTAGCATTATCCTGTTGAATTACATCATGTCATGTTGCTTTCAGTTCATTTGCCCCATCTTTAGCTTCTCTAATGTTGGCATTTTTTGTTAGTATGCATAGCAGTTCTTAAAATTCTGTGCCAAAATTCTAGTTGAATATGCAAATGAAGTGTATGTCTGCCATAACATTTTCCTCTAGGGTACCGTTGAATGAAACAAGCCAAAAATATCTTGTTCATTTTTGCTGAAAAAAATGAAACCAAAAGGAAGAGTTTAAATGTGCATTTCCACTGCTTAAAGAAAGAAAATAGAAGACATACAGTTCAACTCTTGCTTTTGGGTATACACCTTGGGAAAATATCTTTTAAACCCTGTAAAGTGCCTGCTTTAGTTACTTTGTAATGCAGGGTTTGTTTTGATCTAAGGCATGTAATACTTACTATGATACATGCCATTCTTACGATAATGATGTTAAATTTAGTTAGAATTTTTAATTGGTCTTTGTTATGTTATGATATCTCCTTCTAATACTTTTTCTCTAAGGTTATGGTGTTATGACAGAGTAATATTTGCCAAATCTTGACAAAAGAAGTCATTAGAAATACTGACTCTGTTTCTTTAGTGTATTAGATTCCCAAATATAAAACTAAACCAAGAAATGCACTCATTTAATATTATTATTGAGCATACTGCCAGCACACAGGCTGCAATACCCAACAGTATTTCTAGTCTTGTATTTTCTGTATTTATTCTCTGAAGTATACAGCACTCACTTATTGAACTGGACAGTTAGTTGCTCCCTCCTTTTGTCCAAGACTGCCTACAGGCTGACATAAAAAAGGTACTGCAGTAAGAAAGAGGCTGGTGAGATGTTAGAAGAGTAAGAGAAGAGATCCAGCAGACTGGGGAAACGGAGGCAAAATGATTAATTTTGAAAAATAGACTCTTTTTGAAAGATAAGAAAAAAAGAATCTGTTTGACAAGAGAATGAAGCCATATCCTCTAAGGACAATGTGCTATAATGTGACAGATACAGTACAATAGAGTGCAAACAAGATATTTTTCATAGACTTTTTCTGCATCAAGTCCTACTCAAGTCTTTCAGCACAAACCAGGCAAGCAATCTATATGACAAACAGCACCAGAAGTAACTGTAAATTGTCTAAGCTCTTGATGGAGAAACAGAAAGCTCTAGTACATTTTGGTAAGGAAAAAACCCCAAAACCGCCTAACATTTTCCTCGAACATTGTATGTCATTATTTATCTTCATTAAGAGCAGCCAGGTGTAGAAAGTTATGTGGGGACGTGTATCCTCTGAGGAGCCCTGGCTGGCAAAGAATGTATGATGGGAGGTTGTAGACTAATTAACCTCTACCGCTCATTGTGCACAGGAAGAAAACCATGTTCATACAGAAGGCCTTAAAAAGATAAAACAGCTGGAAAAAGAATATTGGGATGATGAGATAGGTTTCTAACTTATCAGTGTATCACAGGGCATTCAGAGCATTTAGATAGACCTAAAAAGGCTTTTGAATGCAGATATTTGTTCCCTCTGCCCACAGTTCATCTTGACCTGAACTCCCTGCAGAACAGAGTTACTGCTGTATTGTCACAATACAGAGTGCAAGTGATGCCTTTCCCTGGTCTTAAAATCAAGTCATACACGTTTAGAAGGGGAAAAGGGATTTTACCTTGATATTTATTTTAAGGATCCTTAGGTGCACCACGTCCAGGTCAAATGCACCGAAATGCACCCCGCAAAATGCACCCAAAAATAGGGAATAACATTATAGGTTTTACTAATTAGCATATCTATCAAAGATTCCCCAATGAGAGGCTCGAGCGAGCCTCCCTCCTCAAGGAACTCACCCCTGGATGGTTCTATCTTAGTTTACAGAATGTGTTCTGGAGAGGACCTTGGGGTCTGGGGCACACTGATCCCTACCTACAAAGCTTCTAAAATGTTTAGTCTCCTAGCTTGACAAACAAGTCCAGGAATGTAGGGGAAAAGCACTAGGAATACAGAAGTTGTAAAAAAGGTCTAACAGGGGTATAAAAGAAAAGGCAAAAAAAAATCTTCATGGTATCACAAGGTACTGTACTTGTCTCTCATCAGGGATTACTAGATTCATGTATGATAACATGCTGAGGAGAGCTATGCAGTTCTCCATCCAGCAAGAGCAAGGCAGAATAAGCTTTATTTCCCTTTCAGAAAACCATGTGAACATACACAGATTTAAAAAAAATAAATTGGTAAATCCCAAAAATTTCTGAAGGGATCTGAGCAATGTTTGAAATTTCCAGGTTAAATGATCCATACAGATCTTTTACCATAGTGATCTACTGTAAAATTTTGGCAATTACCGGTCACTGCTTTCATACAAAGTTCGAGCCTGATATCAAATATCTCAGCTATTGGCTTTAAAATGAGCTGAATATATTAATAAAAATTTACTAGCTGGTTTTAGGACTTCTTCATAGGGTTTTAAAATCATATCTGACTCTATTTCTCAGCATTATTATAAATACTAGTATTAGTACCACATTCTTTATCTTCTTAATGTTTTAGAATATAGTTGAAATTTCTGTATATTTTTTGTGGGTATCTATCAGGTATTTTTAAGGTTAAGAATGCTGGATTGTAGGCTTCAGTGTTAGTTATTTGGATTGCTCTTACTTTTTCCTTGATATTGTTGGCAGGGTATAACAGGGAAGTGACTTTTTGATATATTATTATAATTATTAAATAGGATCTGAACATGTACACATATGTATTATTTAATTAAATAACAATAATAAAACCTGAGAGAAGAGGATTGATACTTTGCAGAAATAGAAAGTAAATTAATAGACTCAATAAAAGACAACGTAGAGGAAAACATTGCAAGGCTGCTTTTGTTAGTTCAAACCAGATTATAATTTGTCATCATTTAAACAAAAATTATCAGATGGCAACCAGGAGAAATCAAAAGTTCAGGAAAGAATCATAAAAAATTCTCTACTGACAGGAAAGTGTTCAATCAAGAAATTTGTTATAATCATCCTGGCTCCTTCCCTGTTTTTATGCAAGAGCTGAACTACCATTGTAATAACTAATTCCATTATATGGAAGAAAATAAGGAGATAGCATTTGTTTTATGCAATCTTCTTATGCACATCCATGTACATGACATGCACAAATGAGCTGGACCACTCCCATCCTACCTTCATTCAAGAAGCTAATGATGTCATTCTTATCCAAAATCTATAACAATGAAATTCCATGGACTAATGAACAGAGATACTATGAGATGTCTGTGTTTGGCACATGTCCCCTAAATAGCTTGATGTGCTCAATCTCCCAGTGGCCTGAGGAATGTTCCTTGCATGCACAGATCAGCTCCTGCACAGAAAACTGTATTAATATGCAGAAACTGTGCCAAGGGGATGGTCCTTCTCCTTTATTAATTTAAACATTTTAATATTCTCTATATGCAAAACATAATTAGAATTAATGGACTTTAGCACTAATGCAGTGCCTGCAGCTAGCTGGAGCGTCTATCTTCTGCATATGATAAACATGAATTTTGAATCCCTTACCACCAGCAAGGCTGGGAGCTCAGCTCAGTCTGCTGATGTAGTTTGTGTCCAGATAAAGATCATATCAACTGACAGACAGAGGTAATTATCATCCTTTTGATGAGATAAGCAATTGGTCCTCCAGGGAGGAAGTAAACCATGACTGAGTTGCACTGATTGTTAAACAAGATCTCATTATTAATCTATAAAGACAGTATAGCTGGGCTACAGTAGCATATATCAGACAGAGAATAAATGTCAGATTTTAGTCTGTTGTGCCCAAACTGTTGATAGTTTCCTTGCAAAAAAATCACAAATTCCACACATGACAAAATAGAAAATAGAATTTACATTCTGCCTGTTATTTCACATTCACTTAAGAAACAAAAACTTATCAAGAAAAATATCAGAATATTTGATTTGAAAGTAAGCATGAAAATATGTGGCAAACAGAAGCAGAAATTCAGGACGTGCTGGATACAAATTTTGAGAAATTACAGTGACTATTATTAAAAAGCCAGAACAACTCATGCACTTTTTCATTGTTTTTTTTCTGAACTGAAAACAACAGTAAAATATAAGAATTTGTTTCTGCCAATAGTACAGCCTGAGAAGGTATGAAAGAGTCTTGAATCTCTCATGGTTATTAGCTCTCCCAAATGTGTTCTACTATGGGATTGGTGGGGAAAAAAATCCACCAAAGCAAAGGTCTGAATTCAAGAGCTATTCACAAACACCTTAACCCACCTTAAGTCTTCTTTTACTGATGTAAAGCAGGAAGCTTATCCCAACAGAGCTGCTCACTCATTCACCCTCAGTGGCATGGGGAAGAGTATTTAAAGGGTAAATGTGTGAAAACTCATGGGTTGAGATAAAGATAATTAAGTATGTAAAGCAAAAGCTGTATGCATAAGCAAAACAAAATAAGAATTCACTCACTCCTTCCCATCACTAGGCAACTGTTTAGCCATTTGCAGAAAAGCAGACTTCCATCATGCATAACAGTTGCTTGAGAAGACAGGTGCTCTAATTCCAAAAGTCTTTGTTCGACAGTCCTCCTTCCTCTTTCTTTCCTGGAGATTTTTTGCTGATCATGACTTCACATAATATGGAATATCTCTTTAGTCAGTTGGGGTCAACTCTGCTGACTCTGTCCCTTCCCAAAATCTTGTACATTCCCAATCTACCCACTGGCTGGGTAGTGTGACAAAGAGAATCGGCTTGACATTGTGCACTCACTGCTCAAGAGCTAAAACATTGGTGTGTCATCAACACTGTTTTAGTCACAAATCCAAATGATAACACCATATGAGCTGCTATGAATAAAATTATCCCAGCCAAACCCAATAATCATCATTTTTGTTATGACCTGCCATAAGAGACCTGGCCTCCGTTTCTTGATGTTATCATACAGGTTTAAGTGAATTGCCAGTGTTTATTACCATTTCCCCTGTCTGACATGGTACTTGGAGGACAACTGTACAAAACACTTTGTGCATATGAATGCTTTTATCTCTTTATTGTAGTAATATGCTAGACAATGCGTGAATTACATTCTTTCTCTGTACGTGTCATCCTATTTCTGTCTATAATTAAGGTTTTGGCAGTCCAGTGACTGATCTTTCTATATGTCCTTGTCCTCAAATCTTTAATGAGCACAGGCATGAATTTATTTTATGCCAATATTAAACACCTACACTGATATTTCCATAACTAAATGCAAGCTAAATCATGCTCAATATAACAGTGATTTTAAGTAAAACTAGTATTTTTTCTCTAAATCATTGGGGTAGTGAAATATGAATTCTCACAAATTGTAGAAAACACATTTTGCTCAAACCTTTTAAATAACTGTGGGCCCAGACAGATATGTAGAGCAGCATGAGGAAATACTAATGCTGAACATTAGTTTATGTGTACCTGATAAGCCTGATGCACCACACAGAAAATGAGGGGAGTGAAAAGGATTTACCAATAAGCTAGAATTTCTGTTCTGGTCGTGGTTCATGCTAGGAACTTGATGTTTGTCTCTGGGAGGTCTTAAAGAATGCAGTCATATGTCTCAAAACACTCTTAAAGCCACAGAAAGAATTTCCCATAAGATAAGCCACCAGACAAATCTCCACTGAGATAAGCACAGATGGCAACAATAGCAAGATGTTAGTTCCATGTGTGGTGAGGCACATCTGGGTAACCTATCCAGACAAAACTGTTGGAAAGGAAGCAAGTGCTTATATATATGCCAGCCCAAGCTGTGGGAATGGCATCTATGCCCATGGATGTCCCCTGGGTATCTCCAGAAAAATGACTCTAGGATCCCCACCATCAAGAAGACCAGGGGGAAGAAGACCACTGGGATTCTGTGGGATCCATGTGGTGGTGGTACCTTTCTAACTAATCTTTCTCTTGCTCTCTATTTCTTCCCCCTGTTTCTATCCTATGTCTTTCTATCTCTCTACCTTGCATTTACTGTTAAAATCTGTACTACTGGCTTCAGTATATGGTGTCTTATAATCTAATCTTAACAGTCTTCAATTCACATTGTTAAAAATTATAATAATGGTCCCTGTAAAAAACAAGAACTCCAAACTTGAATAAGAAGCCAGGCTCCCAGCTGCAAAAGCTGTTTACTCTTTCTTCTCATTAAAAAAGCCTGTCAATCTGCTGTAGTTGTGCTGCTATTGTCAATTCTAGAATTACAGCTCTCTCATGTATCCATCCCACATTATAATAACCGTGTGAATTAAAAATATGACAGAATAAACATTATACCTGTGTTGTGAATGAGTGGCTTGTCTATTAAAAGAAACATTGCCAAAGATTAAAAGCGGGGTTTAATATGAATTTTTGAAAATGTGACTTTACAGACTTTGATGGCAAGGTTCACTCTGTTATTTAGTACACAGGCTAAAACATAAAAAGGAAGACAAAAATAGAAGAAATTTGGAATCGTATACACAGAAGCCAGG
>NW_008240046.1:753573-985884 GCF_000691975.1 Corvus brachyrhynchos
AAAGACGACAAGAGTGCAAAGGATAAGGATGCGAGATAAGGGTGCAAAAGGGTTTAGCAACACTTAATCACTGAATATTTTAACATTTAAAAAGTGATTCAATAGGGTTTAGTAAAATTATAACAATGACTTAACTATAAATTTGAGGTAGTAACATTCATATGATAATCAATTCACACACACGTGAGTAAAACAATATCTACGCCTATCAAAAACTTCCCTTAGGTTCAGTGAAATACAAAAATCCCTCTGTGCTTTCCAACAGGCAAGGGCTGCATCTCGAGGAATGTGGAGATGTGGGGGAGGGTGTATCAGCCTAGACTTCATCATCAGTGACGGTTCTTCAAGTGTCTCAAGCCTCAGGTTTTGTGAACTCTTATGTGCACAACTCATAGGGAGGTGCTGGCGCAGCCTGCTGCAATCTGGGTGAGCTCAAAGGGCCTTGCTCAGGACCACTATTTATAGGGTCACAAGATGATTGACTTTGGTCATCATTAGGTTTCCATCCTGGCCATAACCCAAGTCGATTACTACTGGACTTTTTTATCCAAAGTGCATTAACCATGGTACTGTTTCACTAGGGTTACAATTCAAAGTGGTATGGCTTCACCTGGGCTACAATTCAGGTAAATGGTTCACCAAGGCTACAAAGGATAATTGCTTATCCTTTGTTTCCCACCTTGAATGAGCAGCTGATGTTTCTGAATGTTGTCAGCTCTAGCATGCAAGAGCTCCTAGTAAGATCAGGGAGCTCCTCACAGCTGGAATGGTGCAGTCATGGGACACTTCACCTCTCAGATAGCTCAATCAAGACTTATCAGAAGCTTCTGAGATCAGGCCCAAGGATCTTAGGATGGGGGAGCAGGGGCCAGAGGAGGTTGCAGCCCTCCAACGTGTAAGTCTAATAGAAAGAAAGAAAAGAAAAGAAGACTGATACAAAAGTAATAAGAAATGTTGTCTCAGAGATATTAGAAGCGTGGCAAGACCTTACAAATATCAGATTGAAAATTATCTAGCAATATTTGATATAGTACATGTTAGTATTAATTCCTCAGTCGTGCAGTCAGTTTGGGGGGGCTGTCCAACAATTTTTTTCTTCCTTTTCTACCAAACTCATTTTTACTGGTAGCCCATCACTGTGCCCAAATAGAAGAGGTAAGAGTTTGTGTTCTTGCCAATTGGAAACTTTGATCTGCTTTCCTATTTCTCAGCATCTTTAGGTAATATTTTCAATGACAATTCACTTTTCAGCATTGCTCAGGCTTGTGCTCATTCTCACAGGATGAAATCTTTCCCAAAACATCTGTTCCCAGAAAGAATGGTCTATAGTAAACTTGGATACTTGCCAGTTTTCCAGAAAGTTATCTGTTGTGCTGTCTAAAATATTATATTTCCCACTTGACTAAGTGAAAAAACCTCATTACTCAGTATAATAATTTTTTGGATAATTAGTAACTCTCCCATTTCCTATAACTCATTTTTCTCCTTGCATTGTTAATGTTGCCAGCTATAACATCTACTGCAATAGATTATAATCTTGAGGATAGATTTTGGATCCGATTTAAATTTTCTGTATCCTGATGATTAAGTGAACCCTTTTACAAGACTGATTATTTTTCAGGTAGAAATATGAATGTGTTTATAATATGAAGTGGCATATTCCTGGATATTTCCCTGCTTCAAGTTCAATTCTCTTCAATAGCCACACTCAGCTTTAAACCTTGAAAAGTGTTTTCCCAAAGCATCGATTCAGATCCAATTTCAGCTCTGATGACAGTTCTTGCTCACAACCATGACCACTCAACACTAAGTTGTACCAGCTTTGAAACCAGTCTGATTTGGTTTTATTCCATGGCCACAACACTGTCTGTATATAAGCAACTGTTTTCTTTTCCTGTGCTACTTATGACAGTGAAGGAAAGGCCAACAGCTTCCTTCCCAAAATTAAGATCATAATCTACGCTTCCATCAGGAGCATTTGAATTTAGTCAAATGGCATCATCACCCATCTTGAATTAATTCCCATTTATAACATCAGAAATACAAATTCTATGACATTGCCATGTCTGACTGAGATAATTTCAATTGTTGAGGTTTTGACTAAGAAGAAATACAGAGACACAGACAAGGAACTGCAACAGTAGGTGGTTCTGTATTGTTTTGTCTGCAAATGACTCTGTAAAACCATCTTTTTATATATATAGGGGTTTTTTTTTGATCTCTTTGAAATTCAGAGATTTTAAGCCTTTAATTTTTTGTGCTTTGTATTACAGACCACTAAATTCCAAAAGCCTACCTAAATAATTTCCTTCTACAGTTATTAATCCAGTGAATAGACCTTATCTTCTCAACAGTAATTGTCACATAGATTTTGGTGTCAAATTACAAGAGTTTCATTCCTAGTCTCGCATACAGCTGTCTAACTCTCTCTGCACATTCAGATATATTTCAATGCAGTAACTGTTTTGGATATCTCCTCTACCACTCATCCTTATTTCTTGAAGTAGTATCTGCCATGGAGACAGGAAAGATCTTCCGCACAATTTCATTCTTATCTCCTTTGATCCTGCAAGCCTGCATGATCCCCAGTGCATGTCTGTCAACCACTAAGTCTGACTAGCATCCCATCTTTTCCATTGAATGAAAGGGTATTTCACTAACTGAAGATTTGCACAGTACTCAGTATCACTTTTTGATTTTAATTAAACCTTGATAATAAATTGAAGAAGAAGGAAACAGATTGATAGCTGAAAAAATATCCACTCTGATGGTACCATCCCAGCTATGAAATTGAAGATTTTGAAATTCATGAAAAAGTAATAATTCTCCAGCTTTTCTCATGAGCTCTCTAATTGATTAATAATTCTGCTGCTTTATTAACAGTAACTTGCAAACTAATATTTTGTTTAGGCATTTCAGACACAAAAAAGGATCTCATACTTTTCATTAGCAGGTAACACTTCCACCTTCAGCAAGGTGACCTACATTCTGAATAAACCTGTTCTGCAAACTAAATTGTATCCTAGTGCCACACTTCCTGAAAAGACAAACTTAATAAAGTAGTTATTATTAACAAGGATATTCAAAATGCTGAAATGCACCATGGATGTGAGCTCTAATATTTTCTGTTGTGGTAGGCAGACAAAACTCTGCCCATTAAGCTCAAAACCAATATTTCATTAAGCTGTTCAAAACTCATTTTTGCCAGCAGTGTCTACATGTCCTTAGACTATTAGAAAACAAATGATGGGCTTTTAAAGAAGTGATATTAAAAAATAAAAAATTCAAGATGTTGTAGGAGATATTGTAAGGAGTAGATGGCCATACCTGGAGAGCCTTTAATGATGAGTTCCAGGTTTTTTGCTAGTGCTTTTAATCCTTCAAATTATTTATTTTAAATAGGGATAACTGGTCTTTAGAAAACTCACTTATGCTTGTTTTGAAGGTAAAAAACCATAATCACTGGTAATAATAAAATACAACGGGTTTTTTCCTTAGCATTGAAGAGCACTATCATTTTTAACAATGGCCTCTTCAGCCTTGGTCCATAATGACTGTGAATAATTATAATCAGTACAGACTAAAAAAAATTAATGATTCTCAGCAACAAAATAAACTGGCTATATGGTTTTAGAGGCATGAAAAATATTCTGTTGAAACTAATTTTCATATATTCAGAAAAATTGAATTTCATATTTCTTACCTTTATAGAATGGCTCCTTAATTCTTTATGTGTACATTTTTATTTAAATAGTATAGAAACATATTGTCTCTTCCAAAAGAGCAGCATAAAGTAGTATTTTCCATTTTCCCTCATTTCTTGTTACCTCTATATATTGAATTCTTCCCAAAAACTACAGCACATGATATTCATCATTTCACAGACCACTTATCCTTTTTTTACTGTTGTAAACTCCCTATTTTCCACTTTTTCTTAATTGTATACAAGCAGGACTAGAGACTCTTTTAACTGTAAATATAATATATCCTCTTAATATCGTCTGAAATTAATTGTACATATTGGTCTTTCAAAGGAATCTGAGGAAAACAAATTTCTCTCAGTTCAACTAATTAAACAATAATAATTTTGGAGCTTCTTTTTAACATACAATAAACACATGAGCCTCTATACAAACTAGATCATATGTACACTTATAATTAAAATATTACAAAATATATATGGATTTGTTTAGATAAGGCTAGTTGTTAAGAAACAGAAGTCAGTGTTATTCAGAGGGGTTTTTTTCATATGCTCTAAAATCTAGTTTTATGTATGATGAAAAAATTATATATCCTTGTCTTCAGGTTCAAAACACTGAAAAGAAAGAATAATTTAAAAAATAACTAGAGAACTTTTTCAAGTACAGAATATGAGTAATATAATCAATATTGTTGAATAAATCTAATGGGCAACTTCTTTTTGATTTCATATATTTTTTACACAAAAATTTTAAGAAACATCCAGCATTCATTTTTTAATTATGGAAAAAGGCACTGACTACAAAAAAGTCTTTCCAAGACTTCCTACAGACACCGGCTCTCAGGTGTTGGGGGTTTTTTAATGGTGTTAGGGAATTTAAAAAAAAAAGAAAAAACAAAAAAAAACCCCAAATAGATAATCTTTGATCAAATTTTATGGTTTTTTCAACATCATAGGAAGAATATTAATGTATATGTTACAGCCACAATTTCACCTAATTTGTTTGGTGTACAGCATTATTAAATTACGACCATATTAACAAAATATAGAATTGGTTTTAATAATGTTCCTGCATTTTACAATAGGGACTTAGAGAATGAGGTAGAAAAATAATTGTCAGAAACATTTTTTATGCTATTATAACCCAACCCTCTCCTTCCCCCCATCCCCATTCATTTTATTGTGTAAGTTCTCATTTATGAAACAACTGCTCTTCCATAGTTTGTATGTTTATTTCAGTTTTGTTTTGTTTTTTTTTTACCTGTTCTCTTGTACTTTTTCATACTATATGCTCTGTAGAAGATCCAAGCAATTGTTAAATGTCAGTCTCCGTAAACATTGAAATACTTCTTTTAATCATCTATTTGAAATATATAGAAAATTTTGTTCTTCTAATTATTGTTTGTAACAACTCCTTATAAATTATTAATTTTTTAGAAAGGACTATGATGGAGCTGTAAAAACTGGAATATTCCTTTGAGTGACTGATGATACAATTCCAATGGATGTTTATCTTATTTTTGAATGTCAACACCAACATACAAAATTATAGTATTTTAAGGAACTTTAATTTCTAGCACCTTAAAATAAAGATTGCAGATATTTTAGACATTCTTTTTATTATTTTATTCATTTTTCATTTTTTACACTGTTTTGTTACCTGCAAAATTTTCAGGTTAATCAAATTATATCACAATCTAAGATTCTTGATTTTATTTTGAGTTTTCCTATGAACTTTTTGGAATGGCCTACATGTGAATTGGCATAGACCTATTCATTCCTAGATTTCACTTTAGTAAGGGTCAAAGCATATCTAATTTGCTTCTTTGAGCCATGTAAATGATTTCCCAAATCACCAGAAATATATATGAATAAATATGAATATTACAGATTTAAGTAATTTTAAAATTATATAATTAGACTATAGCTTATTACAGATGGGCAATAATACATCAAAATAATTATTTCATTTCTTCACCTGTTAGCAAAGTGGGATTCACAAATGGCAGTGGAAACAAGTATTCTACAAACAAGCCACTTTTTCCATCCTCTCCCCTCATCACTTAAAACACTCTTGATTGAAGAAGTTGTTTTAGAAATCATAGGTAACATTAGTAAAATTTAAACATGGAAGCGCAAACAATGACAAGAGTTAATTCTAACAAAACATAGTCCTACTCTAATTATAAGGCACAGGTGAAGATGAATAGGACCATGTACAAAGGTATCTAACCTTAAAAAGCATGATAGTAGCTATAGGATATAGCTGGCAGATGGAAATTTAAAATCTTCTGTTATATATTGCAGGAATCACCTATAATTCTTCAGCACTGTAGTATGACACGAACTGCTTTGGTGTGATTTGGAGGAAAAAACCCAAACATAATGAAGTGAAAGATGCCTGAAAATAGTTCTGTAATCATCTGGATGGATTTGGGATGTTATCGCAGAATGCATGGGATTTTTCTTTCTGATTTTTTGGAAGGCAGGTTATCTGATGACTTTTTAACTTTGAAGGAGAACGCTACTGATTTTACACACACTGTCAGCTGATGACAATCTAAGAGGGCCTGAACTTTTTCGGTTATTATGTCGCAATAACCAAAATAGCTCTTTAACAATTACACTCTTTTTCCCATAAGAAAACTTTTCATCCATCCAAAGATTGGTTAGTGGTTTTTCCCTCCTTCTTCTCCTTGATCAAGCCCCTTTAGTAGCTGATGAAAATGTGTTTGAGTTCTTTTCAATTATTAGATGTCAACTTGCCTAGTAAAAATTCCCAAGTGCTTACAGTAGATCTTCCCAGGTAATATAATTTGATTTTGCCTTTTCAACTGATTTTAACCCTTATACTGCAAAACTTCTCAATACCCAAATCAAAATTTTTAATAAATCACTATTGAAATTTCACATATATCACAGGAGAGACGAGAAAATATGTTCACAGGATGATATATTTTTACATACCAAACTTCCATGAACCTTTCTTCATCCATTACTTCTACACATAGAGAAGCAATGACAAATAATAGTGTTTCTACATCAGCCAATTATTGCTTTTCTTTGAAAAGATTTTTATGGTATTCTACTAGATTTCTTCAGTAAAAGAGGGATAATAAGAATAATTAATTTGTTTTTATTGCTGTTTTTTATATATGAAACAATTACTTGAAGCATCTGATATACCATGTTACCAATAAATAGCTGTTTTTACATTCCACATTTAAGTCTTGGGTGTTTACAAATATAAACTAATATGAATGTATGAAAAGCAGAAAAAAAATTAGGATGATAATGTCACAGGACATTGATGGTATAATCTAAAATGGAGGAAATAGTACTTTTTAAAAAGACAGCCAAACTTATGTGACATTGCCAACATTATTTTAGAAGTGTTTGTAACCATTGCATCTGATACAGAAGAATCCTTTGAAGAGTGAAGTTGTTCTTTTTAATATATTGCTTCAGTCTATTGGTTTTGACTGTGGCAGGGCCTTCTGAAGTAATCTTAACGATACCAGGTGGGGGAATAAGCAGGGAACTGTATATCTGCCTAAATAGGTCAAATGAGAAAAGGAACAGATGAAGGACTGTGATATAATTTCTAAAATGATCTCTGCAGTTGTTTGAAATATCAGGTTTTCCCTGCACATTTAAGGACACACTGACAAATACTGCCCTGACTCCTCTCTCTTTTACTGCAAAGATATGAATAAAATTACAGAATATTAAAAAGTAGATGGAATTTGTCTTTTCATTCTGCCACTTCCCCCCTCCTCACCCCCCCTCCCCCCCAAAAAACCATCGGTGGCTACACTGGAGCATACTAACACTTCAATAACACTGAAAGTGCATACTTTAAACTAAGGTGCAATTTACAGTACATTTTAGAGAACAGCTACTGAGACCTGGGCACAGTTCCAGTGCTGACACTGCAGTGCAATTGAAAGACACTGAACTGTCACAGATGTTTCTTTTCTAGTACTGATTGTCAGAGGACCTTATAAATTCCAGGGAACTTCTTGAAGTGAGGTATCCTAATAAAATTATTTTTTAATAAAACAAATTGTACTTTCAAGGTATGTCTGAGCTATTGTTGAGTACTTAATGACTGTAACATTTGACAGTATATTTGCATTCAAAACTGCACCTAATTCATTGCTTTGTGAAGCTTGAAAGTTTCTTTACTTACAGTAAAACAAACCCTATTACAGATAACTTTCTGTAACATATCTTAATCTTGCACAGGCATTTTTTATGGCAGTATGAATCTGTGTTTATTTCATTATGTATCCAAAACTACATATCAGTTAAGAAAAAGAAAAAAAAAAGACGAGGATGAAAAGAAATCATTTTTTTAATGGATGTCAATGATGGCCATGTAGAGAACAAACTTTAAAAAAAAGTTCTAAAAGCAAGAAGTAAAACTGACAGGAATCATCATAAGTTTCCTTTTCTCTTCACTGTACCTTGGATGTTTTACTGTATGTGATAAACTCAACACTTTCTTAATAACTGCAGAAAAATTTGTATAGACATAAAGAGTAATTTATATATGATTCACTGAACTTATGCTATTAATATTCATTGCTATTTAGACAATACTATCATTCCTTGATAATTTCAACTGTCTCAAATATGTGTAATAGAAGAATAGAAGTATTCAAAAAAATCACAATCTTCCATAATTTGGAATCAATTTTCCAGCATATAAAAGTCTTATTGTCCCACCTGCTCTGTGCTGTGATAAACTGTAAAAGGAAGATTATTACCTGCACTGAATCAGGGCCACAGCACCAGTGCTTTGGCCAAAACCAGCACCCACGGAGATGGAGTTGGTCCTGGCATTGACATCCCCACAAGGTGCCAAGGAGGCCCTCTCATGGCCACTGGCAGGATAGGGCTGCCCTTTGCCAAGCTAGCACCAAGCACTGCCTCAGGTCTGGCAGCCAAACTCTCGTGGGTATATGCTTAGGAACCTTTTAATAAGGTTGGGGGGGGGGGGCGTTCTCCCTCCACATTTCCTATTCTATTCTATTCTATTCTATTCTAGTCTAGTCTAGTCTATTCTATTCTATTCTATTCTACAGTAAAACTTCACCGGCCATTTCCTCACATCCTATCACTTGTTACTTGGGAAAACAGACTGACACCCACCTCACTCCAACCTCCTTTCAGGTAGTCACAGACAGTGATAAGGTCTTCCTTCAGCCTCCTTTATGATCCTCCAGAGCCTTCAACAGCTTCCTTGCTCTTTTTTGGACACATACACATACAATTATATGTATACTTTTGAACATGCATTACTTTATTTTTTTCCTCCCTTGAATCATTTCATATACTTCAAAATTCTCTGACCAAATTCAATTATGTAATGAGAATACATTAAGGCATTATATCAGTTAAAATTTAAAATTATCTCACAGTTTTCTGTTCCTCAAGGTAAAAGTTTTTTCCATTTATCTTACAATCATAGAATAGTTTGGGTTGAAAAAGAAATTTTAAAGATCATCTAGTCCAAGCTTACTGCCATGAAAGGTACTAGATCAAGTTGCTCAATGTCCTGTCCAGTATGGCCTTGAACACTTCCAGGGGATGATCTTCCATGACTTCTCTGGGAAACCTGTTCCAATGTCTCACCAAAATCATTGTAAAAACCTTCTTCCTTATATTTAATCTAAACCTACTCTCTTCAAGTTTAACACCACTACCTTTTGTTCTGTCACTATGAGTTTTGTTATAAGTCTATCTTTCTAATAAGTACCCTTCAAAGATTGAAAGACACAATAAGATCTGTTTCCCCTAGCTGGCACAACCCCAGTTGTCTCAGCCTTTATTCACAGCACACATTTCCATCCTGCTGATCATTTTTATGGCCTTTGCTCTGAGTAAATATGCTCAAGCAATTCCATGTCTTTCCTCTACTGAGGAATCCAGAGCTGGGTTTCACTAGAGCAGAGCAATGAAGGAGAATCACAGAATCACAGAATCATTAGGGTAGGAAGGGACCTCTAGAGAGCATCCAGTCCAAAACTCGTGTCAAGGCATGGTCACCTAGAGCAGGTTACACGTCCAGATGGATTTGGAATATCTCCAGACAGGGAGACTCAATGCCCTCCCTGGGCAGCCTCTTCCAGTGTTCTGCCACCCTCAAAGTAAAGCAGTTCTTCCTCATGTTAAGATGGAACTTCTTCTGTTTTAGTTTATGGCCAT
The DNA here is from genome assembly GCF_000691975.1 of Corvus brachyrhynchos. Taxonomy (NCBI): domain Eukaryota; kingdom Metazoa; phylum Chordata; class Aves; order Passeriformes; family Corvidae; genus Corvus; species Corvus brachyrhynchos. The sequence continues at coordinate 763,487 of NW_008240046.1, forward strand.
TGCTCCTTGTCCTGTTGCTGGGCACCACTGAAAAGAATCTGGCACCATCCTTTGGCACCTGCCTTTGAGATATTTTTATGTATTGATGAGGTCCCCTCTCAGTCTTCTCTAGACTAAACAGGCACAGTTCCTGCAGTCTCTTCTCACTGGAGAGATGCTCCAGACCCCTCACCAACTTTCTGGCCTCTGCTGGACCCTCACCAGTAGCAATTTGTCTTTCTTGGACTGTGGAGACCAGAACCGAACACAATACTCCAGATGTAGCCTGTAGGGCAGAGTAGAGGGGGAGGATCATCTCCCTAGGCCTGCTGGCCACACTTTTCCTAATGCACCCCAGGATATTATTGGCTCTCCTGGCTGCAATGGCATTGCCAGCTCATTATCAACTTGTCATCCACCAAGACTCTTGGGTTGTTCTCTGCAGAGCTGCTCTTTAGTGGGTCATCCCCTAACCTCTGCTGGTACTCAGGGTTATTCATCCCCAGGTTCAGGACCCTACACTTGCTTTGGTTGAAGTTCATTAGGTTTGTCTCCACCCAGCTCTCAAGCCTTTCAAGGTCCGGCTGAACAGCAGCACAGTCTTCAGCTATATCAGCCACTCCCCCCAGTTTTGAATCGTCAGCAAACTTGCTTAGGCTGCACTCTGTCTGTTAGTCCAGGCTGCTGATAAACAAGTTAAATAAGACTGGACACAGTACTGATCCCTAGGGAGCACCACAGACTGTAGGCCTCCAATTCTATTTCACTGATAATGACCCTCTGAGCTCTGCCATTCATCAAGGTCTTGATCCATCTCACTGTCTCGTCATCTAACCCATAGTTCCTGAGCTATGAGGATATTATGGGAGAGAGTGGCAAAAGCCTTGCTGAAATCAAGGTAGATGACGTCCACTGCTCTCCCCTCATCAACTCATACTGCCATGCCATCATGGATATCACATCGGTCAGGCAAGATTTCCTCTTGGTAAATCCCAAGTGACTACTCCCAATGACCTTCTTTTCTTTTACATGCTTGGTACTGAGCTCCAGAATGATCTGTTCCACCACTTTTCCAGGGATGGAGGTGAGACTGACTGGCATGTAGTTTCCCAGGCTCTCCTCTTTCTGTTTTTGAAGATAGGAATAAAACTGGCTTTCCTCCAGTCATTGAGCATTTCTCATCATGTTCGCCATTATTTTTCAAAAATGATGGAGAGTGGCTTAGCAACATCTGCCAGCTCTCTCAGACCCGTGAGCGCATCCCATCAGGAGCCAAAGATTTATGGGTGTTGAATCTCCCTAGCCTATCTCTAACTGAATTTTCTGCCACCAAGAAGTCTTCCTTTTTTCAGCCTTCCTCTCTTAGCCTCAACGCCCATGATTCCTGAAGGCTAGTCTCAACACTAAAGACTGAGGCAAAGAGGCATTCAGTAATTCCACGTTCTCTTTTTCTTCCACCACCAGGATATGATGTCCTTGACTTTCTGAGGTGAAAATGCACATTTCTGTCTTGTATCCAACTTTTCATCCACAAGATCCTCAAGTCCTTCTTGGCAGGGCTGCTTTCAATCCATTCATCCCCAGTCTGTATTGATATTGGGGATCGCCTTAATCTAAGTGCAAGACCTTGCAGTTGATGTTGAAATTCTTGAGGTTAAAAGATATTTACAAAGGAACAGCAACATTGGGAAGTTTTTTGTTTGTTATTTTTCTAGTTATGTTTTGCATATAAAAAACAAATCCTATGTAGATCATAGGTATTGTTGACATTTGCATTCTTTAAGACTTTATAACATTATATGATCACTTTAATCCACCTGGTTACAATGCATAATTTCCTAATATAAAACTCTAGAGACATGTTTGAGTTGCATGTTATTCCAAGGTCAATAAATAGTTCATCTAACAGCTCCATCATTGGTGCTATGATCAGTCAGTAGTGTCATTAGAAAGCAAGAATCAAACTGCTGGAAATATTCCAACAAAATAATGTTGAATGTTTTCCAGAAAGTCTTTTCCAAAAGACATGAGTTACTCCATCTCCTGGACTGGCAGTTATCCAGATAATGTCCTACACTTTGTATGGTGTTACCTAGTGACTCACTGTGTATTATCTATGCCCCACTGCATCATGGATTGTCCTTGGTATCTGATAGCAATCAACTAGAAATCTCATAATGACTTTGTTATAGATTCTTGTGCCATTTTTGTGTCTTCAGCTACGTGAGAGGGTTTGCTTAAGACTGTATTTTTATCACAAGCAGATTCAGAGAGGGATTCGATGACTCCTGATTTTCTGCAGGTCGTGACTGGGGTAACGAAAGAGTTGTCTCAAGAGTTAAAATTATAACACATCAATCACTTACCACCTCAATAACAAGTAGTATCAGAGAAAATTTTAAGAGAAGAGGTGGAGATAACCTTGAAGAAGACTAAAGAAGTCCCAGTTGTATTCATGAAATGAGATAGAGTTTGATTGACTGTTTACAGGAAAGCACTGAAATAGTGAACGCACTCTTATTTTAAGAATTTTGTGAGCTTTATTGCACATCCTTTACTCAGATGGTATAAGAGAACAATAGGTAGATAGATCTTCAAATAATTTTTTCCCTTATTTAGGGCTTTTACTTCATAGAGAATGAGTATTTTTACCTAAATGATGACTCAGGAATAAAAGCTATATATTTAAACTGATGAACTTTATGCCAATCAGCATAATAGCTCTTTTACTGGAACTGCATCAGAAATAAATTGCTCTCATGATTCTCTCTGAACTAAATCCAAGAACAAATTCATTTTCTGTTGTGTTCCAAAAATTCTGTCCCTCTGTAGGGTAGAGTACAGTGTGTAAAATTGCATAGTGGAGTTTTGCATATTTATTTTTCTTCATACGGTGATTTAGAAAATTGATTTTTTTTCTCCATTCCCTCTCCTTATCTCCTATGTTGTCTTTTAATTTCTCAAATTGTACTTTCTCTGTTTTTTTTTTTTTCAAATTACAGATCAAAGGATTCTGTGATCATTGGAAAGAGCAACATATTTCACAGGCTTCCCTAAATTTTTGTTCTTATATGTTATATATATATATATTTTTAAGTACCATTTTCAGCACTGAAGCAAAATAACCTGCAATTATTTTAAAGAACAAGATGTAGTGTACAGGTAATACTTAACTTTTAAAAATTTAATTAAAAGTATAATTAAAAAAAATATTATAAATTTATACAATGCATTTTGATGAAAGCAAAGGTATTATTATTATGACCAGCTGCAGTGGTAAAACAAACTCATCAACCAGCTTAGAAAATGGAAAAAGGATCAACTAAAGTTCTAGATGACAAGGAATCAAGTGTAATTATTTGAAGAACATTATATATTCTTGACTTTCATTTCAATACACAGGTAATTTTTTTCATCTGCACTTGTTTAATATGGCTACGCAAATATGTAAATGAGGTCTACAAACATACTTTTAAACAATCTGGCTGTGACAGAATCAAAAGACTACTTCTGATACCTCATTTTAGAGCTCTATGCTTTGTTGATCAATCTGACCCTATAAGCAAAAACATAGTTGTTCAGGTCTTAGCACAGGTAGTTTGTTGGAATAAAATATCTAAAAGCATAGGTGAGAGGTATTAGCAAAGCCATGTTATGTCTAAGATAATTATTATGTGATACTTACATGACTCTGCTTGATGATCACATCGATGAAATTCATTTAACAACTCTGTGTTTGGTTGGTTTTCTTTATAAGCTGCAATGATCATTTCACTTGGTTCAAAAAAACAGACTCATAAAATCTTTGGCTAATTTTTTTTTACATAAATTAAAAGGGGGCATTTTAGTCTTTGAATAAAATGCAGCCTCTGTTAACAGCTGAGGTAAATAGCAAGATGAATTCAGATATTTTCATTTAATCAGGAATTGTTTTCAGCAATAAAAATAAAGCAGTACTTCATCAAATCAAGTTAGTGTTGATTTTGCACAAATACTCTTTTGCAAAATTTATAGTCAAAAAAAGAGTACTGAGGGGAAAATCCTTTCTCTTGCCTTTTTTCTTTTTCATCGCTTAGAAAACCTTGTCCAAGTTCATGGAATATAAAAATTAACTAATTCCAAAAGCTTGCTTTACATCTGATTTAGCTTGCTTTGCTTATATACAAATGCAGAATTTCTATGATCCCACACACAATCTTCATACCAAGTCATGTCTGCTGAAAACACGGAAGGAAGATTGTTGTAGTTACACAGTTTTAGTCAGGATTTTTTCTTAATATTTAATTAGCTGTGAATGTAGAGTTGCCCCCTGGAGATTCTGCTGTTTTCCTAGACAGGACAAATTACTGCTTGTCCTGGATATTGAGCACTGATCTTACTTCCCTGTCTCTAGCAATGTTGTCTCTTCATTTACACATTTGCCCATGGAATTGTCCATTTTATTGTCTTTAGAGAAACTTGCACAAAGCGCATTTCAGCCCCTGGAAAAAATTATGGAAGTACTTAGCAGTATCTGAAGGACTAGAAAGTGACTGAAAATACATCATGGTAAATTGTGTTTAACCAACCTGATGCTTTCCTATGATGTAACAATTTGTAATATAAAAATGAGTAACAGTAGAGCTGTGGATGTCATCTACATCATGTTGATTTTAACAAGATGTTAAATTGATAAGATATGGACTGACAATAGGTGAAAAATTGGCTCAGCTGCCAGACATAAAAAGGGACATTGTGAGTAAAAAGGAGAAAAATTATGGAAGGAAAAAATTCTCACGTGTCATAAGCTAAAAAAGATGTTCACATTTAGGAGGCTCAAGGGAAAATGAAAACCCACTGTGACTGTCAAATTTATAGGACTGTGTAAGAATTCTGCATGTAAAAAAAGGAAAGAAGTTGGTGAGATTAGTTAATAGAATTTAGCATCACTATTCATCTGCGGGTCCTGTCTGACACAGGAATAATACATACTAGTTTTTTGCTGCTACTATTACAAGTTCACTACAAGCAAATGTGAACACTGCAAAATATCTGTTCAGCTACTTAAAACACTTTTTCAGCGCTTTAGGTAACAAGTGAATTTTATTTTGACTGCTATAATTGCATAGTTTCAAAATTAAGATTATTAGATCAGCTGCACTTCCTGATGAAAGTGTGTAGAAGACTACCTTTGGCCAGATATATTAACAACTTGTGTATTTGTTAAACTTATAAGTTAAATTTGTAGTTGAAATAAAAACATAATGGGTTTTGGTTTTATCACCCCTGGAAATGGCACCAATGTGGTTTTAGAACCATAGAATAATTTATGTTGGAAAAGATCTGTACAATCATTGAGCTGTAAACTAGATGTTAACTAGCAGTGCCAAGTCCACCACTAGAACACTTTTATGTCACCTGGGGACATGTGCCTGTCTTTTAAATACTTCTAGGGATGCTGACTCAACCAACTCCCCTAGGCAGTCTGTTTTGATGCTAGGCAACCCCTGTGGTGAAGAAATTTTTCCTAATATCCAATCTACACTTACTCTGGTGCACCTTGAGGTCATTTCCTCTTGTCCTTTTGCTCGTTACTTGGGAGAACTGTCCAACTCCATGTAACTCTCTCATTAGAGAGCAGTAAGGAAGCCCCTGAATCTCCTTTTCTCCAGTCTAGACAACCCCATCCCCCTCGGCTTCTCCTCACAGGACTTGTGCTCTAGCTTTTTCATCAGAGTCATTGCTGTTGCTGCTATACCAGTCTTTTGCACTTTGGTACACCCTAAGGTATATACAACACCGTTTCAGGATATGAACTTAACTTTCTGAGATCTGAGAATTTTATTTATGGAAGCACTGTTCCAGTGTTCTGAGTGGAAAGAATTCACTTGGATTGCTATTACCAACATGCATTTTTGCCTTTTAAATATTTCTTTGTTTCCAAAGTCTGTAAACAGCATAAAAACTAGGCCTTCTGTCAGTCACTGCATCTCACTGCTTTCAAATTCATTTTACATATATCTAGACATGATGTGCAGATTAATTGACAGTACCTGGTCTAACATGCATTTTCAACTTTGATTATGAAAGGGAAATTGAAAGATGTTCAAGGTACCACTGCTCTAAGCAATAAGTGATGTAGCACCTGGAAAATTCCCTTTCAAATCTTTAATGCATTTAGAAAGTGCCTTACTGTTTTAAAGATTCTCAGTCATTTAGGAGCAAGGAAAGCAATAGTTTTATGGGTCTTATAAAGTCTTCCATTTTCTGATATCTCCAAATGCTTCATGTATTAAAAGCATTATGAACATTATCACATAAATGCTGAAGTATCTAGATGACAAGACTGCAGATACCATCATACTGTGTAGGTGAAAGAGGCATTTGGTCAAGGGCAAACATTCATGGTAGAGACAAGACTATGGAAGAGATACTGTTAATTCAGCTAGAGATATTGTTAATTCAACCAACATTAGGTCTTGGATTTTAAAGCTAAATCTAATACTGCATCTGAAATATTCCCAGCAGCTGGTTAATCTTTTTTTAAAATATTTTAATTTTTATTCTTCCTATTTTACTTCTTTCACTTTTACCAGTGAAATCTCTTCCCTTTGGTCTTTTAATCAAAGATCCATTTAAATGACCCTTTTGCTGGTGTCTGGGCAATTTAATTCTACTTGATTATCACAGGTATATGATTTTCACAATGCACTGCTTCATGTATACCTTGACAACTGCAGATTCTAACCTTTGAGGCTTTCTAGACAGAATATCACAAAATTACCCATAATTGCTAATTTTCAGTGACAATAAGTGATATAATTCATTAGATATCTGGCCTTTCTGTGCAGCAGGCAAAAGTTATTCAGAACTCTAAGATTTAAATGAAGAAAAGCATAAAGAAGTAGTGGCAAGAACAACAACTATATACATTCTTGTAAATAATTTATCTACTTTTCAAGTTGCTAAAAATAATTTCAAAGATGGTAAACTATATTTTAATGCACTTGAGAAAATTCCTCTACATGCTGCAGTTAACATTGTAGTTTCTTGTTTATCAGGTCATTTTTCCTGAGACTGTTGAAATACAGCTTTTAAAGTTTTGGGGGAAAAAAAATCTTTTAAATATAATCCGGATAACATATAATGGTGTCCCTTTAATTCTTTTGAATATGATCGAAATATCAAAATTTACAAGGAATGACTGAATATTAAAACATGCACTGTTATTAAAGACCATATTTACACTTTTATAAGGCTAAAATTCTAGAAAACAGAACACCAGCAATAATGAAAAAATTTAAACGTAATTCCTAAAGCATGTCATAAAGGATTTAATTTCCTATGTTACACAGTTTGTGTTGGCATACTAATATTGCCATGGTGAGTACACTAGTCATGTAATATGAGATGGTAATCAGGAATATAGTCAAAGTACCTCCCAGCTGAAGACACTTCCTGTGGGAAATTCATTGTTATGAACAAATAGTAATATTTCTAGAAGGCCAATGTGAAATATTCTTTGAGTTTCCCTGCAAGAGAATGTTCTGGTATTTTTATAATTCATCTTATGGTACAGAATATAGCAGCTTATAACTGAACAAAAAAACCCAAACAAACAAAAAATCAACAAAACCCCCCCTTAACTATTTTAGCCATAAGGTATCTTTTTTATTGAAATCTCTAAAGTATTTGGTCACAAGTTTATTTTTCTAAGGTGGGGCACATTTGAGTCAATCAAAGCACCAACCTTTCTTGCATGGGAAATACTCTTTTACCAAAAGAAAAATGTAGGCATGAGATTTTAAACAAGGAAGGTAAAAAAATTCAGCTTTACTGAACTTTTAAATAGTTCTGACAATATTCACAGGTTAATCTAGTCCTTTGTGTCTTTTTGCATCCTTTCTGTCCCAGGTCAGAAGTTAGAAGGAATATTGTTAGAAACAGTATTTTTAGAAACATGCGCATCATCTGTAAATCTGCTTGAATAATTATGCTTTTTTCTTGAATCAGAAGGGAAGGTATTTTGAAGTCCTTGATGAACCAGAATCAGAAACCAACATAACACCCTTGTCCGCTTACTGATTCAACCAAAAACTGACATCTCCTGGCAAGATCTGAATCAGCATGAAGTCTCTGTGTTTACTAAAGCCTGCAGGGAAGCCTCATGTTCCACCTGCCTTTTCATCCAAACATCATTCTCTCTGTTTTACTGTCAGATTTGCCATCATGTGCAGTCTGATCCTTCTCTTTCTTTAGCTTAGCCTGGTATTGTATTGGTTTTTTTTCTAAGAAGATATTAAAATAAAATATTCCAAGTAAGTTGTTATTCTTCCTCAGTGGACAACTAGTTGTGTTTCTAGCAGAAGATCCTGCAAATGCCTGATCAATCCAAGGTCTGTCCTAGATCTCACAGCAGTAAGCATCACTGTGTGTGTGCATGCATTGCCAAATTCATGTGCTGTGCAAAATGCGGAATTTGAAAAGAGATTTGCCTCCTCATCCTCCCAAGCCCCCAGTTTTGTTGATCACTACTATGTTATTGATAGACATGTAGCACTACTGTTCAGCTTTGTTTATACTCTAAAATACTGTGTACTGGATTCTGGAAACTGGAAAAATGTTGAAATATTGTTTTGAGAAATACTGAGTTGTTGTACTCAAGCCCTGATGACCCCCACATAGGCTTATCAAAGCAATTAAAAGAAATACTATTGATGTGAATTAGTACTCAGCCAGGCCAGCTTCAATTAGAATTACCTTAAAGCAGTAGTGAAATGAAAACAAGTCCCTAAAATTCACAAAAAAGGTGAGAGGAAATCTCTTGGAGAAAATTACTTCTAATAGAAGTCTCTCTTTTATATTAGTGAGGCAGCAGGGTACCTGCTATCGAATGTTTAGGGCATATTAGGAAATTTAAACTGGCTATTGTTCACTTAATAAGGACATAGGCATCTGAACCTAATTTCAGGTCCAAAGAAAGATACCAGTTTTATTTTGCAGAATTCTCAACTTCCAAATTCATTAGGCAGTTCTCTTAAACTTCTAGATTCCAAGGTTACTATGTGCCACGTGTTTGATGAATAGCTGTTCTTCAGACTAGATTTATATTACAGCTAAGATTTAGACAGACAGCAGCCTAAATTCTATCTCAAAAAGTAAAAGCAAACAAACAAACAAACAAAAATCCCACTGAAAAACCAACCAACAAATTATAAAATTTCATAACCATAGTTTTAGTTTTTTAATTAGGTACTTATTATAGTTTTGATGAAAGTTAAACAAAAAGTCAAGCATACAGGTAGGTGCAAATAAGATGACATTGATATATACATCCACTCCAGGGAATTTTTTTACTTGTCTGTCAGCATTAAACCTACCTTCTAAATAAAGCTATGCATCTTTATTTGTATTTGGTGTAGCAAGCGCAGATAAATTTAAAATGTATATCTTGCAGTTAAGCCTATGACTTCTTATACTGTACTGACATATGCCTGGTGCTGTGCCATTAGCGTGGTTGGTATAGGCTGGGAAAGCTACTTTGAATGTATATTTTTTTATATTATCTATTCCCTTTTTGCCCCTTTCTTTTCCTCCTTTAGGTTACCTCATTCCATTCCAACTGTGAAATTTCATTTGTTACCTTTTAAATGCACATTGTATTAAATTAACTTATTGGAGGTACCCATAAAAAAGCAAACACAATTTTTACAGTGAATTTGAACATAATTTTCTGGGTGACTCACTATACATATAAGAAAAAAAAAGAGCACAAGAAACTTTGTTTAGTTCAACAGCTATTTTTATTGGAAAATTTCTTTTAATTTGATTATCTTTTCTTTTGATTATCCTGATCAACTTTGACATCTTTTTAAATTTTCTTTTAAGATGTTATCATATGCTTTTATAGCTGCTAAATTGTATTATACAAATTAAAGACATTTTATTTTTAATGCAGCTAACAGAGTGACATCAAGGATAATATAAGGTAATATAAGGTTGTGATAACACCAGGATTAAAGCCTATTATTATGTCATTTTTCATAAATAACTGGATCTTTACCTAAAGAAACAGAAGACTGAAAGTCACCACTATTTAAAGAAAATTCAAATACCTGCAAAAATGGTTTTTCACTGAAACCATTAAAACAAATGAGAAATTAATAATTTTCTTCAGAACCAGAGTTTTTGTTGAAAAACAAATAATAGCAGCACATGAAAACCCATTATGAAATTTGTAGTCTGAACTAACCAATGGTACAGCTATGATAACTGAACTAAATTAGGAAATTTGAGTCCTCAGAAGACAATCCTTATGGTGTGAGATCTCTCTGAAGGGAAAGATAAATAAAAAAAAAGCAGAAAACATGAACATTACTTTTATACCCATATACTTTTTATTGTCTCCAATCTCCTGCTCATACAACTGTGTAAAAATAGTAAAGATTTTTACAAACTCTAAGCAAACACATTGACAGAGTCTACAGAAAACGCCTTTTGGCAAAGCCTTATTCTCATCAGGAAGATGAGTGTGTTTTAAAAGTGTTCGATGACAGTTATTGCAGTATCTTTCTTGCATTTTCTTGATTAAGAAGTGTGACAAGAACAAAAACAGGAAAAAACAAGCTCAGAGCCCAATTGTCAGAGCCTGGAGCACTCAGCACTCATCAGGTACAAACACTACATAACTTATTGTTATGAGCAGTATTGAAAATCTGCCCTGAAGAATTTGCAATCTCAGATTGCTAAAGACCAGTTTAAACTCAGGTGAAGTGACACCCACTCGTTCAAAAAAACAAATTACATGGGATATTAAGCCTGATGAAGAGGAAATTCAAGAACAGTTCCAGAAATTAAAATCTACCATAAATACCATCAAAAAACCATCAATAAAATCTCACCATGGTCGTCTTCATTCATAATAGAAAAGCAAAAATTACAAGTCAAGTTCAGGACTGGAAATCAAGTGGTATATAATATAAGTAGTTCTTTCACAGTGTAGTTTTTAATGACCGTGACAGTATTTAAATTATTTCTTTTCTTGTAACACATCTTGATTTTCTTCCTTCTCTCTAACTCGGTATGATGTAAATAAAGAACACTCCTTTTCAATATTCTTCCTGTAGTTGTTTTGCTTATAGACACAAAAGGGTCTAAATGGATGTCTGACTTAGGACTACACAAGGGCTTTTACTATCCAATATCTTACTCTATCCTTTTAATAATTATCATATACATTCCCTATTCTCCTTATTCTTATTGAAGCCCAGGGACTTGGACTGGAGTCCAGTGACATCAAAAATCTTAGTAATTCCAATGTTTTCTAATTAAACTATGATTACTGTACCTGTGTGGATTCAACACCTTTCTTGTCCTTATTTAACCATTTCCTTCTATGCCTTTATTGACACATTGCTATATGCCAGTGAAATTGTTGTTCACTGCAGAATATTTTCCTCAAGAGGTGATGAATATTTAGGAATGATTGTTCTTTTCTGAAAATATAAACTGAAGCTTTTTTAATACCCCAAGTAAAAATTCCTATTTCAGAAGTGAAGTTTGATGTTAAATCAAAAATACACTTTTCAGCTGAAGCAGGGATGTTTCAAAGGTGTGGTTTTACTGGTAAAATTATAGTTGTGTGCTCATGGGATACTGGTTTATCCAGTTCCTCTGTGTAGAAAATGCCTACTTAAATTGATCATATGCTAAGTAATATCAATCAAAAGTCAGATGCATGCTGACTTAAATTATCATGAGAAAAGCAAGCAAAATAATGTAGGTTCTCATTTCTAGGAAAATAAGGGAGCAGAGTTTTATGAAAGAAATGAATGGTAAATGAAGGATTTAATTTAATTTAGTTTATGAAAGAAGTAGCAAATTTCATTTTCTGCTTTCATCTTCTGAGCACCTAACCAGTTCCTAAACAATAGTACTGGGTTCTGAAAATACATTACCAACTCGGTGGTTGGTCCGTGTTATCTTGTATCACTCAATTAGTGTGACTAACTTATAAGATTTATCCAGAGAGCTACTGATATTTTCACTTATTTTCTGATGGGATTTAGAGCAATGCCTGCACATTTACATTGCCCCCTCCCAATATCTGGAGTCTACTACTGATTTAATCCCCTTTAAACTCTGTAGAATTTTTCCAGTAGGGTATAAACGGTCTTGAATTCAAGTGTTCTGAACACCAAAATATTATTAGTGATTAGTTTTATTTTTAAAAGTAGTTTGAAGTAAACTTTTGGATGGATCATTAACCTAAGAATCTTATTAAAATCTCACAGATAAGCAAAAGGAACATTTGCTAATGGCACAATCCACTTGTTCCAGTAAAAAAAAAAAAAAATCATTCTACTAAATATTACCTCATAAAGATGACTTTGTAAGTTTAGGTTCTTATTTCTCCCACAGAGTTACAGAGATTAGTCACTTCTGACAGTTGCTAAGTTTTTCTTAAGACTATATCCAGATGGATTCTTTGAGGACACCAGAAAATATCTGGGAATGGACAAGAAAAGGGCCAGAAGCTAGAATGACTAAACATAATCATGGTACAAGTACCACATCTCTCTTGTAAACTTTTAAAATATAATTAAAAGTTATCACCAGCAGACAGTCTTTGTTACCAGGCTCTTGACAGCTTTTTAGAATGAGGGCACTTAGATATTGCATTAGAGACACGGGTCGTTTACCACCCTATCAGAGATATATGATTTCATCTTCAAAGCATGCAGTGTGTTGCTGGTCTGCAAAAGTTTTCTTTAGTAATCCATAAACGGGGAATTTTTTACTGATTTTTAACTGTAAGTATTATTAGTGTTTAGAGAGCATTGAAGATTTATGTCATAATTCAAAGTATTTAGGGTGAAAACTTAGCAATACATCTGAAATGGTTAGTATAAGCTGCCCCATAGGAGCAATGATTATGGAATTATGAAGTGGGAAGAAAAAGGGAAAGTTTTTCAATAAACATGTAAGTAATTGCTCTCTACAATTGCATGAAAGGAGGTTGTGGTAGGTTGAGTGCTAGACTCATTAAGTAACAAGTCGTAGGTTAAGAGGTGATGGCCTCAAATTGTGCCAGGGGAGAATTTGATGGAATATTAAGAAAAAAAATTCTTCACCAAAAGGGTTATCAAGCATTGGAACAGGTTGCCTAGGGAAGTGATTGAGTCACCAGTCCTTGGAGGTATTTAAAAAACTTATAGATGTGGTACTTAGGGACATGGTTTATGGTGGAGTTGCCAGTTTAAGGTTGGACCCAATGACGTTAAAGACTTTTCTAACTAAATTACTCTATGTTTCTATAGTATAAGGTGCTTCTTTTCAACATATTCCTAGAATCATGAGTTTCATACTGTGGTGATCTGTCTCAGTCTTTGAGTCACCATATATAAACAAAAGACACATAGTATTTTCAATATATAATGCAGGGCTGGTTTTGCCCTTTTCCCTCACTCCCACCTAAAACCAGCTCCTAGGAAAAGCTGTGAAATATAATATGGTACCTGAGTGACAATTTATTTTATCTGGTGTAATCTGATCTGCATGAGAGCAATTTAAATTTTATTTAGCCTCTAAAAGCTCTAATGCTCACATGTTCTCAGCAGAGCCTAAACCAGTACAACTTCACTGCAATTGCTTATCATTTATGGTAAGAAAATAAGACTCCAAACAGTTTAGGTAGATTGAATAAATACTGAAATAAGAACAATTTTTCCAGCCGAAAGACCAGATCTACCAGGAGAATGACTTTTGCTTGCTGTCATTGTGCTGCAAAGTAACTATTTAAATTAGTTAATAAAAACTTTGGATCATAAAAAGTTCATATTCATTAATCCAGTCTATAAAAAACCAAACCTGCCTAACTTATTTCTGCTGTAATATATTAATAAAACTATGATTGCTTTATTTTTGCTTTTTAATTTTATTTAGAAGCCAAATAAACCTGATCTCATTCAATAGGTTATTTTATCTTCCCCAAAACCGAAGTATTTTGCAGGTTACAGATAAAAATGAAATTACGAATATTTTTTGTTTGCTCCTGCTGAGTACCATTTCCTGTGTTACTGCACTTCTGAATATCTAAGTGATTACTGCTATGCAGGAAATCACAATTGTTTTGGACTGAGTTTCAGCAACTGATTTCTAATTTTTTTAAAATAACCAATGTAATTGTTAATCCTTTGGCATCTTCTCAAATGATCTGCATAATTTTGCCGAAAAATCTACTCTATTTAAGCTTGTTACATTGCTCAGCAGATTCAATCTAAGTATTCTATCTTTATTATTATTTAACATGTTATAAAATTTTGTCAGGAAAATAATAGGAAGATAATATATTAGCACATTAATTCCTTACAGAATATTAAGGATTAAACCAAAACTTTTTCATAGTACTGTGCTTGCTATAAATATTGCATGAATACCCAATATAGGAGTACTAACCTTTCAAACTTCTCCCAGGGAATGTTGTAAGAGTTCACTCTGTGGATGAATTGAAAAAAACCAAACAATACAAATAAAACTCCAACCCAATGATGTAATTCCTAAGGAGCTTTGCCTCAAGCAACTAGCTCTCCCAAATCGTGATTAGTACCTTAATCGTCAGGAAAGACACTAAGCAGACTTTCTTAAATATTTCTAACTAACATTAGGAACTGTTTCACAACATATCCATGCAGAAATAAGAAAAAAACCCTACTTCTTATGAATGAAAATTTCTATATTTTATATAAAAAAAGAAAATATAGAAAATTAATAATGGTATTATTAACCTTTATTTTATGTCTAAAGTACTCTGAAGACAATTAATTAGTAAGAGTAATGTTCTGGTGACACTGGTGATAGAAGTGAAGGGGTTTATTCAAAAACAAATATCAACACATTTGAAAAATTCATTTTAATACTGAAGTAAGTGATTCTCTGGACTAGTTTCCAGAATTAACATTGTCAATTTTTTTCAGAATGTTAGGACAATTTCTATTAAATACTACATTTCAAACCTCTTTCTTTTTTAATTTCTGCTTCTTGGCATTGTAGGCTCAATATAATTCTATTTCTTAGAAAATTCCAGTGAAAAGTTACCTGTGAGAACTACCAGCTTCTTCTTCAGAGCTTCTCAGCTCTGAAAGGGATTGGTAAACAGTTAATACAATCTCAATATCCACTTTCTATAGAGAAATTTAAATTTAAGCATGTGTTTTGAATATTTATGTCATCCTCCAACAATTTTCCAGGCAGCCTACTGACATTCACTAACAAATAGCTTTATTATTTTATATTCTAAAATTCACTTTGTCTAGTAATCTTGAGATTTAAGTACAAAGATTTTCAGACAAAGTACTTTTTTCTTTCTGATTCTAAGGAGAATGTATTTAGTCCTAGTGATTTCTTGTTCAAATTCATTGTGATAGCCGAGAAACAACCCATTATAAATGGCTCCAAGTCTGTCTTCTTCAGGTAAAGTGAAAGACGTCTCAGACAACATTGGATATGAGGCATGGAAGCACCAGTGGGAGTTTAGTCATGCAATTTTAAAAAAGGAACGGATTTAAAATATTCACCAAGTCTCATTTGAGATGCAGAATTTATTCTAATCTTATTTCAGTGCAATTATTGCATATGCTTCAAATCAGCAGTATATCTTTGTTTCTACCCTGTACTGATTATCCATTTCTGCATTTGTTTTCTCATTGGACTGTAAAACCTGTTTGATTGTTGCCCTATTAATTTAAGCATTTTTAAAGCCTGAAACTTTTGAATGTCTGCCAAATTGAAGCTCTATTCTCTTGATGCCTTTCGCCATCAGAAGAAAAAAAAAGACCTAATCTTTCTCAAAGCTGGATTGAGAATGTAGGCTCTCAAAAATTAAAGATGACAAACCAGAAGGGGGTTTTCTCTGAACAGTGTTGATGAGACCCATGTTACAGGACTCCGAAGGTGAATCACTCTCTTCTCTCATTTAATAAAATGAGACAATTCATAATATAAATTGTATGTTATACAATATAAACTCATGTCATCCTCCCATTTGGATTTGATACTATATTGTTCTGATCTAAATTCACCAATCAGCAACACACACTTGTACACATATATGTTTTACCTATGCATACATGTCTTTCCCCAAAGAGAAAATTAATATTAAACTGACTGCTGAACTGAAGGCACCATTCTAAAAGGAGTAAAAATCTATAATATAGGCAGAAAAACAGAGTCAAATGAAAAAAATTTTGTCACATTGTATTAGTTGGATAACTAATATTTAACAGTAAATTCCTATGAATCTCAAAAATGCTGAGTCTCTTGTGAAAATCTGAGGTGTTTTTATTTCTTCTGTCAGAAACAATGTGGAATTTTTTTCTGCTTGTTGATTTAGTCATTTCCTCTAAACTACTATATGAAATTTTCAGAATCAAAGTTTTACAGTGCAGCAACTGAAAAGAGCCAATTATACCTTTTAATAATTCTAGAATATACCCAAAGTAATCACAATATAACTTAGAGCAGAATTTAGTCATGCAATACCATGGTTGTGAGTAATATATTCTTATTTTTTATGCAGTTGAATAGATTTTACCCTGCATTTTCTGAAAACACTATTTTTAAAAACAGATGTGAGATGACCATTAGAAGTTCATATCAACAAAACCAGTATGAATAATAATATAATAATAATAATAATTACTATTATTATTATAACAACGAAGTATTACTTAAAGATAAGTCATCCCATAAATAAAAATCCATGCTGTAAAGGATTAGAATAGGATAAATGAAATCAACATGCTCTTTTTGGTTCATTTTGTTTCCTTGAATCATTAGCCAAACATCGCTATTAACTTCTTACTGAAATGTTGATGACAAAAAGGTTGGATTTTCTGCTTCTGAGCTACACAGGCAAATTTAAATGCCAAAAAATTCCTTTATAGAGAGATAGAATATTGTTTTACTTTTCCTACGACTTGATCAGAGCTGTGATTACAGACTGGAAGATTCAAAGGCACGTATTCAAAAATCAAATCTCAGGGCAACCAGTCATTTCATTGTCAGAAAACTAACAGCCAGCGTATCACAAAAGAAAACAAAAATGTTAAGAAAGGAAACAAAGTAAACAAAATGTTTTAAATAATTTTCCTTGTATGCATAAGTAAACAAGAAGATGTTTATTTGTAACAGTTCTAGGAAAAAACTTCTTGCATCCATGTCTTTGTGAGTGCAACATTAAATGCTGCAGGATCTCAACAGCACAATTTTTAGAAGTTCCTATTGAAAACTTTTTACATTCATTTTATTTCTTTCAAGAATAAGAACAGATCTACTACCTGAATGCTCTATTTTTAGATGTTCGCAGAAGTATACAGCAATAAATGCTTAGAGGGTGTAGGTTTAGCTTTGTGGGGAAAAAATAATCAGTGATCATAAAAGACATAGTGATCCATTTTAGGAAGGCTCTTTCTGCTGTTGCATAACTGACTGAGCTTTTTATACATGTTTTGATATTTCACAATAAATCACATCAAATTTTCTATGCCACTAAATTATATAATTTATTACACAGAATTAAGAAACACCACTTCCCAAAAATGTAACTGCAAAACAATGATAAAATTATTCTGCATATTAATTACAAATGAGTGAATATTGAAATATTTCTAACTAACCCAACCCTTTTTTCAGTGACTGAAGTAATGCTTAGATTAAGACCTTCAAAGGGATGATCCCACAGAATTTAATAGATGCAGTAGTTCTACAGGGGCCAGAAGCGGGATGCCAGGGTCTCCTCCAGTGCAGGGCTGAGGTTTCACTGGGATTTCTGCTGTTGGGTGGGGGTCAGGATCAGTCCCACTGCAGGAAACCGGGGTCAGACACAGCCTTGGGATGTCCAGGCTGGACTGTGGAGATAAGGATGGGCTGGAACATCAGTCCAGAAGTCACTTTATTCCCTCTTAAACATCTTTGAAATGCATCCACGCCTTGTGGTACTCTGTAATTTTTGTGAAATTGCCCCATGTTATTTGTTATGCTCAGAAGTCCCTCTAATCATCTGCAGAATTTTCTCACAGTCTCTTCCATTAGCTAAACCTCAGACAAGGATATAAACATAATGATATATTGTCTTAAAGTTAGTATAGTATATTTGTCTAATAAATATTGTAGAAGAATGTAAGTGTTAAAGGTTGGCTTCAAGTACCTCTAAAAATACCTCTGTCTTATTTTATCTTTCATACAGAATTTCTATTTGGAAATGCATTTAAGATGGTTGTTTTCTTATACCTATACCAAGTCCCAATATTTTGTAAACAGTTTCTACATAGAAACTACTACTCCATCATTTCTCATTTATTTTTTCCATAGTTACCATGTTTGTACATCTCGAGAATATAAGAAGTGAAAATTTAAACTAGCTCTGTTTTTCAAATGACAAAATAAGTGGAAAAAAATTCCCAGTTTATTTATCAGTACAACAATATGGAGTTTAAATATAAAGTCCCATTTATTCACCTCTTTTCCAAAAACATAAGCAGAATTTGTCTTTATCTTTTCCCATTTCAGAACCAAGTATTAGCCTGTGTAGTAAGTACAGCAGGTTTTGTACCCTTTCCTTACAGTGAATTTAAGTTTTAGCATATGATTAGATCTTTGGAACAAAGTAAGGGAGCATACTGAAGCTGCTGAAAGAGAGATTAAGTAATTCATTAACTGTGGTTTCAAAGAGTGGATGTCTAATTTTTGTAATCTTCTTAAATACAAAGAGACAGAAGTCCAGTTTCAGTAATACTGTCTTTCTTTGCAAATAGGCATTCTGTCTTATGAATTCTTGATGTACATGTGCTTAACAAGCAAGGCAGAACTCATAAGCACAATGCAACAAAGAAAATATTCAAACCTTGAAATATTTTCTTTGTTTATTGGGTGGGGGTGAGAGGGCATATTGAAATTTCAGTTTCAAATATTATATTTACTGAGATTTATTGGTAGCAGAAAAACAATGTGAAAAAAAAAGCTGTTGGCATTATTTTATTCAAAAACATGTAACCTTTTCCAGAAAGCAATTAATATAATATAGAGAATAAAGTATTTTATTGAAATAAAATTTTTCTTCTAAAAATATGGTTCAGATATATCAAGATTTTTTATTAAAAATATATACTAAATAATTAAAGTATGTAAAGGACTGAATCTACTATAACTTTCCCAGTAGAAACACAGGTTTAGGATCTATGGCCGATGTATACTAGCATAGAAATTACATATATATAAATCTGTCAGAGTGAAAAATTTCTTCCCACACCTCTTTTAATATCAACCTTTCATACTTAATATGCTGTGGAAAAGTCATACATTCAAGTGTCCAAGTACCTTTGTAGGTGTAATTTTTCCAAATTATCACATAGGTGAGCCTTCTGTATTCTTCACAGCAGCAGTTTGTACTATTCTGGTGGAATCCACCTTCAGTTCAGAATAATGGATTTTTTGTTACAATTTTTTTAATGCCCCTTTTGCTTTATTTGTTCACCCACTATCCATACACTATATACCTTATGTTTTACATGCAATGTATTTTGTTTTCGTTGATCAGATCACACAAGGCACAGGAAAATGGAGTCTTCAAAATTATCAGCACATAACTTTCAAGAAGGTTATCTATATTGTGAAAAACTCCTGAGTTTGACATTTCAGCCTTTACACACATAAGCAATGCTGCATACTGAGAAGACAATTAAAAGTGCTGCAAATCCTGGTTTTCAGTACAATAAACAAAGATCAACACTCTCTTTTTGCCAGCTGTGATCATATAATGAAACTACTAAAAACTAAACTTGTCCAGAAAGCACTAGATGTGCAATTTTATAGTTTATTTATTTATAAAGCTGAGGAGAGACTTTCAGCCTAGGACACAGAAACACAATTTCTGGATTTTCAGCTGCAGCTTAACACTTCATATAGTTAGAGAAATCAAGAAAACTCTTTGCTCTTCTATTTTCTTCTCTCTAAGTTTAGTGTGGAAAAGTTCCTATTTGACCAAAACTACAGGATTAAATTCAGTTCTCCAAGGTAGTTTAAAATTTTGTGAAAAAAAGAAAATGTTTTGTGACATTTGTATTTGAAAATCTCAATAAACTTCCTAAACTACTTCTTACTTGCTTAACAACCAAAATTATACAACTTTTGAAAAATACACAAAAGAACATACAGTGTAATAATCTTAAGATAAATTTCAATGTAAAAAAAATTCATATCCATTCTCATTAACTGTACTGATGATACTGAGAAAAGTTCTCTACCTTTCCAGTGACGCACTTTACATTGCTTCTAACTATTCTACTGATTGTTAAAGGCAGACTGAATCGAGGAACAAAGGGCACTTCCTGGGGTGTTTTCTGCAGTAAACTTATCAAATTCTCACAATAACCATACACTTGAAGATAATGATTAATTCTTACATATTACAAATTGATATCACTATTTACACAAAACTGTCTTTGACATCCAGATTATAAATTAGACGTGAATATACAATGCCATGAAACTTAAGCAAAATGTTTAGCAGTGGCAGCTAGAGTCCTGGATGGGCCCGGTAATCAAGGCCCAGGTGACCGGGCTTGAGTGCTCCTTGAAAGAAAAACAGGTTGGGCTTGTCTTCTTTCTCCTCCCATTTTCTTCATTTAATTCTGATGTGTAATAACTCCCTGTCCCTAAGCCAAAAAAATGTGTGTTTTCTGATTCCAGCACAGCTTTTTGGTGCACATGAGCCAGGATATCCTGCCTCTTTGTGGTACCTAGTGCTTATCTTGCATTTCTCTGTCAACTTTTCGTCCTTTCATTGCTTCCTTGTGCAACCACACACAAACATGCCACTGCTATGGTCACATTACTCTCATGCTTATGTAAAATGCATATGTATTGTGTTTGGATATTCTATGAAAATATTACTAAATTCTGTTATTAATTGCAACATTTTGGTCATACTTGGATTTAAGGAAAGCTGATATTAGCAAATCTAATTCAATAAGTAATTAACATTTTAATTGGAATATCTTTAAAACATCCAGGTGTCAGAAGGTCCTGCTTTGACTACATTGTCCAAATGGGAAATTATATTTGGTGGTTTCTAAAAGAAGGATATTTTATTGTGATGTTAGAAGTAATTTAAAATATGATTATTAACACTAGCAGAAAAGTCTTTAGGTTTCATTACTTTCCATTGTAGACCTACAGTAGATTATTCAATGTCCTGCTGAGTAACAGAATTCTTTGTCTGTTGTGGGACTGCAGGTTTCATGCTCCAGTTTCTATCACTAAGGGTGTGATAGCCTTGATCCAAAAGCACACATAATTAAAAGGAGTCACCCACCCCTGTCATATATGCCATGCTGAATTTCATAATTCTACAGTGCCCTTAGGCACACAGCAGGGGGGCTTACTCTTCAAAACTCCATGTCCTCTATGTTATTACTTATCTAATAAGTAACATCAGTGCTGAATTCTGCTCCAGGCTGCTTTATATCAGAGAGTTACCATTTCAATGCAATGGCAAAGTGGCATATCCTGAGTTAACAATAATAGTTTCTAAATAAGGTAGCTATTTCCTTCATCTCTTCTCATGCAAACAACAGTAGGCATGATGTGGTGGTGCTGTTATTACTGTTCTTTGTGCTGCTGTAAAAATGTGTAGATACTGCAAAAAAACATATTGAAATACAAGTAATAATAAAATAGTACATTTTTCCACTTTTCAAAACAGAACTTGAAGCCTTCTTCTAGAAGGTTAACTGTGCAGGTTTCAGAATGAAATGCTGGACTACATTCTGAAATATATGAAAATGTTAGATAAACTAAATAAACAATTCCCTTATTTATCACAGCTCTCCTTTAACCGAAAATTAAGCCTAATACAAAGAGTTTTGCAAGTCACCTAGGATTAGAGCTATAAGAAAGTGCAGTTACCCGGTCCAAATTCCCTGAGTAAGTTTTTGCTCACTTCTAAGGCAGAAATTGGACTAATACTAATTTAACACAACCCTGAAATGATTTGAAGATTTCTGGAAATCTAACTTTGAGCCACAGATAGAATTCTAAAGACTTTGACAACTAGATGACCAAAACAAAATTAAATCTCTCTCGTAAACACCATGCCTGGGTTGCAGTTAATTTACATACAAATGTGCTATCTTAATGTGTTTTATAAACTGATTGCTATTTGAGTGGTAAAAAAGGCACAAAGTAGCCAACCTTTTCCATGACCCATATCATTAGATCCCTTGCTCCACTGCGCAACAGGTCTATCCATTCTTCTCCTGATAACATACTTTCAGAAAGCTTTTGTACTGCCCTTCATCTCCTAGCTAATTTCTACTCAAATAAGTTTTGGTTTTCCTCTGACCATTCCTACAAGAAGGGAAATGCCTTTGCATTCTTCCCATGTAGCCTGTCCTCACTTCCGTCATCTGCACGCTTCCTTTTTGTAGTTGAGTTCGGTCAGGACCTCAGTCTTCATCGATGTTGACCTTTTCCCAGATTTGCCTGACAAGAACAGACTATTCTTGTGCCCTGAGGAGGTTGTCTTTGAAGACCAAACAGCACTTGTATTCAGAACATGTTCATCCAAACAATATGAAAATTATGTTTGATTTAAAATAGCAACTTTAGCATCCATTTTTTCTACGTCAGTTGTCTGGTTTTTGGTTTGGTTTGGTTTTGGTTTGTTTTGTTTTTGCTGGAAGCTTGATACCTCGCCATCTAATTTAATTTTCCAGGATGCCAGTAGATATCTAAACACTTGTAGATCTAAAATATTGTCCTCAGCCTTCTCTTCTATATTCCTGTTTTCTCAGCATGGGAGCATGATAATTTTTTTCAGTAATGAAGTACATATAGATACTAAGAATGGTGGATAAATTATACTACTACTTGTGTGTAGCTTCAGTCTCCTACTCTAAAAGCCAGTTTATTACAATTAACCCATTTGTTAATTTTAAACTGTGTCCCCAGTTAACCCATAAATGTATGACCACTTGTGTACAAATGAAAACATTTAAATGTTAAAATGTTTCTAGATGCCAACTTTGCATTTCCTTTTTTTCCTTATAAGATAATCAAACTTCAAAAATCCATCCTCCCAATGGAGAAAGAAAAAACAAAGGTAGAAAACCTGGAAAACTTACCTAGATTAAAAGCCAATTACAACTTCTTGCCCTTCTTGCATTATGAGAAAGTTATGGACAGATTTAGAATCACAGCAGCAAGCTGTGAATGATATATGAAATGAAACAGTCCTGCTGAGTTTACTGCTGTGCTGTTTGCTATGACCTATAGACATTCAGGTGCACAATATTCATATTGTGGACAGAAGAATAGCCATGACAATGAAAGACTTTAGAAGTAAAATAAACTATATTCATGTGTGAGAGAGTTTTAAACTTTCAATGTATGCTCTATTTTCCACTTCACATTCTTTCCTTTAATCAACATTTTTCCAGACTAAAGCCCATGAAGAAAGATAAGAGCCTATTCTCCAAAACAGGCTACTTAGCATGGTAAAGACCCATTACAGGCTAACATTTTTTTCCTCTTCTCATCGCTAGTCAAGACACAAAATTTTGTTTCATGCATGAAGATGAATGGAAGCAGCTTGCAAATGGAAAGGAAAATAGCTTACAAGTGGTTTTATTAGCTTAAATTTGAAGTCTCTTGTCACAGAGTCCCTATGGATACTACAAAATACTCACAGATTTGTCTTGCGTTATCCAATGGGCTGGACTTCTGTTCTATGCTAAGTGAACCATAAGGAGTTACCTCTTGATTGTGCAGTATCAATTAAAGAAGAATCAAGCCTATAGATATGCAATGCTCATCAGTAAACAAGTAATCTCTCACCAGAAATTACCAAATGTGTGCTAATTTTACTTATGATATATATTTATTAATAGTTTGGAGTAAATTTTAAACTTTGTGCTTAATAAATAACTTCTTTCCAAATTCTTTTAAAATTTCCATCTCTTCAGGTAAGGGTTTTCAGACAGCGCAGACAATGTTAGGTAGGAAATACATATTTCTCCCTAATCTCTGGATCCACTCAATTGCTGCATTGCAACAGAAGTATTCCTTGTAGTGGAAAGATAATTTTAATTTGTGTGGGTTTTCCTGATTTATTTAAGTTTGTTAAAAAAAAGTTTGTTAAAAAATACAGAAGTAACAGCTTTTTTTTTTCTTCCATCTTTATTTTTTTTGACAAAACATGCGTGGGTTCATGAAACAGTGCCATGACACAGCCACACTAACAGAGACCAGGCTGCCATGTTGACAGTGAAGAGACATGGAAACTACAGTTATTGGGTGGTTAGACAGTAGGAATTACTGATGTAATATCTAGTACAGTGAAAATTTGTGGATTTTCAGTTGGGGTAAACTTTTAAATTGTAAATGAGTGAAAAAAAATAAGTGGATTCAGAAAAAGGTTTTACAAAATATAATAGGCTTTAAAGCTGTACTTTAATATGATCCTTTTAGTATTTTCTTTAGTAAAAGCTTGGGATATCCATAATTAATCTGCTGCTTGATAATGTCTTCATGGAGATGTCAATGTTCTCCCATCCCAGAGATTTCTGAAGTAGATTAATTAGTAATCTTTCTGACAGGTAGTACAAGTAGTAATTGGTGCAACATTAGAGAGTCTTTATCACTGAGGAAGCCTATGGTTAAGTTTACACTTGTCTTTTGGACACTTCCAAATCCCTCACAGCTATAGCAAAGAATCCGACCTCCCTTTTTACCAAAATTGTGGAACAGGTTCTATGCTTACACTTTTTTGCACTAGTCATTAAAAGGGTATTCATGTAAAGGCAGAAATTGTAGGGGAGCAATGGCATATCATTCCCAGTGCTAGGGCAGAGCAGGGGCCAGGGGCTCCCCAGGTACCAGATGTGGGGAGTGATGGGCAATCCACCAGGGCAGACAGGGCAGGGCCTCACAGCCAGAGCCCATGCTGCCACTGCAGTCAGGGAGCAGGGTGGGCAGCCCTGGACGCAATGGGGCAGCTCTATAGGGATGGGCTAAGCTGAAATGCAGCTAAAGCTGGGTCAGGACATCACCCTGTGAGTCAGGATCAGAGTTAGGTCTGCGGAGGGGAACCAGGGGCAGGCACAGCCTAGAGGCAGCCAGGAATCTGTACATTAGTGTTTTGACTTAGTTTTGTTGAGAAGTGTACTTTTGAAGTGACTTCTTGTTTCTACTCTGATTCACATTATGCTTTCAAATCATTCTTACTTGGTTTCTTTCTTTTGAATGAAGTTATTTAGAAAGATGATCTCCACAATCACACTGAATGTTGTCCAATTGTCACTGGTTACCACGTTCAAGTTGCCAAAGTAGAATTAGTTCAATTTCCTATCTTCTCAATACTGTTCCACTGCATGGAGACTTAAATACATTGTGCTATTTTTCACTTGTAACATGTACATAGACCTAGGCTAGCTTTGAATTCTAGGAATATGACTGTCCTTCAATGCGCATAGAGTGCATGCAGCAATCTGAGTAAAGCATATTTTCATTTCAGTAGTTTTGCCATTAAATTCCTTCTTATGGCATAGAGAAAGCAAACAAAGCTGGCTAAATCTTTAGTAGTTATTACAGCTAGTAGTCTTAGTATTACTTGTAAGTTGTGGCCTGTTTCTAGTGCTTTCTGACAAATACTTTTTTAGGAGATCAAAGGAAAGAATCAATTACCATGAGAGTTCTCATCTGTCTAGTTATCTAATGGCTCATACTTAAAATAACATGTAAAGGATCCAAAGTTCTCATGCTCTATTACCTGAAACCTTATACCATTTATTTCAAATTACACCTTTTCATTGCACAGACTACAGATTTAACTCTGACCTCTACTTTTCAGGAAAGTGTTTCAGCTCCTATGAAGTAAACTGTTCATGACAGAGACAGACAGTTGCTATTCAAGGAGTGTAGCATGATGTCATACCTGAGATTACAAATGCTTCCTCACTTTGTTGATTCATCTATAGTACATTTTGTTCCACAGTTGGCTCAGTCATAGCTTCTATTCTCTTTGCTGGTCTCATTTGAGAGCTGCATTCATACTCAAGAGTTAGCAGAGAACCTGAACAGACTAATTGTTCCAGTTTGGCCAAATTTAGAAATACATCCTCTGAGAGAAGGCAGGCTACAACCACCCCTCCCCTACCAGGTTCGGGAAAAAAATAATTACCTCGAAGGAAAGTGAAAGATAGAAAAACTATTTATTTAACAAACACACAGGAAAAGGATAATAATGCTAAACAATAAAACCCCCCGCTCTGCTGAAAGAAACCTGGGGGAAAATTCAGAGTCCTTCCGTAGATCTCTCTCTCCCTCCTTGGTGCTGGGACGGGGTGGTGGGCCCACCTCCAGGGCCAAGGCCTTGGTGGAAAGTCCTCCCAATATATTCTGATGTTGAAACTGTCCAGCAGAGAGAAAAGGAAAAAAATGAAGTCCCAGGAAAACAAAAGTTCAACTCTCCGGAGGAAAAAAGGAGCTAAGAAGAAAAAAACTGCTGAAAGCTGGCTGGAAAGAAAAGCAAGGGTGCTTCCCTCCCCTTCCGCTCTCCTGCCACAGCTGAAAAAAAAGTCTCTATCTCTGTGTGACCTTGGAACATGAAAACAAACTGCTTTGAAAAAGTTTTGCTCAGGTTTTCCTCCCGCTTCTCAGGCTCAGTTTAAAGGCACAGAAATGTACAAAAATTAATTTCTGGGCATAGGGCAGCGATAGGGGATGCACATCATAAAGTCACCCCAAGACACTAATACTGTACTGCAGTGTGTCACTGTCACAATGATTTGAAATAGTGTGAAAGTCAGTGTCATGTCTTACCTAAATGATAAAATGACACCAGATATGTCTTGTGCAACAATACTTAATGTATGGCCCACTGTGGATTGCCTCCTGTGGTGACATGTAGAAATATCCTAACTACTCATCTGAAAATCCTCATGAATAACTCACATTTATGCTGATTACAGGATATATATGTACAGAAACACCAACTTATATGAAGACATCAGAATTTTTTTGTCTCTTTATTCATGTAATTGCTTTTTCCTTGCATAGCTATATATAATTAATTTTCAAAGCCCTTAATTAAAGCTAGATCTAATGTACTTGCCTGAGTTTAAACTTTTTAAAATGCACCATATATTCAAGAAGCCACTACAGTCTTTGCTGACAAACCTAGAGTGAAAACAGCAGTGAAGTAGTAGTATCAGTGGATCTATTTATGACAAAATTTAAATATGACTCACTGACAGAAGTAGAAATTCCTTCACTTCATTCAAGATGATAGATTTGGCTATTGCATTTTCCATTATTATATGGCTTGCAGAATTGTTCATGAAACCTTCATTATCATTATGGAAAATGAATGACATTGCCAATTATTTAAGCCGGAATAATTTAGGAGCTGGCTGAGCAGAAACTAGTATGAACAGAGCCAGAAAACATTACTTAAAAAACAAAAGCAGGGCCTCTGGTGGAGTTACTTAAATATTTTCCTGTTCACGTTCATGGCAGAACAATTCATGGAGGCTAGACTTGGATTTTTTAAATTATATTTGCTTCAAATTTTCATTGCAATCCTAAAATACACCCAAAAAATTTCAAATCTCAATGTTATTAGACATCAGCTATATGAGACTTGAATACTAATGCCAGGTAAAAGGGTAAGCACAGGAAGTGACAGATTTCTAAAAAAATACAGTTTTTTATTGTATTTTGTGAACAAGACTGGACTTAATGCCTAAAAAAGTCCATAAGAAACAACATTATCTGCTACGGGGTTTTCCTGGTGTCATATTTAACAACTTAGCCCTTGATTACCCCAGTTGACTGAGACTTGTTTGTCCTGTTTTGAAAAAAAAACCCCTACATTTAATTTCCACAAAGTTTTCTTGTTCACAGCAGTGTAAACAATTATTTTGATAATGCAATACAGAGAAACAGCTATTTTGATTGATGTAATCAAAAATATTTATATTATCTATACATTATTTTCCTTTTTTTCTTCTAGTTTGAAAAAGTCATTGTCCCTGCCCATGGCAATGGGTTTGGAAGTAGATGATCTTTCTGGTCTCTTCTAACCAAAACTGTTCTGTGATTTTATGATTATTAGAGGGACTGACTGCTTGTGTCATTATTAATTATGAATTTTGCAAAATTCCGTGTTTAGATGTAGTGTGGTTTAAAAATGGTAAGGACTTCTGATTTTGTCTTGCATTTTCCGTAGCAACAATTATTCAAGTTGGTTTGGGGTTTGTTTTTTTTGGTGAGAATTGACTATTGAACTAATGCTACTGTTACGAAGTTGTTGCAGTGTCCAATTTTGGGAACAGATGTAGGTAGCTGAAAGTATGTGTATTTTTTCAGATCTCTTCTCTAAAGTCTATCTTTCAGTGATTGCAAGATATTATAGGTCATAAATATCTTACAGGACTGTCCCTCGGGCCTGGAAAATTATTATAAGCATCTAAATGGCATTTAATTTTTATAAGCATCTAAATGGCATTTAATTTTTTTTCTCAAATCTTATCTTTATATTCTGTTAATGTGAGATATGTACAAAAAAAGAATAATGAGAAGGTGCAGGTATGCTGATGCCACTGCACAGAATGGTGATAATGCTTTGACACAGCTCAGTCTTTACACATATATGTTATTCTTACTATTTTTTTGCTTGTATTCTAGTGGCAGACATGGACAATAATAAGAAAATACACTCAAGATCTTGGGAACTATATTTGTCACTTATTCATTTCATTTAGAATGGTTATGCATAATAACCATTAGATGAATGTAAAAAAACATTGCCCATCACCATCATTTTTCCTTTAGAGGCTGAATTAAAGCATGAGGCAGGTAAAAGAGATCTAATCTGTTTTTTAGGACTCTGGGTCTACTGGGTTTTTACTGGTATCATCTTTCAGTGCCTAATTACCCTTATTGCTAAGGAATACAATTATGTTCAAGGTGGAATTTGAACCTATTCAAAGTTTCCACATTTTTTTATATCTCTGATTTAAATGATCACGTATTCTGTCAAAGTTCTCTTCAATAAACTGATTAGACTGAGTTTGTTGAGTCTTGCAGTGTGAATCTTGTTTTCTGTGCTTTGGATCTTTTAAGTGTCCTTTCTTCAGTGTTCTGCAATCTTGACAAGTTCTAAAATGCAAAACCAACCACTTGATACGGTGATGTCATGCACAAGGAGAAAATCATACCCCTTCATACTTTGTATTCTGCTTCTGACCCCAAGGAACACATTTCCCTGCTTGACCTTGGCAGTACTTTCTGACCTTATGGTAAGTCTTCAGAAGTGAGACTTTCCTTAAAGAAATTTTTCTAACTCAAACTCAAACAATCTGTATAAGACAGAGTACTTTGGTTTTAGACTCCGCATTTTTCACTGTTCCTGAAGTCATGTGTAATGACATAACACACAAAGTTGTAATTTTTTCCAATAATTTTTCAGTAGTGGTCCAATAGTTGAGTTTGATGTGATATTCAGAGTGTATTAGGCATATGTAAATACAAGCCTAAAATATAGTTTTCTCAATTCATGCTTGATTAATTTGGTAATAAGCATACATTTGACTTCAAGATTTAGTTCCTATTGCCAACGTTCATGGCCAATAATGCATCTATTAATGAAGATTGTATTCAGATGCATGCATGTGCAACTGAAATAAATAAATATTTAAAAATATTGGATGCTGGAGTGGCAGGTAGGGTAACTTCATCATATATGACATGCTGAATTACATAACTCTATCATGTCCGTAGGCAAGCGGCAATGTCTACTTTTTCAACAATCAATGTGTCTCTTTTACTGCTCCTCTAATAAATAAGTGCTAAAGTACTGCTTCAGGCTTGTTTGCATGACAGTTGACATTTCAAAATACTGACAAAGTGACATATCTTGAGTAAACCCTTCTAAATAAGGTGTGTCATTCCAACATGCTTTTTTTTCATATAAGCAGCAGTAGGAATGCAACTGTGCCACTGTCATTACTGGCATTTGAAGATAATGTTTCTTTAAAAGTGAAAATTGAAACAAGATTACGTGAAGTGTTACATCACTGTCTTTTATATTTGAGAACACAAAACTTGACATTTACACTAGTTAGGTTTGATATGCAGAATAGAGAGAACTACACAATAAAAATGTTCTGATTTTACATTATTACAGGCCAGTACTTATCACTAAACAAGATTTTTCTTGGGTTTAACTTTTTACTTGCTCTACAGGGTCTGGGACAGAATGGACTAGACACCTCTTTTGCAAACTGAATTTTTAAGATGAATAAACATTTTACGAAGAATTTTATGTAACAAAGATTAAGTGAGCTTACATTTCAGATGAAGTACAGTTTAAAAGAAAAGAATTTATTTTTCTGTTTATTATTTAATTTGTTGTAGACTTGAACTGACTAAAACAGTTACTTTTTCAAAGAATGTAGTTGACAAAATATCTTTTTTTTTCCTGCAGCTTTCCTAATTTTTATAGCATAAGCTCTGTTAATAATTTCTTAATATTTGCTTCAATTGCCTGCCATATACCAGTAACATGCAAAAGCTAATTGCAGCAAATTTTCGGTACTTTCAGAATCAAGATGGCTTAATTCTGGTGAGTCTGGACAGAAAATATCTTCTGTCCAGGAGAATTCAGTAAATCTAGTTTGGCTCACGTCTCATATTCTCTAGCTTAAAAGTGGGCAAGAAAGTCATCTCATCTTGCAGACATGTCAGCAGTTCCTGTTCTGCACTGACATGAATCCAAGACATAAAAATGTTCACATTCACATTCAAATAAAAATTAGGTTCACATCCAAAATAATCTAATAGTGCTTTATTTGGCTTTTAGCAATCTGTGTTCAAGACCACGGCCTAAATCAGGATTATTATTATCATCCTTATCATTATGATTATCATCATCATTATCATTATTATCATCATTATTTTTTCACTTTGCATCTCTGTCTTCTTCTGTTTTCTTCTCTACAGATCTCTCTCTGTGTGCTTCATTAGAAATTGTGTTTTCAATGTGACAAATGTTTTCATGTATTCAGGAAGAAAAGCATCCATCTAAATAAAGTGATGATAAACCATTTCATCAGAACATTCTTGAATGGTTTGTCCTACCTTATTTCACATGCCAGTTGCCTTTATTTCATAGGATAAGCTTTTGAGGTTTTATTTTGCTTTCTTACAATTAATGTTAATTACTTGCTTTTCAAGAGGGAACCATTTTAGTCATAAAGAGTGATATCCTGCACTAATGCTAAGGTTTAAGGTTTAGCACCTAAGCAGCATGTATCGGAATATCCCTTCTCAGATTGAAAGAGGAAAAGAAGGATCAACTATCCTGATTTCTGAACAATATTAGTTCAATTCTTAGCTTACATTTGTACTATAGTTAAAGATTTCAGGGTTTAGTCTGTCACCAGAAAACCTGCTACTCCCAACAGACATAACAGCATCTGCAAGTACTTGAACCACCGCTAATTCAGCAGCAGTTCTTTTAATACTGTGCACTTCTTTCCTCCATTTCCTTGTTCTCTGAATGGGCACAAGAAGAGTAGACTACTACACTTGCTATTTGTTTTAGAGAAAAGTATACCTAACTGTCTAAGGTTGACAGCTTAACCTTATATTCAAAGATGATGCCATTTTTGGAGGTGTTCTAAATTACACTTTCCCGAGAGAAAATGGTTCAGCATTGAGCCCAAGTAACAGACGTGTTTTTAAAAGTGCTGAAATTTTCCCTTTCCTAGCTGACAAACAGTTTTTTGATTCATGCTAGCAAACACATTTTCCAACATATCCTGTTTTCATTCTTCATAAGAGGCCAGAAAAGCACATTTTTAGTAGAGGTAAATAAGTATTTGAAAATGGCTTGGATAATGGGGACAGCCCAGTGGAGTTATTTAAATATTTTTTAAATTAATATTACGTTAAAATGTATGGGTATTGTTGTGATACTCTACAATGATGACTTAGACTGAATATTTTAATACAAACCATTTCTTCTTAACTTTCAGGCTGCTCTCAAGCAGAATACTTTTTATTTGTGCTTGTGGTATTTTGTAGTTGTTTTCTTTTGTTTCATTTTGTTCCCTTTTTAAACTACAAGTGTTAATAGCTCTCTTTGGGAAAGGTGTCACATTAAAATCTGTGGGTTTGGCTTGTGTGTGTGGTTTTTTAGGGCTTTGGTTTTGGTCACTATCTAGTTCCTTCTGCGTATGATTCTAAGTATAATTCACCATTTGGAAATAGGATTGAACCTGTTCATTGGTTTATGCTGCCTTTTTTTTTTTTTCCCCCCCAGGGACAGAGATATTAAACAAGTTTCTTGAAAAAACTGAAAAAATTGAGAAAAACCAAATAAGTGCCATTGTCATGTACTTCTTCATATGCCCATAAGACAAAATATCCCACAACTGAAAATCTCAGTTCTCAAATGCAAACACAAGCATAAGGTTTCTTTGCAGTAATAAAAATCAAGCACTTCCATAACTCTGCAGAATGATTTATTTGACTTCTGGGATTAAGTTTTGCTAATATGGAGTTAGAAACACAGTGAAAACAATCTCCTCTATCTGTTACTGTCTTTATCTCATACTGTCTTTATCTGAGAGGAAAAATGAATAAGCACTAAATGGAAACTGCACCGTTTTGACATTGCTAGTGGATGTATCAGCAAAACTGCAGGCCTATGACAACAAATTGATGATACCACAGAAAGGAAGGAATCCATTCACTACAAAACGGGCATTTCTTAAAAGGACTGTTAGAGCCATCAGAACAGTAGATGGAGGACAACGTCAGTGCCATTAACTAAGTTTTGACTGGAGCAAATGCTGTCATTGAGAACTATTGTTTTTAAATTCTTATGATTTTAAAAATGGTAAAAATTTTCAGATATAAATGAGAAACAGGGCTGTTAACTCTGGTTGTTCTCTTCAGAAATTGTCCCAGATGTCTTAATACCATTTAAAAAAATCTGAATTTATGATCAGAGTTATAAGTTGCCACGTCCCACCACGGACTGTAGGTTAACTTCAAACAATGGTTGCTTGCAATCATATATGGAATGGAATAACCCCTTGAAGTAGGTGTCTTCTTGTTAACTTGAAGAGTAAATTAGCTACAGTGGACCTTCAAAAAATGAGAAGGGAAACACACAGTAGAAAACAATTACTCTCGAAGTTTATTTGTTTTTCTGTTTAGTTACTGATCAAATATTGGGATTGAGAGACCATTTATTTACATGCTGTGTCAGTTCAGTTGCCACAGAAAAATCCCTATATTTTGACTGTTGGGAAGACCAAGAATCATTTAATATGAATAGTGAGAAAAGTGGCATGAAATGAAGTCAGATAGGAGGAAAAAAAAATGAGAATGAATAAGAAAAGCAATTTTACTTCGTTCTGTATATCTGACCTGTAAATATAGGAAGAATATTGTGAGACATAAGACAAATTCCACTTAATCTCCTCTATTTATGTTTCAATTCAGCTGCTCTTTAGAGAATAATTTCTGAAAACAGAAGTAATCCTTTTCAAATATAATTGTGTTAATAGTTGAAAAGAAATGGAAAAGAAGACCCTGAAGCAAGTAACAAAAGCTCAAAAAGAGAATGTCAAATCCAATACCTAACTGGGAAAAGGTTTCTGCATTTTGTATCAATACAGTGATTGTAAAAGTAATTTTAAAAAATTATCTACAAATCTAATAAACATCATGGAAGTAAAAGACAAAATTTCATTGTTAGTCTTTCAAGCTCTGCTAAAGAAGACCCAGGGAATGATTATGTATTTCTTTAAAGTAAACCTGTCACATGGGTTAATATTTGAAAAGTTCCTTGTTTTTAGGAAAGGAGTAAAATGTCACTTCCTCAAGATGTACTTGTGGCCTTGGGATAGGAAATTTAAATTGTCTCATGAAAATATTACAGTTTTTGCTTTCAAAGACCCGAATTTCAAAAACATGAAAAAAAATCTCTCCCTTGACCTTAATATACTAGAAGCAAGTTATCAATGCTGCAAAATAAATACTTCCCCTAGTGCAACTTGAGGATATTTTCTCTTTTCCTTTCACTGGAGAGAAAGCAGAAGAGACTGACTCCAACACCACTACAGACTCCTTTCAGGCAGTTATAGAGAGCAATAAGGTCCCCTCTGAGCCCTCTCTTCTTCAGGTGAAACACAGATCCCCCAACTGCTCCTTATAAGACTTGCTCACCAGTCCCTTCCCCAGCTTTGCTGTCCTTCTCTGAATATGCTCCACCACCTCAATGCCCTTTCTGAAGTAAGAGGCCCAAAACCAAACACAGGATTTGAGGTGCAGCCTCACCATTGCTGAGTACAGAGGGTGATTAGTTCCACAGTCCTGCTGGTACCACTAACTTAGATACAGACCAGGATGCCATGGGCCTTTTTGGCCACCTGGGCAGACACTGGCTCACGTTCAGCTGGCTGTCAGCCAGTATTCCCAAGCCCCTTTATGCCAAGCAGCTCTCATACCACTCTTCCCTAAGCCTGTAGCGCTGTATGAGATTGTTGTGACCTATCGCCGTATCCCACGGCCGTAGGGAGGAAAAGAGAGATCCAACAGGCAGGAATGGTGCAGCAAGATTTATTAATTTAATTATTTTACAACTCTTCTATAGACTTTTTTCTTCATAGTCTAAGTGGCCAAAGGATCAGCCACCCCTTGGGGTGACTGGCTAAAATCCTAAAACATCCATTGTCGAAATATTTTTCTACTGTACTATAAACAATGGTTTGCAAGGTCGCAGGTGTTCATAGTTTATAGAACTCTACTAATATCTTCCATGAGAGAGAAAAATATCTTACGGGACCGGAAAGAAGCAGGAGAAATTCTTGCTAGCAGCATATTTGTATCCACAGTGACCCAAGTGCAGAATTTTCTGTAAAGAAATGTGTTATTACAGTACCACATGGTTCAACTATTATGTTGGTGTTCACTCTTTACTTAATCTGGCCCTTTTCAGAATTGTATGTTTGAGCTTAAAATCTTCTACATGATGAAATTACTTAGACAGACCTTAGAAAGTTAGAAATGTATTAAAACTCTTAAATGTGTATGTAAATTTGCAGCACTCACTGTGTTTATTCACAATATCTCTGTTATATCTAAAACAGACCTGTCATTTAATTTTCATACATTGGCAATAGAAACAAGAAAGAATTCTAAAAAAATATGTAGACATTCAGTTTATTTATGTTTTAATAGCCTAGTAATACTTGAAATATAGAATCTCAAAATATCTGTATCCTGGTAAAATCGTGGCATTGAATAGCAGTTCTTGACTACATTTTGGTTTACAATGTTAAAATTAAGACCTTGGCAGTAATCAGAAAAATTGATTGAATGTTCATATGCAAAACAAGAATATTTCTGTTACAATAGTCTTGCAACTTGCATACTCAGTGAGTAAAATAGCCTTTAGGAGTTTGCCTAGTGACAGAAAAGTCTTTTTTAGTTTCCTTATGTATACTTTGAAGAGTAATTTAGCTGTTTCAGTTAATTCATTTTAAAAACAACAATAACAAATTTCTCCAGAATTTAAAAAACTCCAAATCTAAAAAGATAAAAAATTCTTTAAAGTCTCAGGAGCCATTAGTAGTTGCATGCCTATCAGCACACAGGAAATCTTCAGCATTTAGATAAGACTTTATTATACAAACAATGGAAACATGATCAAATGTTGATTAAAAGATAATACAATCAGGATTAAATTTACTATTTTGTCACTGAGAACTCCTCTGTTGAAATCTGTACTAGTTCCCTTGAGAAAAGCAAAATGAGATATGGTTCTTTATAGTTAAAACATACATTCTTGTGATTTTTCACATGTAAATATAACTATAGCTTTACAAAAATACAGTTGTTTCATGCCTGAAAAAACAAGAAAAAAAACATCCTGAAGTTTACATTTCCTTTGGGGGATAATTTTATAGTTTTCATCCACCAGGGAATCATTATCTTTGAATCAAGATCCTCTGATAACTTATCAAAATTTCCATTAATTGTTCTTAAAATTTTTACAAAAGAATGACGTTTTTTAGAAATTTGATTTCTGCTAGTTGCCTTCAATGATTCTTTTTAGGCATTATCCATGTCCCCACTGCTTTCATTCTATTCAAACAACATTTAAATCTATTGATAGAATCAAGGGATTTGAAATTAAAACTCTGCCTGATTCCTCTGCTTATTTGCCCAGGTGGACAGTTTCAATCCCTGTACTGTATATACATACATATATACATATATACATGAATTAAATTAATAATACTTATGAACTCTGAAGACGACTTGTCAATGCATGAAAAAGTCATATATAATCAAATAAAAGAATCATATGGGATTTAACCATCAAATTAAAACATCATCAGGATATTGATTCTTAAAACTTTTAACAAAATATGATTTCTTTACCCCTTCAGATAAAAGATAAGCAAAATTGAAAAAAAAACCAACAAAAAAAATCAAACCTATAACCCCTATAACTGCAAGGATATGATTTATTTTTTTTTTAAAAAGTCTGAAATCATATAGTATCTGGCAAATCTAGACAAAAATATTTACAGGAATTTTTTAGTTGCTTAAAATGAAAGCAGTGTTAAGAAATCCCTGAGTATGATGATTATATATGCAAGCTAATAAGAAAAGGTAAGGGGAGAATAAACCCAAAAATTACAGACACTCCCTGAATTTAATTTCTGTCATAAAATACACATAATTCTTAATGAGCATTTTTCATGCATTTTTCATGAAACTTACTTGCTTTCTTTCAATTAAATAGAATGATGATAGTTTGAATGACACCACTTATTAAACTATTATTTAGCCAGCTTGATAATCATGGACTACATTATTTTGATTCATTGTATTCAGGCAGTTAAAAACAGAAAAGGAAAAATCCCTTTTTTATCATATGCATTTTACTCTTAAATAAGATAGAAGAGTATAGTCAAACCGTTATTACAGAGCAATCAGTGCATTGTTAATCACCACACTTACCCTGGGATGTGAACAAACCTAAAATTAGCTTTCACTTAAGAATTTCTGGGAAGAATCAGGGAAATAATGTGAGTAACTCAAAAAGATCACCATGTGATTAGAATTTAGAAACTAAGAGCAAATTTAATATTTAGTTAAAATTTCACAATATCTTCTTTCTTATGTCATTCAGTTGTTTTGACTGAAATCATAAAAAAGGCAGACATATGGAATGATATTATCTTTTAGGATTTTTCTCTGGTTCTGTAGAATAATATTAAGAATTTTTTTTACCTATCTTGACAAATCCCATCTATTTCATCAGAACTTCAATACCTGATACAATCTTTTTGGACCCTATAAACCCCCACTCACCCACTGTTCCATTTTCTGAGGAACAGAAGATTCCTGTATGTAAGGAGTTCATACGACACCACATTCTTTCTTTTTCAAACTTGGAATAATTTCATAATTCCTGAAATCATCAAAAATTTTTCTTATCCTCTATTCCTGTGACAGAGTATGGTCTAGCTTCTGCACTGTTACCTGTTTTGACCACTAACAATAGCGTGAGTTGGGTTTCACTTTCATTCCCTACATAAAATAGAAAAAAGTGTCTCTGTTGCTTTGAGTGAAAGTTCATTGATGAAGCAGATCTTATATTACATAATGAACATACACACTCAGTATCAAGATTAAAGTTTATCTGCAACTTTCCAGTTTGGATTACATACAACTAACACCCACAAGCAAAAATGTTTTTTCTTAAAGAAAAGATTCTTAAGCACTTAAACTATAAACAGAAGCACATATAACTAGCTAACCTGTTGCCTGATATAAACTTTCCTCCACTCCCTTTGTTTCCAAGAAAATATTCAGGCCACATCCAACAGCTCAGCAGTTGCGTTTGGCCTCATGTCGCTCTATCCCAATTGACTGCTTCAGTTCCAGTAGAATGCCTGTGGCATCTTCCAGAGAAGATGAAAGTGCCTAATTTTCAGCCTGAATTGAAAATGTAGTCACCAGTTTTAGAAGTTTCGTTGTAAAAATGTAAAGGTTTATGCAAGTTGAAGGAAGGAAGTCTATAACACTCATTTTGCTTATAATAACTATATTTTCTTCTTTAACTAGTTTTGTTATGGTTTTTCATTGCCATCATCTTTATAATATATACTTAAAAATTCTACATTTTAGTATCTCACACCCCTCCCTGTGCACATCTTTAGAATTAAAAATTCTCAAACTTTAATTGCTTCTTCTTTTTTTAAAATTATTTCATGTGCCTACCTAATTTGGTCTATTATTTTTGTAATAAACTTGCTGATAATTCAGATAGTCAAACCACAAGATCTGATTACCTAACTCTTACGGACAAGTAGAATGATGTTTTTATTGATAGAACTATTTTATATTACTTATTTCTGTAAAATTATCACAGTATACACAATCTTCAAAAGATTTACCTCTTCCTTTCCCAAAAAATCTTCACTTCTGAAAAATTAGTAAACTCAGTAAAACAAGGAAACTAGAAGTAGTATAAACTATTAATTCCATTCTATTTTATGCCTAGTAATTTTCAATACATAATCCATTATATTAAAAACTGAAGTCTTTTTGTGGATAGCATAATACATTATCTCTCCAGTTGAAAACCTTAACATATTTTATTGTTTTCCTTTGTTTGTCTGGGGTTTTCTTTTGTTGTTGTTGTTACTGTTGTTGTTGCTGCTGGATGAAATACCAGTTTAATATATTAAGAGATTTTTTTCCAGCAAAATTGACCAGTCTTAACTTGTAAGGATTATCTCATGTAATTTCTATCACTTTCTAAATTTCACTCAAGAAATGCCTACGTTTCATCAAGATTTCTGAAATTCTTGATAAAAGGAAAGTAAATGTTTATTTATTTGAATTAAATGAATGTATAGGCTTTGAAGGAATAAAAGTATCTTCAAATCTGTCACACGTAAATTTTTATCTGAAAGAAAAAATAAATTTTATATGTTATTTTAATAGTTAAATACCTTATTTCTTGAAACAATTACTTTATTTCAAAAAGAAATAAGATAATAAAAATCCTTAAAAAAGAAAATTCCTCTTATATTTTTAATTCAGTTGTCAAACAGGAGAACATAGAATTATAAATGGTTTGGGTTGGAAGAGACCTGAAAGATTATCTAGTTCCAACCACCCTGCCATGGGCAGGGACTCCTTCAAAGCCGCATCCAACCTGGCCTTGAACACCTCCAGGGTTGGGGTATCCACAGCTTCTCTGGGCAACTTGTTCCAGTGCCTCACCACCCTCAAAATGAAGAATTTCCTTCTATTGTATCATCTAAACCTACCCTCTTTCCGTTTAAGGCCATTACTCCTTATCACTATGTATCCTGATAAACAGCCCCTCCCCACAATTCCATTAGTTACTAGAAGGCTGCTCTAAGGTCTCCCAGGAGCTGTCTCTTCTCCCTGCTAAACAACTCCAACTCTCTCAGTCTGACTTCATCATTAGCCTCTTTTTACTGCAAAATTGCCTTTCCCTTCTCAAACACAAGCCTCAGGTTTCCAGATTTGCTGTGTAGCATTTGAAGAAATAGCTCTCATATGACCATAATAACTGCACCCATAAACAAATTCTTCTGGAATTGGGAAGAGCTGTATTACAGGAGCCAATAAACCAATTCCTCATCATTAAGAGATACTGTACCACTTCATAAATCCTCCCAAAAGGCTGCAGTAGAGAAGAAAATTAGAAGTCCTTAACATTTTTACTAGTGTGTGTTTAGAAATATGTTCTTTGTACTGTAAGCAATTTCAGCAACGAATGAATTTCAGAAGACATCTGTACTAAAAAGGACATGTACAATGTACAAATTGAAATCTTAAATGTTAAAATTTTTTTGCAGCATCTCAATATGCCAATTACTGGAATACTATTACACCTTATCCTCTTCCCCATGTTACCACCGGAACCCTGTTGATATTCTACTATTATCTGCATTTTCTCGTTATATTTTTCTGACATATGAATTTTGCCTTTTAACTTTCCATTTTTTTCCTAATATATTCATTTTCAATTTTTTTTAAGTGTATTAAAATATTTAAAGAACAGACATATTCTATTAGCTACTTTTTTTTTTTTAATTCTAATGAATTTTTAATTGCTTATATTGCAAAGACAGGAAATTTATAGTATGTTTTGATTTTTTTTCTTGACATCCTACTATATATGTTTATGTTGTGTGCTAATTCCTGTATTTTAACTTTTTAAATTATATGTAGAAGAGACTGAGGCAAAGCTGAGTCATTAAGGAAGAAAAGCATGAGAAATTTCATTGAAAATTTCATAGAAACCTTGTTTATAGCAAATTTTACAATATAGCACACCTTTTTAAAAATAAAGTTGCAAAGAGGAGAAATATAAATGTTGGCTGGTCAATAAACATAATGCAAATACCTGAAATAATTGAAGAGAAAAAAAATTCTGAACTCTTTCATGCCTCTTCTGGTCTTCTGTTTTATTTCAGAACATAGATGGCCTCACCCAATGATTTTTTTCTGGCTGAAAATACAAATTCCTATATTCCCTTCAGCAAAACTATGCTTCCTTCGTCTTCAAACACCTGAAAGTTTCATTCTATATAGAAAAGGCAAATGAGATCCACTAGTTTAAATAAGAATTAATTGTTGAAGCACTTAAATGGGTAGGTATTATTCCCTGGACAAGATGGAATATTCTAAGCATAGGGGGCTCTCATTTTGAATGTTTTTTTGACCTTAACTTTCCCCATTTGTTATCTTTGCTTTTAGGCTGATTTTCCATGCTTTGAACCTTGCATGTCTGAGAAAAAAACTCTGATATTGGTAATTTAGAAAAGAAAACCAACCCAAAAACATACATTAAAATAATACTTACAAATCCTTTTTTCATTCTGATTATTTAGCGTAGTGTATGACATCATATATTACCTGAGATTTTTAAATGTCTCTGCTTCTGAGAGACATTAGTTTTATTTATATCAAAAAATGTTTTAAAAAGTTTTTCCCAATTCTGAAAATAATTTATAATATCAGGAAGAATAATGAAGATATAAGTGTAAAAAAGATTCCTTATTTTGTAACCCTTATTTATTTCCCAGAATTTTTATTATATTCCCCATTTAGGATTGCTACAACTCAATCCTATACTTCATTCTTAAATCAGTATACTAAGTTACAAGTATTTTATAGACACATATGATCCAAATGCTATTTTTAAAGCTAATTTTTGGGCCGCACAGAGAAAATCCTTCAGTGTCCTAGTGAGTTTTACAATCTGCTTTACAAGTCAGTACAAGTTCATATAGAATATCGCTATTCAACTGGCCCAAAGACCAAATGCTGGCAAAAAAATCTCTATTTTCTAATCTCATAGAATCTGTCTCTCCAAATCAGGATTGAGTAATAATTCTGAAGACAAAGATTTTACCATGCTTTTAATTCATCTGTTACTGAGAGATGTTTCATAGTACATTACCTTTCAGTAGCTATGGAAATATTTAGTATGAGAAAAAATGATTTTGAGGCCCACTTTCCTACTAAGATAGTAGTGTAAAGGAAAAAAGAAAGAAAATAACTTACTGAGTACTGAAAAAATTACTAGTTAATTAGCATCAAAAAGAAATTGATTTACTGTTTGAGTTCAATATTGACAAATAGGACAAAGAGGAGCCACAGCTGAGCTTAAATTTCATAGCACTTTATGAAAAGCTACATTTCATGGCCATTCCCTCTGAGAAATATTCCCACCTTGGGAGCAATTTTCTATGGATTCCTTTAACTAGCAGCTCAGTATGGACTAAAGAAAACAAAGTTCCTCCCTGAAATAAATCCAGTACAGGATGACAAGTATCATAGCTCTGATATCGACAGTGAGAAACATCTATGCTACCAGCTGCACCTTTTTTTCCCCCTTCCATTTAAAACTATACAAATCACAAATACCCTACAGTCTGTCTGACACAAAAATACTCCTCTAGAATACTTAAATAGCTCTCAATGAATATTGGTTCTTGTGGCTTAATGGCAGTGCTTTGAGTGTTCAGTTTCAGTAGTGACAGACATTTGATTGGAAAGAATCCTTGAGGAAGTAATAAGCCACTGAATTCACACACAAATCCTAAAAATGAAGAAAATATGGGGGGGGAAAAAAAAGGAAAGAAATTATTATTTTCTATTATAGTTCATATAAGCAATGTGCATCTAATTTCAAAAGCATGATTCTTGTATTTGTCACCCAATATACACAGTTTCATATCCAGTTCTACCAAAAGAATTAACTATTCTTAGATTTTATGTCTTTGAAGACTTAAAGGGACATGATTCTGATGAATTGAGGTGATACACCTGATATCAACCTAAACTGTTAAGCTGTCAGACTTAAATGGCTTCATGTCATGCAATAATTCTGGATTCAGGCTTTCCTGTGTTCTGGGAATTTTGTCACAAATAGTTTAATAATGTCATTGCTCTCCTTAAGTGGTCAGTAAAACCAGTGTTCAGAGTTCGGTGACAAGCACAAAGTAGTTCTGCTGTAGATTGCTGCATGGAAAGTCTCAGAGGAATAATTCTGTCTATCTATCCATGTATATATCTATCATCTGTCTATCTATCATGCATCATCAGTCTTATCTATAAGTTGCACATTTCATCTCAGCTGTTTGATTTGAAATATATATATATATATATACATAGATGTATACGTATGCTGCTTATAGACATCCCATTGGTGTCAAATAGGGCTTCTTGGTACAAATCAGAAAACTCATTCATACATGTACCTTCAAAATTTTACTTAGTATATTTCAATCAATGTTTTGAATCTAACGTGAAGTAATATGGACCCTTATAAATTCATAGGGAAATATGCAGATTATATTTTAAGGTTATTTTATAAATGTATGAAAAAGATAAAAACTCCAGAATCAATATGTGTACAGGAGTACCTCCAGTATTACATGTACCTTTGGAATTCTATCCCAGGATTATCTAAGTGGAAAAAAATAATAATTTTTTTTAGAATTTTTATCTCTGTACCCTAGCTAATTCCTACTACTATTTTATCTCCTGAGGACAAAGACAAGACACGTCCACTTTCAGCAAATGGACTGAGCTATATAGGAATAATGGTCAGGTTAATGATGAGACACAGAGGGTGAGACCATGGCGCCTTCAGAATTTTGACCCAAATA
This sequence comes from Corvus brachyrhynchos, assembly GCF_000691975.1. Lineage (NCBI taxonomy): Eukaryota > Metazoa > Chordata > Aves > Passeriformes > Corvidae > Corvus > Corvus brachyrhynchos. The sequence continues at coordinate 806,755 of NW_008240046.1, forward strand.
TTTTATACAGATTGTGATGTCAAGATATATGGAAAAGTTCTGCAAAGCTTGCGACTATTGCCTGTGAGTACCTTTCAATGAATATCAGTCCGCGAATTCCAAATGGACAAAGGTCTTTTTCAGTAACTTTCAGAAAAATAACATTACATACATTTCAGAATTATTTCTTTTTGGATGAGCCAGGATATGCAATTTTCTCTAGGCTAGGCTGCTTTCAAGACCTGGCTAATTTTCAGCTTCTCAGCTGTATGACCCTGTACTACTCCATTTTGCGCTTACTCGAGCCTTTCTAACACTAGTACTCCTGTAGCTATGACCCAGCCCACTTCAGGGCTGGGGAAGCAAGATGCCAATCAATCCCAGCCCATCCCCTGGATCAAGTTTCCCGAAGAGGCAGACTCAGAGGGTGGGTCGAGGGGCGGCTCAGAAGCCTAAGCCGCACCCCCTGGGCGGTGCCCGGGCACAAGCTCCCTCACCCTGTTCAGGAAATTTCTCAGTTACTCGGTTGTTCATTGGTTCTTTGTTGTATCTCCCGCCTCCTGGTTTCCCCCACTGGTTCTTGTTGAATTGTCTTGTAACGCATTGGTTGCTTTCCCCTTTCCCCACGGTTATCAAACCCCCTGTACAACTGAGGGAAAGTCGCTCGGCTGGATCCCAGCTTAAGATCATTGCCATGTTCTGGTTGTGAAACTTCTGACAATAAACCTGTTGGAAGCCAGACCAGAACGGCCTCTCTCTTCCTTTACCTCTGAACTAACGTCAGCCGATCCCATCAGCTCCTGCCATGTTCCCTCTGCAATGAAGCCAGCTAGCCAGCCCAGCAAGCAGCACCCTTCCTGATGCTGAAGTCGCTTCTGCGATGCACAGAAGTAACACAGCTGGGCTCTCTCTGATCGAGGGCACGCCAGAGCTTGTGCCACGAGCACCAGAACTGCGTTATACTCCTATAACTGTTTGTCCATATTCCCACGCCAGAACACCATTAGGAATTTTTTAAAGAAAAAATCCAAAACAGCCAGTGGTCAGTCTTGTAGTTCTTGATATCAAAGGCAATGCTGTGCAGAAACAACATATTTCTGTAGCAGAAATATTGACCATACATAGTTCCTTCATATTCTGCATCAAAATGCAGAAGAGGTTAATTAAACCCTAATCTTGTTCCTTGAGAATATTTTCAACTAATTTTAATTTTTAAATTACTTTTCATAAAAGCTACAAAGAAAGGGCATTCAGATTTGCAGTATTGTATAATATATCTAAGTAGCGGAAAACAGAACAGAAGAAGAGAAGAAACAAAAATCAGGTACCATGTGACTGCATAATAAATGCAATAGATCGATTAAACTGTTCTAATTACCAACACAACACACTTTTCTTCAATAAACGTACAAAAGTGTTTCTTTGAGAGTTATAGATTTATTTCTTTAATGTCCTTTCTTTAGAGAGTTATCAGAGGTTGTTCTCTTGCTGGAGTATATTCCCTTGTCTTGAGCTGTGAATGTCATGATTTGAGTGGAAAGCTGATTTTTTGCCTCCTTCTGAGTAGATGCACATTGCTGAAGGAATTGTTCTCTGCTGAATCACCAGTGTCCACCTCAGCACTTTCAGCCTCCAGGGCAAGCTTTTGGTATTAATCATAAATTGAATACATGAAGAATAATAATTAAAGAGCAAACTGTAATTATGAGTAACATCCAAAGGGAGCAAAAAACCATTGAATGCAGGCCCTAGGTTTCCTATTAGTGCATTTAGGATTAACTATAAACAGTCTTGTTAAACTCAATTAAATAGTTAATTAGATGGATTTTTCCTACTAGAACAGGATAAGAGGCTTGACTTTTAGAACTGTACTTTTTGTAGGTTTTCCTTTTCTTAACTATTATTGTGTATGGATTTCCTTTCCCTAGGAGACATAGTTAAAAAAAGACAGATAAAAAAATTCCTTAGCGCATCTTTAGGGGGCTTTGGCTTTTTTGTTTCTTTTTATCACTGTTCCTCCTACAGCCCAAAAGTAATTAGTGACATGTTGAATGTATAACTGCCTGAGAAACAATGATACCCCCTTGTTGGTAGTGTTCCTAGAAATCAGCAGCTTTTTTTCTTCTCCTAACATTGTATATTTTGCTAAAAATGGATCACATGTTTGCTGTCACAATTTATAGCAGATATCAGTCTAGAAATAACTGGTTTCTCTGTATGTTTGATGAGTCAGGCTGAGCTATATTCTCATGTGTTTCCTCATGATATTTCCCCATCCTGATTTTGTCAGCTATTGCTAATGTATGACAGCAAAATTAGATAGAAATGCAAAGTGCATTTACTGCAGTACAAGTGTTGTCACCTGTTAATACCTGACAGACCTTCCTGAGGTTGTTTTTGAACACTGCAGGAGTATATGTGCAAGTAAACTGAGAGAAAAAGTCTTACAAATATTTTACGTTTCTATGCTGCAGTGCTAAGCTCTCTGGTCTTCAACAGTTGTATAAGCTGATTAAAATTTAATTAAAAATTCACTTTGATTTTGAATTATTCTTCAGCTATGATTAAGTGAGTTCTACACTGTGTCATGGATAAAGAGACTTGACATCTATGAACAGCTCTAAAATGGTCAGCCAAAGAAATACAGATAACTGAAGGTGGACTAAACTGTTTTTAGGGGTAAGAAGCAGAACACAAACATGGCTTTTAACACACATAGAAAGTACTTACATGGTAAAATCAGATATAACTTGCAGACCAATTGAAAATACCCAGAGTATAAAAGCAAATGCATTAAAATAACCCCAAGCAGATCCTAGAGTGAAGAAGGAAAATAAATAAACTAAACATTGTACTTTTCCTTTTCATTTTGTGGTACAAGAAGATAGCTTACAATTGTCATAATGGCCATCAGAGATCCAACTTGTGGAAGACCAATTGCCAATTAAAAACAGACTAAGATAGTAAAAAGCAGAAACAATAAAAACACCTTTTCCTCCCAGCTCCCACCACATCTTCTGAGGTTCATCTTTACTTCTTTTGTTCCCAGCTATTCTGCCTATGGGAAGAATAAGATGGAGAAATGTGGTTGTGGTCATGTTATGAAACACTTCATGTCTGCTGTTTCTTGTTCCTCACACTGTACCTCTGCTCAAGCTTGAGGTCCCCCGATAGGATACAGTCCACAAATGGTTCCAACATGGGTCCTTCCCACAGGCTGCAGTACTTCAAGAATTACTGCACCACAGCATCTCTGATGGTCTTAGTTTTGGCCAGTAACAGGTCCATCTTGGAACCATCTTGATCTGGCTCTGTCCAGTGTGGTGGCAGCTCCTGCTTTCATTTCCCATAGGCCACCCCTGCAGAGCTCCTCCTCTCTCTGTTGCCAGAACTTTGCCAGGCAAAGGAAATGTAGAATATTAACAATAATTTTTGTTCTTTATATTTAATATCTCTTTCTGCCCATTAATAGGTCTGAGAGCAATAGGGTGTGGCTTTTTTATCTAGAGGGCTTAGAATAGCATTTTGAGAAAATGTCAAAATGTTGTTTAGATGTCTGCATTTTTAGTGTTTATTCAAATAAGCAAAAGTAAGAGGTCATTGAAGTCTTGTTCTTAACATGAATTGAAATCCAAACTTACAACATACTACTACCATATTTAACTTGACTAAAATTGTAGATTACATTTAGCTCAAGAGTTCAGACTTGATGGTCTTGAAAGTTGATTTTGGTTTTAACCTCTCCATATTTAGAAGCTTATCCTTTCATTGTATCTCCTCTGTTAATGGAATGCTAACACAGCAATAGTTAAACCTGAAGTTCATTAGAATTTCCCTTTCAGAAAGAATTTAAAAAGCAAATGAATCAGATGCAACTTAACTACTTCTTGTTACTGTTCAAGAAATCAGTTTCCTGGTTATCACTGAACGTCACGTCTCTTTCCCAGTAGTTTACTTTAAACGTGTGTTTTACACATAGGTAATCTCTTCATTTTTACACTGTGAAAACAGCTTTCTTCTTTTTTTTTTTTTTTTAGAGTTTTAAACGTCTTTTTAAATTCCATTCAATTTTCTCTACTCTAGAATAATCTTTCTTTTTTCAAAAAGTTAACAATTATTGGCATAGTAGGTGGACAACAACTAATGCCCTAGGCTAGCTGCAGAAACATAAAATAAATATGTATGAGATGCAGAACTTAATTTCAAATGCCAGGTACAGCCTGTTTCCTTTTTTTTTCCCCTAGAAACTCTATTGTGTGTGATTCTTATCATAACTTTATTCAATTCGATGTAGTATGAAATCAATCTCTGTCGTGATCTTCCTGAAAAAACAGTATGCTCATTTTTAGCATATTTTAGCATCTTTAAATTGATGGGATTTTTTTAGAGGTACATACTCTGATTAACAGGGACAAAGATATTTTGAATATCAACTTCTTCACTCTGCATTAAAATGTTATGATTACTATTAAGGCTCATTAGATAATTCCATCATGTATAACTCATTTAAATGAAATCATGTAAAATGCACATGTAATCCAAGAATCAAGAAAATAATTATTTTATCTATTTTTGATCTTACTGTATGAAAAACTTCTCTTGATAAAGCTATATGGTGCCAAACTCCATCTGACTTGTCAGAACCTGCTCTACATTCCAAAGTCCATTTTGTCTAGATTTTAACTTGATATGTTTTCTACAAGTGTGTAGATCACTTTATCGTGCTACTTTGAGAAAGAAATGTTTTAAAGAGCTTTTGAAGTCCTACACAATTTATGTTTCAGGAGTCATAAGGGAAATGAACTTATCTCGTTCCTGCATCAGTAAGGCCATGGACACTAAGCAGATCTGCAGATAGGATTCTACCACTAATTAAATAGAAACCACATCGACTTTCAAATTACACACAAGACAGAGGGAAAAAATGAACACAGAAAAAGGATGACAATGAATAAAATAGTTTTGAACTTCAGCTCAAGACTTCAGAAGGCAGAATAACATTATAGCCTTTTTCTTAAATTACAGCAGTCATATACAAATTGTTTCACTTTTCTTGCTCAGTATTTCAAAAATCACTCCCTCTCATGTTTTTTCTGTGTTAATTTTTTCATAATTGTGTGTTTTATATTTTGAGAGAGCTACTGTAGATGGCTCAAGGATAATTTAGTCTGTATCAGTATGAATTACCTCTCTAATTTTATTGAATGCTATTTTCCTTTTGCACATTCTTTTCCCACCAGCTCATTGTAACTCCATAGGATTTAGAAGAATGAAAAGCTGCATGTTTTTTCTTGGCCATTTTCAGTTGTTTGCCTCACAAAGAGGCAATATAATTTGAACTGGATTTATCTTTTATTTTATCTCCTCAAATTTCCTGTAAGGACAGAATACATTCTAAATGGCTGTCACTTTCCAATTAAGAAGTATCTGACTTTCAGTTATAGATGAGCTGTTTCTGTCAAGAATCTGTAGCACACTTAGATACTTTGCAAAGCGCTTTTCTTTCTTTAGCTAGAGGTTAAACAATGTCATTTATTATTATAATAAAAAATATATTCTTTTCATATGTGTGCACCAATGTGAATACATATTTTGAAGTGCTGGATGTTGATCTGTAACTGCCTCTTACTACAATCAGAGCAGAAGGTCATGAAAAGAAGCAAAATGACAAGTAGATATACAAAGTGAAAGCAAAACAGGCTGAAGTAGCCAATTTTGAGGAAAAAATAAGTTAACATGTTGTCTTTTTCTTTAAAATGGATACAATTCTAATTTGAAACTGAGATCCATGAATCAGTCACTGTCAAGAGGGTCTTTCAGTTGTTGCAACTGAAAAGACATATATGTATATATGTGTATTCACAGAAGGGCATTTTAATATTTATACCCACAAATCAGAGAGCTAAACATTACTATGATAAAGTGTTTAGAAGACTGCTCAGTCAGGTCAGTTTTAAATTTTAAAACTGAAGTTTACTTATTACATTCATTGAGCATGTTCTTATAAATGACGGTTTTCATAACAAATGCAAAAATCTTAGTTCATAACACTTCTAAACTGGCTGTGAAATTAACATACAATGGGAGTGATAAAGTGTGGTGGGCCCATGTGCCTGCAGTTCTTGGTAGTTCTTAGTGACCAAGACGTGGATGTTCCAACTTGTAAACTCCTAATCAGAGAGATAGGTGGGATTGTTCTTTCCAGTTTTCATTTGTTTAATTTTTTTATTCCTGATGGATTTTATGCCTTTGCCTCCTTCCCCTGCTTCTGACACACTGTTTTTCTTGCTTTCTGTTGTTTTGCTAGTCTCTCTGTATACTTGAGGAGCTGTAGTATCATTTTGCAATGTTATGCTTCCTTTTTCTTCTTCTCTGGCAGCTTCTTCCTTCTACCTCCTACATGCAGCTACATCCAGCCTCTTTGGTGATCATATTGCTTACATAATTATGTAAAACTTGGTTTGAATATGACATCACAGTGTTACAAAATCCTTATAAATTACTGTTAGTTACGCTGTTTCTGTACACTTTTATTCAGGTTCAAGACTGTTAGTCACCCTGTTACCTTACTTGTATTAGGACTGCTTTCTGGTTTAGTATTATGAAAGCATAGAAACATTTTGGTTGTCAATGATCCCTGTAGGTACACCAGTCTACTCAAGATTTTTCCTAGACAATCAGGAATAGCTCCTCAGGTGAATATTCCACAACCTCTCTGAGCAACCTTCTCCAGTATTATACCATTCTTAACTTGCATTGTTTTTCCTTATCTCTTACCTGGTATAATCGGGGTTCACTGCCTTTCAAACGTGCACCTGTGAGAAGTGTGTCCCTTTAAACTTTCGTTAGGTAGATGAAGATATCCTGTGTCTTCTCTTTAGGCTGAATGAACCCAAATCTGTCTTACTTTCCATGTATCTCACATTTTATGGCCACTGTGATAGACTTCTGCTGTATTTCCTCCAGTTTGTCAGTGAGTCTCTTGTATGGAATAGTCTTACTTTGGGCACCGTATTCCAGATTAAATCGCAAAAGTGTCAAGTAGAGTGGAATAATTACTGGTTTTGACCTGCTGTTATGCTTTTCCTTGTGCAGCCTAGCATGAATATTGTAGGATCTAGTTCATTCCTTCACTTAACTGTTTCACAATTGCATAAAATTTCTTCTTTTGGTCTGATATCCAAAGTGAAAAGACACAAAAAACATGGATAAGTAATATGTGTGTGAATAAACATGAGTTCCTTTCAGTATTTTTGAAAAATTGAGACAAACTTGTTGACCTATCAGCTACACAGTTGGTTTTTATGTGGTCATTTGTCCAGACTTTTAGTTGCTTAGTTAGTTGAAGCAAGCACTTCCTTCTGCCCTGACTTTCTCCTTTAACATTGTGTCTTTGATAATAGCTTAATCACAGTGGCTACAATGCAAGTGTGTTTTTATCTGTGAACTGAAGTCTATTAAAAGAAGGCAACTTGTTAAATACTGAAACACTTATATTAGTGTCTCCTGTACATTACTAGATAATAACAGATGCTGTGGTAATGGATATGATATATGAATTAAAACTGGAACTGAATGCAGGTATTATTTTCAGAATGTAGGAATTATTTACAAATATGCAAGAAAAATACAAGAAATACAAGCCTTGAGAATAAATTCTGGATACTTCTGATATGAAAATCCAAATCCATTATTTAATCAACAGTATTTAAAATGTCTCTGACCTGTCAAAATAGTTTCTAGCACAGATGTGGTAAAAATATTTGAAAGAACAATGCAGTCATAATAATTTATTGTAATTTGGTGATCCCTAGTCTATTTAATTTCTTATCCTGTCATGTAATTCATTGTAAAAAACCATACTCTGTAAAGTGATTTCTTCTAACTATGGAACAATACATGCATTTAAGGCAGGAACATATTTGTATTCTTCTCAATCTTCCTTACATCCAAGGCACTGTGTCTCACACTTCAAACTTTAATATGTGTTAGCTGTAAATTGAAGTATGTAGAATTCCTCCAAGAAGCGTGAAATCAAGTTCCAGTTTTGCAAGTGAACATTTTTCCCCTTGAGCAGAAAATACAGTGTAGAGGATGCATGGTCAGCACACCAATAAAATCTTATAATTTTTTTACAAATTAGGAAGTTAAAACACAAATAAAAGATCATACAAAAAATATGACAGTTCAAGACCAGATGAGAAATCGGCATTTTGTCATTAAAAGCAAAGCTTCTAGATCATGAATCCTTGAAGCTGATATTTTTTTGGAATTCATGTCTACAAATTGCTGAAGAAATGTTAGAAAGTTGTCTGCTCTTGTCAGAATCCACAGTTGGAGCTTAGCCTGAGGTTTGGAGAGGAGTAACTCTGATGAACTCAGCATAAGCTTTATTGGCTAGTTGTAAATATCTCTATCCCCAAACACTTGGGGCATATTTTCACCTAACAGTCAAACTAAAGTGAAGTATTTGCTATGAAAAATTGGATTTCTTCCCATATTGCAATATAGAGATTAAGAATGATCCACCAGGGATAAATTTGTATCACACAGGTTACCTCCTGTAACTTGCCTGTAATTTCAATTGTAAATACATATTATATTTGTGTCCTTAGCTGGCTAAGTATTTTCACCCATTTCTAACAATTATTTGTTTCAATACAATTATAATATTGATTTAACCACTGAGAAAACAATAAAAAAAAATTCTCAGAGCCTTAGAACTTCTGTCTAAATGAGAAAGACAAAAGGAATATCGCTGTCTCCCACTTACAGATAGGGAACTGAAGCACAGGACAATTACTTAGCTTGCAAATGCTTTTCATCAGCAATGTATACATAATGCAGTGATGCACTAATCACAGATACTGCAGCTAGCTCTGAGCAAAATATCTCTAGAACCAGAACTGGTAGAGATTTTTTCTGAATAAGATAGTTCTAGAATAAAAAATATTGTAACAACATTATGCTTTTCTGGGCTGAGAAAAAAATTAAAGGATAAAACTGCACAGTAGCATAGGTTATAGTTATCCTATATTAACTGGGATATTAACTCACAGCCCGGCACTCTGCCATGCAGACTTCACGCCTGGTAGTGATACTTTAGAAACAGCAAACACCAAGAACTGAACCTAAATCTTAGATACCCATTTCCATAATGTATTCAAATGTTAATGCTTAGTCCTCAGATGTCTTATGTAACAAAAAAAAAAACCAAAAAACCAAAACCAAAACCCAAGAAAATAACTTCTTTCAAGTTCTGATAAGAAAAATTCTGTTTCCAACTTCCCAACTTCCCAATTTAAAGCTGTGAATTTAGCAAACACAAACACATGAATTATTTTTATACTAAATAGCCAAGATCTAACACATAGCTTTGGCTTTGTTTTGGACAGCTCCCTTCTGAGAAAATTTTTAATGGAAACAATTCTCAGTTTACTGATTTTCTTAGTACCTTCTTTTGAACTGTAAAAATATTGGGAGGAAATAGAAAAATTCCCAAGTATGTTTCAGCTTCTGCGTGATTAAACAATGCTACAACTCCTACATATCATGGTGAAAATAAACAAATTTTTCCATAAATGAAAGAATAAAAAGGATCTCACTCACATGCCTTTTTAGCTCATGGATTGTGGGATGGCAACTTAATTCACAAGTATAGAATCATCGAGGTTGCAACAGACATTTTGCATCATCAAGGCCTGTTGGGGTTCCTCCCCCCAACTGTCAACCCAGCACTTCCACTGTAACCCCTAAACTACTAAAAAAACCACATCACCCAATGTTAGATCCAGATGCCTCTTGAACACCTCCTGGGATGGTGACTCCACTACCACCCTGGATAGCCTATTCCAGCGCCTGACCACCCTAACAGAGAAAGAAATGTTTCTAACATCTAATCTGAATCTCCTCTGTCTTAACTTAAGGCCATTTCCTCTAGTCCTCTCACTGTAGGCATGGAAAAATATGTGAAACTCAAGTTTGTTCTACAGTTATAACTAATGTAACTGAGTACCAGAGCAGGGTCCATCTATATATTCATGTATGAGTAATTAATTAATTGGATGGGCCAGGTACTCTGTGTTTAGTCATCCGCACAAATGAGTTAATGGACTGATCTTAAACAGTGAAAGGAATTGAAACAATGATAATTGAAATTATACCCACCTGTACAATTAAATATTTGATTCATTGATAAAGGACCTCTTTGAGAGGGCATTTCAGACAGTCCTGAAGACTCCCTCCAGTTGTCTCCTGCTGTGCCTACACAGATTTGTTGGTTTCAGTGTGTTAATCATACTGGGATAAAAAATCTGGTCTTTTCAGCAACTTCTCACATGGTTCTTGCTGCGTAATTAATCAAAACTCATCCCTTTTATACACTTTTCCTGCTAAACCATTGTTACATAAATTCTTTTACATACCATACATACTATGCCTGCCCTTTAATTTAGCCTTTACATTGATTGGTTCAAATAGTTAATAACTTCATCAAAATTCTTATCCTAAAACAAACATAGGCTATTTCTACTGTGATCTACTGATTTGAACCCTTGATATTAAAATCAAGATGGGAAAGGTAGTGGGTTTCCAAGCAGCATAACTGGTGAGCATGTCTCCATGGTTTCTTACATTTCTGTCAATCTTTTTCTGAAGAGTGCACAAGGAAATAAGGTTTTATCTTTATCAATGACTATGTAACACAGAAAGAAGATTCTGTTTGCCTATAAGCATATAAGAGCAGGACCTTTCTTTAGAACCGATTTTTAATTTAAAAAGTATTAAGATAATCTAAGGTCAGACTATATCCTCTTACCCATTGTTCTGAGTAGTAATCAATGACACTGCTTACGGGAGTAAAATCTCCCTAATGTGGTCACATGCAGGGCTCACAGCCTGATCTATGAATGTCAGCATCATATTAATAAGTCACTTCTGAAACACTTAACAAGCTACATGACTATGAAATTTACTGTAATTTTCCAAGAAATAAAAACTGCACAAATCCTAAAAAAAGCAAAACAAACTAAATAAAACCTCCACATCATCATAGAATGTAGAATAATTTTAAATCAAAAGCAATATTCAATGATAATGAGGTGATATCAAATATGCGCAGGTTCAGTATAAAACATGAACAAAGTAAGAAAGGAACACAATATTTAGAGGGACAATAATTTTTATTCTCATGGTGATGTTTGTTAAGAACATAAATGATGCTATGTTCTGAGTAAATTGTACACAATTCTAAAAATCCTTGAATAATTATATATTCTGTTCGTGTACTATTTAGTTCTCTATAATTCTGCTTATCATTATAATATTACAAATTCAGTTTTGTTCTCACTGAAATTAATAGGCAGTCTGTCTTTCTTGGTATAATCTTGGCATAATAAATGCAGCCAAAATGTTGATGACGGGTGGTTTTTACCAGATCCTAGTGTTGTATGTAAGTATGAAAAAAAAATCTGAAATTCAGTGTATATGGGAATATTATCTTATAAAAACAAATAAACATTTTAAAATTATTTCTGTTTCATGTCAGGAGTACTTGAATTCTTTTCAAGTTTGTTCTTCGGTTTGGGGTTTTGGCTTTGTTTCCTCCCCCTTGCAGTTTTAAGTGAGGAAGAGGTCAACAGCAGAAGGATCAATGTCCCATGTATTCCTGACATGAAAGACCCTGAATGAAGACCTTGAGTAAGACAGAGTCGGGTGTGAACCGGACATGAACTCTCACTACGTGATTTAGGAAAATAGAGCTATATATTGCACTTGAAATTCTACTCGTTCTAGTATATTTCTAAGGAAGCAATTGATTTCACTAAAACCACATGAAAATGCACTTTTGGAAACCTCCCAGATGGTTATAAACACCTAGAAAAACACAGATTTTTGGCCAACTATTTATTAAAACAGCTTCCTGCTTCAATATCAAGTTTGAAGTTTATAATGAAAGATTACTGGCTTGAAATGTACAACACAGAAACGTTTTTCTCTAAGACCTCTATTCAAGTTGCTGCTTACTATCTTTTACACTCCAGATTATAAATGTTTCACTCTATAACTCTGAAAAATGCACGTGCCTCTTCTAAGATGTATTAGTGTACAGATAAAGAAATCTATTAGCTTGTACCAAAGGAACAATACACACCCTCCCAAAAAAACCGTAAAATTAAAAAAAAAAAAACAAAAAACCCAAACCAAAGAACCAGAAAAACCCACTACAAAAACAGAAACAAAAACAAACCAACCAGCCAACCAACCAACCAGCCTCCCCCCAACAAAAAAAACCCACTAAACCACAAACCAGAGTCTAGGTTGGTTATATTGCTCTGTGCTACCTTGTTGATTATCATAATGACTATAAAATGTTAAGTACCTCCATGAAATAATGAATGAGGCATACAATTATTATTGAAACCTACTTAAAAGGTAAAATTTTAGAAATTTTATTACAATCCTTTTATTTAGTGAAAAAAATTATATATTGAAAATAGTACTTCAAATGAAAATATGGAAAATATTTGTAGACTTGAAATGGAATGTCAGGATCAGTATATAGAGTATGATGTAAGCGTTATCAGCAGCTGTCAGAATGAATTAATGTTTGAAATCTTAAAATCAGCAATAAAGAAAAAATAATACTCTTAAGAATAATATTAGGTTTATCATGTATAAAAATGTGACACTGGCAACCCTGAATTTCCTTGTTTATTCAAAATATGGGCTAATAATATCTTTTGGAATTACTGGATTAAATCAAGGCAGTGTTGTAAACATACAATAAAGTGGAGTCAACTTGACTCCACTGTCTCCCTCCATTGCAGCAATCTGGAATCATGATGTAGCCAAGCTATCTTCAAGCAAGAACAGGTGGCCAAGGGAAGAAAAAATGGAGGGTTTTTATCCATAAAGAAATGCACAGAAGTTCTGCTAGAGCAATTATTTCTAAACCCAGGGTAGAATCATGCATGTGCTAAACATTCTGAGACTTTTTTTCTTTTCATCATTTTTTTATAAACATAAAGGATCCAAGTACTACACTGTCAGAGTATGGGGTGCATGTAAACACCTTCTCTCCCCACAGTGTTCCTACACCAGCTCACCTTTTTCTCTTACTAGTAGTTATGTTGTCATGTAATTTCTTGTTCTCTTTTTGACCCTGCAATGCTTGGACCTTAGCAGTTTAACAACATCAGATATCAGATCAGATTATTCTATTTCAGCTTTCTAGAGCTGCTTGCCAGAAAAGCAATGAATTAATTTTTCTACTGCTTTCTCAGCTTTTCTTTCTTTTTCCAAGCTCAAAAAGTAATAAAGCAAAGCTTTTTGATGAAAAGCAAGCATCTAAACAAAGAAACAGCTTAAAATCTGACCACTTCCCATTTAAAACATGTACTGAAGTGCAGGAATCAGTTGCAGATCACAATTTTAGCCTCAAAGGGATAATTAATTAAGTTTTCAGATAGCTAACTCTGTCTTGGAAGACAATATCATTTCAAGTAATCCCTCTCTTATATCTTTTACTTTCTGGTTTAAGCTTCTATCTGCATCATAGTCTGAATCCATTTCTCAGATATGAAAATACTTTCTTTTTTCTGTTTTTAGTTAAATGTGTGTTAAACCTGTACTGTAAATTCAGCCACTGATTTCAGCTTTATATTCTGTACATGCTTTATTTCTGGGGAGATAATAAATTTCAAGTAAGTAATCAGGTGTGTTTCTGCGTGTAATTATTCACTAGACACACATTAATCAATATGACTGTAGTCATACGAACCTCCAAATACCCTACCCCTGCTCACATGCACTCACACAAATACACACAACCACATTTGTTTATCTGGAGAAAAATCATAGAAAAGCAAATATTTTTAAATATACAGAGATATTTGCAAGCAACACAAGTATATGTAAATATTATTAAAAACAATAAGCAATGTAACATTTATATATATGCGCATGATATCTTATGAAAAATACTGCTATTTTTTCTTCTGTATTCTTCTCTTACTTTCTGATTTTTGTCTTCTAAAGCACTGCTTAATAGTGGACACCCAACTGTTATATGACATTTTCTTTGCAGCTATTGCATTTTAAATGTTTCTTTTTTGTTGGCAACCTTTCTAAATTAATGTAGTCAATAACAGGCAGTAAAACATTCAAGCAATTAATCAGGAAAATAAATAGAACATATATGCAGCTTCTAGATTTACACTCTAAGAACCCCATTTATAAAGTAATTTTCTGATTTTTCTTTAATACTGATTAGATCAGTTCTCTTTCAAGAAAATGTTCACACATTTAACAGAATAGCTTTCTATAATTTTTCACTAAGTTGATGCTTTGATGCACTTTTATTTCTACAACTGTGTTTCAAAGTGTGTTTAGGGCAAAACTATTTCTAAATGTGAAAAAGCAGAGAGAAAAACATATACTTATTAAGACTTTGTGTTCTTACTTCCCTGGTCTGGAGGGCTGTGATAATGTTCTGCTAAATTTATCAGTTGACTTTTATCAAAACTTGTCAATAGTGGTTGTCTATTTACGTTTTCCCTGGAAAATTTTTGTTAAGGCCCTTTGTCTATAGCCATCTCCAAAGAGGACAGTGTACAATTACTTATATTCAGGGTGGATCAATCAATTTTTTTTCCTCTGAGTACAATCACATCCTGAAGATGAAGTTAAATGGAGGTTAAACTCTTCTTTGTGACTTAGGGTTTTGGGTTTTTTTAATATTTTTTTAACTTCTTGGAAAACTGGGGGAGGAATGCAGAAAAAAGAGTCTTCTCACAAAATCTTAATGGAAGGATGTTCAGCTGATCATTTTCAGAAGTTCACCCTTGTTCCTCTTACCCTCTAGAGTATTTTTCTTGGCTGGATCACACTCCCTATGTAACTGATGAAGACTTGTCCTATAATATCAAACTTAGTCAGTTGTGCGGTTTTCTAAACATATGATCAGTGCCACAGAACAAACACTGAAAGCTTGATATCTTTTAGCTAACAAAGAAAGCCTAAAATGTTTCAAAGAAACTGCTTGTCGGTCGTGTGCAGTCAGCTAAACAGCAACAAACACACCAACACTCTCTGGGATTAACAATTTGAGGAAAAATACTAAACTTTATGCCTAACAAAATCACTTCCTTTTGATGGTTCACCTTCCAGTAACTAATTTATTAGGGACTGTTAGGATTGTTTAGTTTCATTTGGGGACAGGGTGGGGGGAAAATTTTTTAAAGGAACAATGAGTTTGTCAAACAAAGTTGTTTGAATTAGTATTGTTGTTCAAAGAATTACAAAACCTGGGGCAACATTTCATGAGCTAACCTTCTATTTATTTTCCTAGATCTCAAATCATGCATTTACAGCATTTACAGAAAGCAGAGTCCTAGAAATTGTCTAAAGTGTTTTATTATTTATATTTCAGTGTTATTTACATTTAAATGTTTTTTACAAGTTTTTGTCTAACCTTTTTTTAGGCACATTCAAAGGTAATTAATTTAACAGTTTAATTACTTTTACAGACTGAAATATTTTCTGTGCTTCTTGATATAGGCTTTCCTTACTACACTATGACTTACTTTACAAATTTGACATATTATATCATGTCTGTTCTCATCCTTCAATTGTCTAATTCAACAAAAAGCTTTAATATCTTCTTGCAGGTTTTGATTTCCAGACGTCATTTTTGTTTTTGCTTTTCTCTGAGATCTGTCTGGTTCACACACTTTGGTTCAGATACTTCAAATATCATGCCCAGAACTGACACAAGTTCTTTATCTCAAATACAGCATGTGGATTACTCCAAATATTTTACATGGCAAACTCTTGTTTATAAATTCAGCTACTCTGATTATGAGTTTGAATTTTTGCCACATTATGAAATTTACTTTCAGTTTCTTATTGACTTCAATCTTCCCATGTTTACAAGATTCAGAAATGTTTTTCTGCAAGATCATTCCTCACATTATTTTCACTTCAGTTGCAAACTTTCATATAGCAAAGGAATTGTGATTGGTAATGGTCTTGCTTTTTGTCATTCTTACCATTATGTTCCTTTAGTCAATGAAAATGAGCTATTCAGACTGTATTTCTAAGCTTTATTCATAAGAAAGTAACATGAAATGTGCTCAGCAATCCCTCTTAAATAATTATCAAAAAAAAAATTTTAAGATTTATGTTCATTAAATCTTGCAAGATTTCTTTATCAACTTTTTCTCTCTTAAGCACTTAGAAATTTTTTAATACTTGCTGGAGCTCTAGATTTGGGGACACCAAAGTGAAAAGTGGTTTATGATTCTCATATACTTTATACTTAAGTCCTTCCAAAATAATATTCAGTTTTATTTTTATTGTCAATCTTTCCAAAAACTAACCATAGAGGGAAAAATTGTGGCTGGAGCGGGGAACATACACTTTAGCAAGCCAGAGTGAGGAAAAAATGAGAATGTAAAATATTTATATATTTTTGTCCCTAGACTGTAACAAAGTGAATATTACTACTACTACTACTACTACTACTACTACTACTACTACTACTGCTACTTGTTATTATTATTTCTATTATTGTTATTAGTTCTTTTAACCATCTATATTTCTTGCTAGTTTATTTTCAAATTATATATTTTTTTGTTTTGTTACTCTTAAGTTTACTTTTTATACTTATATCCTAATTAGTAATTTGATAAATTCCCTATTTCTTTAGTTTTGTGGGGTTCTGACCTGTTTTCTTTCAGTTCATTGCTGAAGTCCTGATTTTTCCAAGTGGGTATCTCTGTAATATCTATATTTTCCTTCCATTAGTGTGTGCTTATATTCGCTGCAATGCTCTTTTATGACACTTTCCATTGTGTGAACTCAGTATTGTTTCCTTTGAGGAAACAATCAGATCTGGAATCTGCTTATTTGGATCTATGGATTTTAATATGCACATTTTTCTGCACTAAAAAATAAATTTCAGCATTCATAATGATCTTTTCTTACCCAATTTACCTTTTAATTTCATGTACTCATTTTGCCCTCATTGATCAGAAACAAAGACAAAAAGGTTTAGATTTGTCTTCAACTTCTGCATCCAAATATTGGCTTCAACAGACTCCAAGAACTTGCTTGATGATCTCTTACAGATATCTGTATCTGAACATCTCTCTGTATCTGAACCCTTTACTTACAGAGGCACAGCTGGTAGTTCATAACTTTCTACTGACTTTGCAACTTCCTGATTACAACTGATTGAAACATTTGTTTCTGCACTGTGTACTACAATTCTTTTCACAATACGTCTCTCCAATTCATACTACTGTCATGGTGGGAATTCTAGGGACAAGCTGGTCACAAGCATAATTTGATTTAGTAATTTACTTCTTTTATCGTGACAGAATGGCTCCTAGCACACATTGCTCACTCTGTTAGAAACAAAAAGCTTGCAGAAACCTAGGTTCAAAGAATTCTGTTGATCTTATTCCTTTACATTTCTTTAACTGGTTTTCTATACACTATGTACTTTTCTACTAATTACAGTGAATCTGTGGCTCCAATTTTAATTGCAAAGTTATCTTACCTGTAACCCAAATACTAATTCTCTTTAATCAATAGGAAACACTAGGAATGCAGTTCATTTTATATATTTCTGAATGTTATACGCTGGTAGTTTATACTACTGTTATTGTAGGCCCTCATCCTACAATAATACAGTTGTAGATCTTCACTAACTCTTGGCCTACAGACATCCTGCTTCTTAGCTTTCTTCTTAGTTGTTTATTTGTCACATTTTAAATCAACTGTGATTCTGTGAACTTATTTCAATTTTCCAGTTCCAAAATTAAGCTTCCTCTTCTTCAGCATCATATGGCATCGAATTTAGTCTATATTTATGACTTTTTTTTTCACAAATAAATGCTTCAGTACTTAAATTCCCCTTTAGCATTAATCCCATGATATGATTTTTATTTATAGACTTTGTCAGTCTTGAGGGTGGTATTTTTATTCCTTTCTCTTTTCTATTTGGCCCAGCCACAATCTTATTATTTTGTAATACATTAAGTCCTTGATATGTCTCTCCTCCCTTTTCCCATTGCTACTCTTTCCTAAACTGCATGTATAGCAATAATCTAATTTAAATTTGGTGTTCCATTCAATTATTCACTAAGATTTCCAGTTTTAATGCTCAAAAAACTTTGTCATAATTTTAAACTTGGGGGGATTGATCTTTAGTCCAGTGAAAGGGAGACCAGGGCTTTTCCTAATGGAGTTAAAAACTGAGGAGTGTTTTGCATATTAATAGTTTCCAAGGAACAGGACCAACTGGGTTTACAAAGCTAACTCCTATTCTGAGAAAGCAAACTGAAGATGTAGGATTGCATGTTTAAACTGGTAGTTGTGAAATGTTTAACAATTTGTCAGAGAAAACTTTGTAACAAATTAAGTGCTAGGTAGATATATACATCACTGGTATAATTTCTATGTACTCATATACCTTTGTATGCATTTATATGCCCTTGGAACTGTGCCGCTCACTTTGTTAGAAGGAATTTACTTTGTACCTGGCAAGAACTGCAATTTTAAGGCCACTCACTAAAATCAGATTAACTTTTCCTGGGTTTAATTAGAACTAGAATATTGGAATACTCTAGACATACTGAACTCACTATCCAAGTTATTTAAAAAATAACATGGCTAATAGTTTAAATTCAGAGTCCACTCTCAGTGGACACTGCACCAATGCTGAATGCAGTGGGACAATCACTTCTTCTGACTGGCTGGTTTGCTTTCTGAGCTGCTGCCAGGGCACACTGCTGGCTCACACTGAGCTGCTGTTGACCAGCAGCCCCAGATCCCTTTCTGCTGGGCTGCTCTCCAAGCAGTCCTCTTCCAATTTGTACTTCTGCCTAGTCTTATTCTGTCCTAGGTGCAGAACACAGCACTCAAACTTGACGAATTTCATCACATTAGTCATTGCCCAGTGCTCTAAGCTGCTCCCTCTGTGAGGTGAGTCAGCATCCCCTCCCAGTTTGGTATGATCAGCAAACTTGCTAAGGGTGCATTCAACTCTTGCATCCAGATCACTAATGAATATACCAAACAGAACTGGCCCTAGAACTGAACCATGAAGAACATCACTGATGACTGGTCACTAGATAGATGTAGACCCATCCCTAAAACCCTTTGAGCTCTGCCCTTCAACCCTGCCCAGTGCACCAGGAACCTGCTCATCCCACAGCTGGACAACTTGTCCAGGTAGATGCTGTGAGGGACAGTATCAAAAGCCTTATTATGATGTCATGAAGATTTTTTGCCTTTTCTTTTATGCCCCTGTTAGACCTTTTTACAACTTCTGTATTCCTAGTGCTTTTTGCCTACATTCTTGGACTTGTTTGTCAAGCTGAGAGACTGAACATTTTAGAAGCTTCATAGTTAGGGATCACTGTGCCCCAGACCCCAAGGTCCTCTCCAGAACACATTCTGTAAACTAAGATAGAACCATCCAGGGGAAGATTCCTTGGGGAGGGGGGCTCACTCGAGCCTCTCATTGGGGAATTTTTGATAGATATGCTAATTAGTAAAACCTATAATGTTATTCCCTATCTTTTGGGAGTGTGCATTGCGGGGTGCATTTTGGTGCATTTAACCTGGATGTGTGCACCTAAGGATCTTTAAAATAAATACCAAGGTAAAATCCCTTTTCCCCTTCTAACCGTGTCTGACTCTTGATTTTAAGACCAGGAAAAGGCCTCAACTAAAGTCCAGAAAAATTACATCTGCTGCCATGCCTTCATCCACTAGATGGGTAACATATTTAATAAGAGATATGCAATCACACATCCAGCTATATAATAAGGAATATACTGTGCAGATTTATCAAAAGAAGGAAATTAGTTTCATTTTAGGATTTAATAGTATTATCTGGGAAAACAAGAGGGAACTGCAGATTTTGCATAAATAGACTTGAAAGATTTCCTTACTCCCTTGAAACACAGGGAAATATGTTTGTATATAAAACCACTATCTCTGTTTATCATGGTTGAAAAAGCACTTCACACATTCAAAGTTTCTCAGGCAAAATAAGAGGTTTTCTTCCAAAAGATTTTTCACAAGTCCTCTACATTACAATGTGGTGATACAGACAGACTATAGATACATATGTAGCCCTTCCAGTTATAACATTATATATATAAACATATAGAAATTTGTAAGTTTGAAAGTGCTGTATGGAGTTTCCAAAACTTTAAAGAATAGAATTATTATTATATTATTATATATAATATTATATCGTCACCCTCTTGTTAAAATGGACAAATATTCCAAACGCGGAAATGCAGAATTCTATGACAAACGGTAAGATATTGCATTTATGAAAGGCTAAATTATAGATATATGAAGTATAGAATTGATAGTGCTATATCAAAATTGTGTTTAAAAAAAGGCAGGAAGGTTAATGAATTAATAATCAGATTCCAGCTGTATTAGATTTACATGGCAAGGTTTCAACAGTCAAGGGGGATGCAGGGGCGGCTTTTGTGGGAAGACACCAAAAGCTGTCCCCAGGTCCCACAGGACCAGTACCAGTCAACTCCCAGATGGATCTGCCACTGGTCAAAGCTGAGCCAATCAGGAATGCTGCACCCTGTGAAGAAGACCGTGGTGAAGCAAGTTGTCCCCATGCAGTCAATGGAGATCCATGGTAGAGCAGATATCCACTCTGCCAGCTATGGAGGATCCAGTGCCAGAGTAGGTGTATGTGCCCCAAAAGAAGCTGTGCCCCTGTGGAAGCTCCTTGGTAAACCTGGTTCCTGTCAGGATCTGTGGCCCTAGGGAGAAAGGGTACCATAACAGAGTAGGTTTTCTGACAGAACATGTGATGCCATAGGGGACCCACACTGGAGCTGTCTGCTCCTGACAGAAGGCACCCCATGTAAAGGACACATGCTGGAGCAGTTCTTGAAGAACTGCAGCCCATGGGAAAGACCCACACCAGGATTCTGTGGAGTACTGTCTCCTGTAGGAAGGACCCCACAATGGAATAGAGAAAAAGTGTGAGGAAAAAGGAGTAGCAGGAACTGAACTGTTGCTTTCATTCCCCATTTCCTTGTGCTGTTTGAGGCTGGTGGGGTAGTGCTTTGTTTAATTGGCAATAAATTAAATTAATTTCCCCAAGTAGAATCTGTTTAGCCCATAATGGTAATTGAAAGAACTTGCTGTTTCTATCTCTACCTATAAGCTGTTTGTTAAGCTCTGCCTGTTGTGTTGATGGAGGGGGAGTGACAGAGGGGCTTGGTGGGCACCTGGCAGCCAGCCAAGGTCACCATACCACACCAGCTCAATATAAAGCCACTGAAGTAAAAAGGAGATTCTCATTTGTGATTTAATAATAGAAGTTCTGCACAAGGGCTTTTCAGTAATTTGTAAGGCCTTGGTGATACCACATCCTGCATTGGGCATCTGTCTAAAAAGAATACATAGAGAAATGGAAGAAAGGCTCAGTATGAGGTCAGAAAATACGACCATTGAAGGAAATAAAGAATTTAAGGGGACAAATAGATCATGTCATCCTAAACCTAATTGTCATTATTTGTGCCCCATCTTCACTGAGACTAAGTGAAAGATATCTGTACACTTTGAAACAGTAGCATTAGATGCTAAACATTTTAATTTTTTAACTGTTTGCCTATTCAAGTTTTAGTATTTCTTCTACTGAAGCTTTTTAATATTCTATTTGCATAATGTTTTCCAGAGGAAGATGTACTATTCGCGATCTTTACCAGTACATAAAAATCTGTTAAATTACTTTAAATGACTCTCAGATTTTATTATATATATGAAAAACTGAGGATTGGTGACAAAAACATAATAGACCTATAATATAGTCCATAGTGGTTATAGAGGAAAAGAATCAGATCTTAGCAGTTCCATAAGAAATTTTAATCCTTTAGGTCTCCATTTCACTGTCACAAGGTTACAGAGTGCAAAAAGAAAAAAAAAAAAATCAATTTCCAGTGAGCCATTATTTTATACTTTAAACAGAATATTTCTAGGTTTTAATATTCCATGGAGGCTATCTGTGGAAAACAAAGAGTCTGTTACAAAGTTGTTTGTATTTTGTGGGTAACTTAATTAGACTTTCATTCCTGGAAGACTGGGGAAAGCTTTCTACATAGATAAAATGTTGACTTTACCTCAATAAATGCAGTTCCATATATTACATTCTACACTGAAATATATCCATAATTAGAAGTCTAACGAGTGATTTCGTAAATTTATAGGATGCATTACTACTTTATGGACATTTTAATCTACTACTTGAATTAGTACTCCACACTAGTGACATTATAAAAAAAATGGAAAAAACCACAAACAATTATAAACACTAAATGGGATTGAGTAAGCATTTTTGTTAGCCCCAAAGCTATCTTGATAGCTTTATTGTCTTAATCAACTTAGTTGACTCATTTTACTGCTCTTTTGAGGTGGATGTTGTGGACACATGCTGGGGTACTAGTTCACTTCTGCCAAATTAAAAATGATAATTCTCATGCGTGAAATAACGGCATGGACTAATGACCAAGTCTCAGCATAATTTGAAGTGAAGCCCCAGCAGGTGGCAAACAATTAAACACATAACAAAATTTAATATAGTCACAAGTATTTTTTTATTTTCTTTTTTAAATAAAAATGAAGGCAAGGAAATAAGGAAAGCAAATGCTCCTTTCCTTGAACAGTGTTAAACTCCACAATAAATTCAGAGGGAAAAATGAGGAAGAACTTAAAAATATGTCACTGGAAAGCCTCCTACTAATAGAATTCTCCCAATTTTAACACTGAATTCTAAATACTAGGTAATTTTTTTTTCTTATGAAAATGCAGACATGATTCTATTCCCACTGAAACGATAACCCAAAATTATAAACCCCAAACATTTCTTCAGTAGTAGAATAAACCTTAAGAAACACTTTGACTTTTCCTAAGACTTGGAAATAGTTCTAAGTCAACTTGAGAAACAAATATATAATAATTAAGTTATTATTTAAATGAGAAAAGAAACCCTAATCCCAAACCCCAAACCAGAATAACTTCCCCTAAAAAACCCTATCCAATTATTCCTTACTTCTACATTGGATCCCTTATTTACATGACTTCTAAAATTGTTATGTGTCAGTACTGAACTTATGTCTCTCAGATAATGATGAGCAAGGTTTTTCTTGAAAAATATGATTTTTGAAGAACATGGTATATTTTCAGGGGCTTATTTCTTGTACCTGCAGGCATTCAAAAATACAGTAACTGGATTGTAATTTCAAATACAAACTTATTCATCTTACAAATATTCATAACCTGAGTTTCATATTATTTAATATAAATTTGTATTTCATGGCAAAATTTCAGGTTATTTTAGGAGTTTGGCAACTGTCTGCTTAAGGATATGTTTCAACATATGCTAAAACATAAATAGTTAAATACTTCTATAGAATGGGCACTTCAGATGCCAGGTAGCTCTTAGCAAAAGAATTAGGGTGCCTTCTATATTCTGAAACAGGCCACAATAAGGCAGAAAGGATTGATGTAATTTTAGCTCTTAAAAACTCTGTAGATTTGTGCTGCTAATGCATTTTTAAGTTAGATAATACTGAATGGGATTTTTTTTAAATAAATAACTAAATTATTTTTTAAATTATTAAAATAGAATAAAAACTGGCTCAAAAGCAGCAAAACATTCCATTTTTGAACTTATAACTACTAGAACATATATAACTTAATAGTAAAATGAAGTTATTTTAAAAGCAATACCTTCTGTTGTTGCTAAGTATTATAACTTTAAGGCAGGAATAATGCTGCAGATAAGAATAATCAAGCAGTTTAATTAACATAGAGTTTTTCTACACTGTTTGTGAAAGGCCCTGAATGTTCTTGTTGTTTTTATTTTGGAAGGTTCAGAGAAATGCTGATTTTCAGGAGTAAACAAAAGAAACCCAGGATAAGACATTGCTGTTGCTGTATTTGCTTGTATTTATCTAATGTTAAGGGGCAATTTGCAGCTGCCGCTATCATTTTAAAAGGCCTCTTTCGGAGAATGTCATGCTGGGAAAACTACTAGAGAGACAAACTTCAAAAGAGCAGATGAGTACCCTCCCAAACACAAGGCACTTGTGATAACGAGACTTTCTCCTTTTAGTCACAGTGTGAGGGGAAAACCTGAACAGAAATTTTGTGAAAGGTTTTGGTCTGAAGAAATGTGGAATAAGAACTGGGTAAGTGTGTTGTATTAGAACATGGTTTCCGGGGAGCTAGTGTTTGTATTCTCTGGTTGTTCAGGATTGGGTTTTGGGTTTTTTGGTTGCATGTTTTGCAGGGTTTCTTGGGTTGGTTTTTTTTTTTGTAAAGATTCTGCAATAACTCTGGTAAACAATCTTTAAGGCCCACAGATGTGTACAAGCAATTTTCTTGTCTCTCTGCCCAGCCCTTTTCTTTTGTTTGTACTTTTGTCTGGTCAGCTCAGCACAGATACCATACAGTTACGTGTGAAGAAAAATCACACATTTCATTAGACAATGTAATTTTTTTTTTTCTGTACATAATTATATTAATTTCTCTGAATATTTAGCCTGATATTGTCCCACCTCTAGACTTACTCTCTCCTCCACTTTTAATTTAGGGCCAATGCATACAAAAAAATATATTTGAATGATTTCCTTTCTTCTTCAAGAGGACATACATTTTGGTATTGATGCTGGTTTCTTTTTTCCTATTGCAAAGAACTCCCTATGAAGAAACACCCACAAGGGAGTATGTTATTCTCTGCACCATCATCAACTTCAGCTTATCTCCTGTAGTGACTCACTCTTTCAATTTTCTTGGAGCTTGAAGTAATTTCCTCCATGAGGCCTGAATTTTGCTATTGGCAAGGAACGAGAGGGATGAAGAGACAGGACAAAAACTATTTCTCCCATCTTTTTGCAAAACCATCATCAAGGCAACATTTATTGCTTTTGCTTTGTGAGAAACTTTTGCATACTGAGAAATT
Organism: Corvus brachyrhynchos; assembly: GCF_000691975.1. NCBI lineage: Eukaryota > Metazoa > Chordata > Aves > Passeriformes > Corvidae > Corvus > Corvus brachyrhynchos. Next base: position 831,752 of record NW_008240046.1, read on the forward strand.
ATAGTTGTGATTTACTTGTAGTATGCACTTGGAGCTATACACAGATGTCATAATCCTCCCAAAGAAGTTTAATGAAGGGATTATGCAATATGATCTGAAAACTACACCTATCCAAACTCATTAGCATGGATTTTCCTGAATTTTTATTACATCTTTTCAATTATTTTTATTAAGATCTCTGACACAAAATCCACAGGAAAAAAAATCAAGCTGCACTTTACAAGACATTTCCTGTTAATTCAGTGTTGTAGATGTTCAACAGCAGTGTTCAGCAGCTTACATGTTCACATAAATGTAAGAATGAGCGCCTGAGGCAATCTGAATACAGGCTTTTCAGACTTCAAAGGAGCAATGAATGATTCTTGCCCTGCTTTTGCCATCCAGAATTGGCCTTAGCTTGGGGAGCAATTAAAATTAAATGCCACTGAACTGCAGAAAGTGAAGATAGGCAGCTCTGGGCATGAGCACACTTTTATGAAGTCTCCTGTCTAACTCATATCTTTGTGTCCATAAAGGAAGGAAGGGAGTCAGAGTGAGACCATTTATACAGAAAGAGAGCAAAGGGCAGCTGCATTAACCTTGAACATAATGATTTACATCTTTGTTTCAAATCAGCTGGTTTTCAGTTTCTGGTTGCCACATTTTCAGGAGAGATACCCTCTGTAAAAACAATTAGCTACTAAAGATCTGAGTGTCTCCTCCTCAGTCCTAATCTGTTCTTTTTTAAGTAGCTCTCAGGGCACTTAAACACATAGATGAAGCAAATTGTACCAGGTCTCTGAGTGTGCTGAAAGGTAGAGCCTTTATTTAAAGAATGGGATATTATTTTTTTAACAGAGGTTTTATTTTTTTTTTGTTTCAAAAGAGCCAGAAATAGTTTTAGATGGATATCACTGAAAATCACAATAGTATTTAAGGATCTATGCAGGACTACTGAATTAAGACATATATATTAAAACATGTTTCCTGACATAGTTTTGAATTTTGAAGTTAAAGTCCAGCAACAAATACCAGAACATCACTTTCAGTAAAAGTTCAGAACACATTAAAAAAAAATAAATATAAAAATCAGCACTCTGATAGGCATAGATGAACTGCGGTGCATTTAATTTAATTTAATTTAATTATCTTTGAAAGGAAGTACATTCTGATACTTCATGTTATTGACTAAAGTTATAACTAAAGTTATAACTAAACATTCAGTTATAACTAAAGTTATAACTAAAGTTATTACAAACTTTACATAGTTTGTAATAACCTGTCTAGTGTTCCAAGTCATGTTCTGAATGGCTGACATAGGCATTATTTTGTGAAAGGAAGTAAAAACCAGGAGAAACATGAAAAATTTTAGGAAGACTTGTCTGTATAAGAAAAAGAAGTTTTCAAGTCTAGTCCTTTTCAAGTCTCAAAAATACATAATCTACAAGGATTAGTTTTCTGGCCACTTGGTTTTTTTATGGGGCCAGAAAAATACAACATTTTATCTGTTGTGTTAATGACAGAGCTCCAAAAGACATGACTCCACTGTAGAAATGAAAATTGCATGATGTGTTTCCCATCTACATCTGCTCTTCACAATTGCTCAATTAACACATATCACCATAGCTGGTGTTTATTAATCACTAAAAGTCCCATTTTCCTATTCAATCCATGCTAAATGTTCTCACAGAAATTAGCATTTTGCTGAGATCCCTGATGTTGAGTAAGGTATTTGTAAAAATCGTTGGGATACTTTTACATTTTCCTCAGATATTTGCAGTGTGATACAGGCATGTATAGATTCCCCTTTGCTTCTCAAAAGGTGATCTGCATTTCAGATGTATTTTGCTTCATTGTTGGTTTGCCCCTCTCTTTCCCAAGCACACAGACCAATACCTGTCACTGAGTAGCTCTGTAATACAGTATTGTCATTGCTGGCTAACACATTAGCTTTGTACTGTGTTGACAAGGCCTCCGGATAAACGCTAACACTAAAGCTCATTCGGTCTGATATTTTTTGACCTGTCCATACATTTATTTTACTTAGTTTAGCTGTAGCAGCAACTTTTCACAGAATGGCTTGAGTTGGAAGGGACCTTAAAGTCATCTAGTTCCAACCCCTCTGCCATGTGCAGGGATGCCATTCATCAGACCAGGTTGTTCAGGGCCCCACCCCAGTGATGGGCTGGTTCCTGGTGGGGATGAGCAGCGACAGAATAGAGCAGCTCCTGAAAGTGGAAAGGAGTAATTTGTTTTTTGATTATTTGCATGAAAAAGTAACAGAATCCTGTTGGAATGTCATTATCCTTCTCTAAGAGCAATGTTTGTGATAACCTAAGACCCCTGGATGAACCACCCAAAACTCAACAGTGCCCAGAGCACAGTCTGCTCCAGAAGTTCTACATGAAAGAGGTTTCCAGTGAATCGTCCTCTGAAACAACCCATCTTTCTTCCTTGACCCACTGAGGACAACTAGGTTTAATTCAGTTCTTCAGGTAAGACTGGCATAACGTGAGGTGAGATTCAGTAAATGCAAGATACCACTCCTAGAGAGTAACATGGCAAAACCCCAGTCAGTAACATTGAAATGAACTTCACAGAATCACAGAATTTTCTAATCAAGCAGGTTTCTACAGTGATTTCTTTTTTACTCATGTTTGTGTTTCATGGTTTTACATCTCTAATAGACTGACATGATGCAGGAAAAACCAGATCTGATATGACAACAAAGGGCTTGAGAACTGGTGATGCAGGATGCATCTTGGAGGACTGCAGTCCTGGGATGATAGGGAATAGGGAACAAACCTGGCATTGGAAACTCCCCAGGCATAAACAACTCTCACACATTATAGGTTAAAGAAATGTAGATCTGCTTTTAGAGTCAAGAGAAAACAACAAAAATGCTATCTACAAATTGTGAAAGTCATGTATAAGAAATTTGTACATAAGTTGGAGTTGCAGAACAAAATGTAAAAAGAAAAATTATAAGAGCATCTTATCAGACATAGAAATGACCCCAGATGGACCATATAGTGAGGAAGAAGCCATCAACATGTACATCATACTCCTCACAACAGATCTTCAGGTGCTAAATAATCATCCTAACACCAGAATGAAGCCACAAACTTTAGGATCCAGAAAAGCAGGAGAAGCATGAGCACAAGAGCAAAGGGAGTAGAAATTAAGTCCTTGTATAATAATTTTAACTACTACACTAGTAGTTTCAGTAGTTCTGAAACTTGTTTCTGCATGCACATATTCCTTTTCTGTAATAATTAGATGTGCATTATTAATGATTTTTGGATTAGACTGGTAAGACTTCAATTATAATAAGAGTAAATTTTGATTTACATATAAGGGTGTTTCATCTTTTGCTTGTAAACAAGACTTTTAGCATAACATGCTGCACATTCATGCTTCCAAAAGTGTAGTTGAAGACTATATTTCTTGTTATCCAAGACAGTGGTATCCTTCAAGAGAGGCTGGTGAGGGTTGCTTTGCTGCTATTGACATCTACTGTTAAGCATTACTTCTGGAGACAGAAATATACTTAAATCTTGTCAGTTATGTCAAAGTTTTCTGTGATTGTTTTCGTAATTTTCTGTTGAATATATTGCTTATGGAAACATTATCATATATTGTAGTTTCTGATTGACAGCAATATTGAAAAGACATCCTTGTTCATGGACTGGTAATGAGCATCTTAATTTTTTAGGATTTTTAGGATTTTGCCAAATATTTGGTATGTTTTGGGTTCGTTTGGGTTTTTTTTCCCCTTTGGATGAGAACGGAGACCGATTCTGTGTACATGTTCAAAGGCAATTATCCAGTTTGCTTCAGAGATGTTTACATTAGAAAAGTCTGCTGCTGTTGCTATTTGGGCAAAGCTATGCCACAGAGACCCTCAAGGGAATGTTGTAAGTGCCATCAGGACTCCTGGTGCATCTTTATTTTCTCCCCAGATTGCACAATCTTCACCAGAAATCATTAATTTTCTTGATGTATCTGCATTTAGACTTCAAGTTTTTTCTGTCATAACTATGTCAGCCACAGATATGTCTGAATTCTTTCTTTCTTAGAACATATAGCTAGAATTTGTAGTATAGACCTTGTGCACCATGCATTCATTCCCAGTACGTTTATTTCCAAAAGACTGCAGTTTGTCACCATGCCTGAAGGCCCTCCTTTATTCACCCATGTGACATAACCAAGACATTTGAATGCAGGAGTGAAATCTGGACCTACTAATATGCATGTATCAGATTTAGAAATGCTGTGCCATAAACAACACATTGTAATGGAAACTGCCCTGCCAAAACTGTTGACTCTTATTCCAGAAAAGCTTCTCTTACTGTAGTGATATGTCAGCTGTTTACAAAAGCAGCTAACAGTCACTAATAAAGCCAAGCCTCTGCAAACTTACAATCTAACTGGTACTGCTGATTTACACAAGATCTGAAAGAATGATTCTTCTTGGATTTCTAGTTTATTGCATCATGTAGTTCGAAATCTGTCACAACTTTTACAGATCAAATGTGATTTTTTTTAAAAAAATAAAAATAATCTTAAATTTCTTAGAATTACAGATTTAAATAGAATTTTCAGGAAGAGGACAAACCAACATTATCTGGAATTCACAGGAGACAATGTCATGAATTATTATGTGTTGCTATTACTTATTAATTCGTTAATGATGGAAAACCACAAAAATAAAAATTTCATACTAAGCTTTTAAATTACCACTGTATTTTAGAGACATCTATTGTGGCTGCAACATTATATGACATATTTGACTGTATGTATTATTCAACTAGGAAAAAGTATATCTAACATAATTTTAGCTACTTGGTTTAAAATAAGGTAAAAGAGATCCTAAGAAAGTGTATTTCTGTGTGTGTGTATAAAATAACAAATTACAATTATTGATAAATTTGCTAAAACTAAGCAAGAGTTATTGACATAATTCCTTTTAAATTATTTAGTCACAGGCCTTCAAAGGGCTATTTTTTAAATAAAAATACACAGAAGAAGCTCATGGGTTTAAGAAAATTTTAGTTTATGAAAAACAAATACACAGTGTAGAGAAATGCTCAATCATTCTTTAAAAAAATAGATTAATTTATAGTGTAAAACATCACTCAAGGATATGTACAAAAATGTCAGTGGATCATTTTCAGCTGTAGAAAAACTATTTGTGTATGAAGGCTGTGGAAGTCTCTAATAGCTTCCAAAATGATCTTAAGTGACAGAAAATTTAACTGTGGAGGGTTGGGGCTTTCCAGCAGTGCGTCATAAAGTGGAAGACAAAAGGTAGTGCGTTAAAGCACAATGGTAACATAAAACCTGATGTCATTAGATTTTGGGTGAAGAACAAAATGTTGCTTGAATACAAGTTTCAAAATGCTGTAGCTATACTTTGAAATTTTGCCTGGTAGTTACAAGGGACTAAGAGCTCTCACCCTCTTTGGTATTTCCTACTTTGTCTCTTGTGTATTTATCTCTTAGTGCTTTACCTGCATAATAATTTTTCCTTAATTTTCTATTTTCTGGTGGTTTTTGCCTTGTATGTATTTAATATTTTACCAGAAGAGTAATTTTTATTTAATAGAATCAGATGAGTACAGAGATACTCTTAACACAACCTAAATTTGTTGCACATTAAGTCACCTTTATTACATATCAGATAAATACAATCAATCAATATAAAGGAAAAAATAATCGAGATTAGTAATATCTGTCTTTCTTACCAATCTCAGAGTTTTACAGCTGTTATTTACTGATTAAGCACATGCTAATAAAAACACTAAAAACAATAAGCTAGTGTGGAATTTCCAGATATTTTGCTTTGTGGTGAGAATATTGTTTAGCAAATCTGTAAATTATACTGGTAAGGGTGACGTTAATTATTTTATTGAGAAAGAGGAATTTATATATAGTCTATTATCTACAGAATGGCCTCTTCAGTGGTGGGAGGGAAAGCTTCTCAGACTCAAAACTAGTGATCTTTGGAGATTTGTTTCAAATTTAGGTGAGCTTTACTGATACTGCTTTAACCATCAACCCCCAAAATGTGTTCTCCGTCTGACCTTCACAAAATTATTTCGCCCTACAAAGGAACTCAATTGCTGTAATGGCTCATGAACGACTGCATTAATGTTAGCAGGGCTTGTTGTGTGTAACCCAGTTTCTACATTAACTGGGATTTTTGTATTGATAAAAACCAGTTGAAAGTAAAATGTTTTAAAAAATAAAGAAGGTACAACACAGCATGCAAACAAGCTTTCAGTTGGATAGGATATATTGCTTTTAATCTGTCTTCTATATTTGCCACTCAGTATGATTTTTCTTTAAATGCATAAAGAGAAGTGTGAAGCAAATATCACACCCCTAGTAGAAGGGAAAAGGTATGCCACCTTAAATATTTGTGCAAACCAATGGGGAAAAATTTATTGCTAAGTTCAGGTTTTGAAAGCAGATCTGTATGTTTAAAAAAGCTCCAGAGAGATGCTTAAATTTTACCACTTACGTGGTTACGTAACTTATGCAAGAATATATAACTGCATCTGTATGCTACATATTCAATGAATGAAAACAAATGTACTGGGAAGTAGGAAATGATACTCAGTCCAAAATTCAGTCCCTTCATGTAATTGTAAAAATAGGCTAATTCTGTCGCTAGTCATTAAAATCAGAATTTTATAAGACCTAATATAGGCCAGGTAATTCCTATTACATTTTCAGGACAAGTCTGTTCACATCTAAAAATTATTAGGTTTTCAAAGCCTGAGAAGATTTGGTCAGGAATTTTCTATGGATTAAATAATTTCTTTCCACAAATCAGCATTTAGAAAAGGAAAATTTTAATTTTTATATATTTGGTTCATTTTATTTTTCAGTTTTTATAGGATATATATCTGATCTCTTTTGTTATGCAAAATTTTGATTAATTACTCGAGGAAGACTACAACATAACAAAAAGCAAGCTGTGAATTAAAATAAACAATAACAAAAAAAAAGATTTTGTGAAATATTAAATAATCTTTTAAACACTGACAGGTATACCATGGTAAAGTTCCCATATGAAATATCACAAATTCTCAAACTAGATAGAATCACAAGAAGATATAATAAATAATCCAATACTTTACCCTAATATTGACTTCAAACTTGTTAAAGAAAATGAACTTTCACATAAGCTAATGCACTAGGCTGATATCAGTCTTTATAAAAAAGAATAGTCTTGTGGAAAGTATCTTATTAAAAAATCATAACAAAATATTGAATACTTCAAGAATACAATATTTGATACAATATTTGTTCCTGTGAAGACTGTATTAAAATGTCAAAAAAAAAAACAGTGGAGCGTGTTTATATAAATGATTTCTCTTTGACTAGTAAATCTTGAAAGCAGGATTTCAGCTGTGATCCCATTAATACCCCTTAGGAGAAACTTCAATATTTGATAGAAATTGAAAATATCATGAAAGAAAGAGGGTCCATACAACTCATAGAAGCTATTTAATAAATATTTAATAATTCTGTGCAAGAATGTTGCACAGTGTGTTAAGTGTCATTAGATTTTTATATTACTGAGAGTCCTTCATCTATACCTCAGTAGTCTGCCTTTCACTTGCAGCCTTACATACAAGCTGCTGTGGCGCTTTATTTTCCACATCCACTATGGCAGCATTTTTTTCTTGTTCTCATGGCCTTGCACCTGCAAACCATTATTGTTATTATTGTGGGCTCTCCTGGGATGTGACTGTCACTGGCATCAGATCACCCTTCCTTTCCCCACTCTTTCTAACCCAGAAACATTTGATTTACTTTAGTGGACCTAATAATATGTATGCACACACCTTAGTAGGCTGCTGGCATGTAGCCAGCTGCTCCTAAGAAGGGTGTTCTCCAGCCATCAAGAACAGTACTGTAAGTAGGTATATATGGGTATATATAAGCAGAATGAGCAGGTAGGCAGGCATTTCTGTAGAAAATTATGTACCTTTTCCTTACAATCGAACGAGACTTTTGCTCCGCATAACTTAAAACTGCAGAGTTTTTAATCTTTACCCATAATTATTGCAAATGTTTCTTACTAGCCAAAACCTATCTGTTTCTAAATATCTCTCACTATGTGAATTCCACCTTTACTTTGATAGGGAGACATTAGTTTGACTACATCTATGTGCATATTGTATGGGCTGTAACTGCTGCGAGTTTTAATACATTTTTAATAGAACACTCTTAGAAGGACTGTGCTTTAACAATCAAGTCAGCTCATGCCTGCAAGTCTTGTGTCTTATGGAAATGGATAATATACCTAGGGCACACTCTTGTAAGCCATTATCTATAGAACCTGAAGAAATTTTTAGTTAGAGTATCATTCAACTGTGCAAAATGGTTCCAAGCCCTGAAAGCATGTCACACTGAAAGAAATCAAGCAGAGAGTTTTGCTGGCACGAACATTTCATGTTAAATACTAGGCTGTCTGGAAAACAAGTATAGTATATTCAGTACTACTATGGGCACATATCTAGAGTACTAAGATTATAGACCCAGTAGACACTGGAATAATGTGAATGGATACAGGTCAGTTTTAATGCATAAAAATACAACTGAATAAAAAATAAATATGTAACTCAAGATTCAGTTATGAGGAAAACATACAGGAAAATAAACCCCACAAAATATAGCCAAGAGACATAGACATGAGATCGGGTTAAATTTCCAACTTTTTTTCCTTCATTTAAGAATATTGTCACTAGAGGCTTTCCAGTTCTGTCACTTCTGTTTCTCATTAAAATAATTGGCACTGAAATCTTCCCAATCCCCTTCCAATGCACATTGTCCCATCAGTTTACATAGTTCCAAGATATCCCATATGCCCCTCATACATGTGGCTCTCATGTCTACATTCCCATCACTTGCTAAGGCCCTTTTTCAAGGTACCCCTGCAGTTTCTTGACAGCTCAACAGTTCCTGTCATTGATTTTATTGGTTTCTTGTCATTGTATCCATTGCTGTTTTTCAGGTCTGCATTTCTGTAATTTTTTTTAAATTGTCTCACCCCCTTTCATAGTATCCCATTTCAACAAGCACCTCATCAGCTAATCCTACTGAAATAAATACTATCACACTCTGCATATACTTACAGAATCCACTCTTTCCACTTTTACTGTGTGAAATTACATTTAACTTCTCCCTGATTCAGCACAAATTAAAAGATGTATTCTCCATTAAATCCATGGTTACCTACAGATACAAGAGGACATTCTTAAGAACCAGTGAATCAGTGGGTGGAAATTAACCTGCAAGGTAGCTCTTCATTTTATGAAGCATCTGCTATCTGAGTAAGTATAGACTGTCTTTTTTGGTTGTACTGAATAGGTATTGTATTTTTCTTGTTACTGGGGAGATGCAAGCACTCAGTCAGCAATTCACAAATCAAAACTCTTCTATCATCTAAAAGCTGATGGCAAAGCTATATTTGAGGCTTTATTGAAGTAAAAATAACTTATCTGGAAAGCAAAAAGTATTTTGGCACCAAATTGTAGGTGAATAAGTTTCATGGAATAAAAGTAAGTTTTAAAGTTGTAAAGTTTATTTAAAAGTGTAAAATAGTGTTCTTTTTAGATAAACAAACCTACCCAACTTAAAAATTTAAGTTGAAGTGCTTCTAACATGTACCTTTTGGTTTTATTGTTTCATAATATTGTAAATTATCTAGTCAAGAGAGTTAATCCATGCAGTGAAGAGAAAGACCTAAAGAGGGCCTACAAGAAAGGTGAAGGACCATATGCAAGGGCATGTAGGTTTAGATGACATATTATGAAAAAATTTTCACTGTGAGGGTGGTGAGGCACTGAAGAAGGTGTGGGTGCCCCATTCCTGGAAGTGTTCAAACCCAGGTTGGATGGGATTTGAGCAACCCGGTCTAGTGAAAGGGGGATGAAACTGGATATCTTTAAGGTCCCTTCAAATGCAAATCATTCTATGATCCCATGACCTTGGAGAAAAAAAGATAAAGCATATCATTGCATTCCATTTGAAGTCTGAAAATTTTCAGGTCCGCAGAATTTTGCAGCCAACATACAGAAGACAAACATAATAAAGCCATAAAGTACATGTACCATACAATCACTGTTGATTTTATCTTGTTATTTTTTTGTAGAATGTGTTTGTCCTTAAATGTGGAAAATACTTAGAGTTATAGAGTAGAGAACCAGAATTACTCCTACAGTAGTAACTACTGGGTTCCAATGGATTACATTCATTATGACACCAGACAGAAGTAAAGGTAAATTTACTGAAGTGGTGTGATTTTATTTCCAAAAATGCACAAAAATTGAATAGAGAAAAAGAACAGTAAGCAACTTTCTGGGAAGGATCAAAAGCAAACTGGATGTAAACAGTAATATTCTCACTCTGTGTAAATAGGCAGATCAGAATTTATCCTGAAAGCAAATATTTTACATGGATACAATCTTCCCTTCTCTAAGTATCTAAACATTCTCAAGTATTAAAAATGTTTCCTTTCATGAGACTTCTGCATAGATAATCTTCTGCATAGATGACTGTGTTGATTGTGAAAAAGCAGTGATTTCAGCTGCTTTGAATTTGTGCAAAAGTTACCCTGAATGAACAAAGTATATTGAACTAAAAAAGGGTGTAATATTTGAGAGATAATTTTAATATTAAGAAGAAAACAGTTTTCAGAATCCACAGTGGCATGAGATATGTCATTAATGACAAACTGCAGTGAAAACATTAAGTACTTACCTATCTTTCTATCAGTGACTTAATATTAATCTCTGTAGGAAATACAAAATACAGCTTTTCTTAATCAAAGGTGTTACATTATAAACAGATTAGTGTACTACACAACCTGCATTTATAATCACCATTTAACAGCAGTGCTCAAAAGATTGAATAGTTATGGTAACCCTTACCTCTGCTTTATATAAGTATGTTGGGACAGGGACAAAACCAGATTTAAATCTTTAAGTACACCTTGCTTTTTCTTAGAGAATTCACAATGTCCACAGGATTGTGCTTTCTATCAATGTGTCTCCACAAAAGTGTTTGTAAAGAGATTTCTAAGAACCAGAAAGCAATATGTAAAATTCTTAGGCAGTAGCAAAACATCTTTAATAAATCTTTTATGGTTTTTAGCTAGCTGTCCATAAACCCTTGACTGAACTTACAATCTAAAGCAACAGAAGAAAGAGACTTTTAAGCACACTCAGCAAAAGAATCACTTAGACATCAGTGAAGAAAAGGCAACATAAAATATGTTTTTTGTTTAGAACCAGAAAATAAGTAAGCGACTAAATTTTCCTATTAGCCTTTATGGGAAGTTTTATGTTCTGCATTGCCCAAATAAGGGCAATTTTTGAATTGAATAATTGAATAATCTCTGTAAACTATTGTCAGAGGAAAAAGTATTGATTTCCTTTAATGTTGTGCCAATAGTATTTTCTAGTGCAAAATCTGTCCAAAAATGTTCTCGTAGAAAAAATAAAATTGTGACTTTTTTCAGGGTTTCACATTGCAGGCTCTGGTTCAATGTTGGAATATTTTAGAAGGAAAAATGTAAACATTTTGAGAATAGCAAAATGAATGCTTCTATGATTTGAGAAGATACTTGTCTAAATAATTTTGATAAATCAAATTAAAGAAAAATAGCAAATGGAAAGCATATGTCTATCATAGAATCACTAAGGTTGGAAAATGAATATCACCATGCCCACCAAATCATTTTGCCACATCAACTTGTTTATTTAAACTTCCAGGGATGGTGACTCCATCACTTCCCTGGGGAGCCTCTTCTAGTCCTTAATCACTCTTTCAGTGAAAACATTTTTTCCTAGTATTCAATCTGAACCTCCCCTGATGTCACTTAAGGTCGTTTACCCTTGTCCTATTGCTCATTGTCTGGGAGAAGAGGTTGACCCCCATCTTGCTACAGTCTTCTGTCAGGTAGTTGTAGAGTGTCCACTGAACCTTCTTCTCTTAAGGGTAAGAAAACCCAGTTCCCCCAGCAGCTCCTCATGACTTATGTTCCAGACCCTTCACTAGCTCCATTGCCCTTCTTTAGATTTGCTCCAGCACCTCAGTATCTTTCTTGTACTGAAAAGTCCAAAACTGAGCACAGTACTTGAGGTGTGGCCTCACCAGTGCTGAATACAGAGGGTGATCACTCCCATGGTCCTGCTGACCACACCACTTCTGGTGCAATCCAGGCTGACATGGGCATTCTTGGCCACCTGGGCAAATGCTGGCTCATGGTGGCTGTCGACCAGCACCCCCAAGTCCTTTTCCAACAAGCAGCCTTCCATTCTTCCCCAAGCCTGTAGTGATGCACTGGGCTGTTGTGACCCAAGTGCATAACCCAGCACTTCACCTTTTGCATGTATGTATCCCTGGCCCTTCCTATATTTGATTGTTACTGTAAGTTCTCAAAAATCACATACTCTTATAAGATTATCTTTGGCTGTCTTCATATTTATGACGAAGTCAAAGTTAACACTATGGTCACCAGGATGTCTGTCACGACTGTTTCCAGTCCAACTTTTATTACAGAAAAGTGTGAACATAGTAAGTGTTACAGTTGCTAATTGTTACTCGGCCTTCCAGCTCATACCTACTCAATCCAGTCAGAGCTGGACTTTGTCTGGGAAGTGCTTTGGGATAGGCTCCACCTTGTGACAGATGATGTGCACTGATTCAGAACTTTCTGAAATGCATATATGAGGGCAGAGATGTCATGGGAGCTGTCAAATAGAGAGAAATCATGGTTATTTAATATATGGTGAAAATATCCTTAAATGTTTGAGACAGCTACCTTTCTTTTGGATTGGGATGAGTAACGAAAGGTGGCAAGTTGTACAAAACAGAATATGGTGAAATGACTACAGTGAAGCATACATTTCAAAGGAGAATATGTCATTACTAGAGGCACTAGTTTTATCTGGTGAAGCAAAACATGACAAAAAAACCTATGGAGATTTACTTCAGGAAAAACTGAAATGAAATAGCTATGAAGACATCAAAATTAAGATATTGGTCTGACTCCAGAAATAACTGGGAGAAAGGCAATGACTTGTGAAATATAGGTCAGGCAGATTTAGTGGTTCTCACCAGTGTTAAACTTCGATGAATTGAAATCATCATTTGGTCAGTGTTTTAACTATCTGCACATATTTCTTTCATATTAGTTGAACTATTCAAATGGTGGAATACTTGCTGGCTGAGAGCCTGAGGCATTTTTCCCCCACAGGAGCTTCATTAAATCATTTCAGTGCACATGGAGAATTATTCCTTGCTTAGCAAATCCTGTTTTGAAAAGCCTAAGAAGGTAAAGTAAGTTTGCTGTTACTGTAATGTCCTTCAAGACAATATTTTTGAATACAGCTGACTGTTCTTATTTACAAAGCATTCTTCAAAATACACAGTTGCAGAGAAAGGGATGGAATTATTCTTTACACCTGCAAGATTCACTTGCTTATGCAGTTAAAATATTCACAGTTCGTAATGTTCATATGTTATTCAAATTTAATATACTTTAACAGGAAGAGGGAGTCAAAGAAGATTTTTCCTTGGTTACAAAGAAAATGTTTCTTAAAGGGGGGGAAAAAAAGGAAAATGATGGATTAAAAAAAGAATCCTGATTTCTCTCTCATGTCAGGCCATGCCAATGCAGATTTACTTCACTGTCACTAGTCCTTCATTGCTTTCCCTCTAACCCTTCATCATTTTCTTTCTGACCTCTGTACTATTAGTCTTTTTTTACCTGACCAAACAAGAATACTGAAAAAAACCCCACACAGGGTAGGTCAAAATCAATGAACTGAGCCATAAGAGGTAGTGTTTGAGTCAGTTGAGGATTATCTGCTGTTATAAAACAAGGGTATATCAAAGGTCAAAACTCCTTTGGATGAAAATCACATGTAGCTAAAATAGTTATGATCTTACAGTAGCTCCTTTTAATTTTTAATTTTTTTTCTGCTTGCATATTCTGACTATAATACCTTTGGGAGTACAGTAAGGAGAAAGCAGTTTACTTTGTTCCCTTTCCTTTAGCGGTCTGACAGGTCCTTCAACACATCCCTCACCACAACAGCTGTTCACCAGCATTTTAAATTCCATTTCTGGCTTTGGTGATTTTGGAAAGGGAAGGTGAAAAAGTTTTTAACCTGACTGACTTTTTTATCCTTTCTCTTAATGTTTAACACATACATGGCAGTTCCATCCTGTTCTTCTGTTGCGGGAGAGATAACAGTACCTAGCTATGCTGGCCACAAAGTCAGCAACTGAATGATCACTGTTCCCTTTTTTTCACTTTTATGGAATTATTGAATGACTTTGAGTAATTTTCCTGTCCTTGCTGTGACTCTTTTTTTTCAAAATGCTTATTTTTAAGCCAGGGCAAATCTCAAGAATATATACGTATCTTATATGAATGCATGGAGGCATGAAAACAGTTATCAATCTATATATATACATACATCTGTAGATACACAGACATATATATGAACTCATGCATACACACATATAAAAACATGTTATATTCATTATTAAATCCAAGGAATTATTATTATTACCTTCAATATGATTATTCATTCTCTTCTCCTTTGCAGGCTCCCCATGGGGCTGCCTGGCCATATTTGGCTATTATAAATCTATATTCCATTCCTCAGTAGTATTGATATTACATTGCAGTTAATTGTTCCCCAAATAATTTCCCAAGCTAAATTACAGTGTATTTTTAACCAATGCAATATAATAAAAAAAAGAAATACAAGCAAGTCTGTTTAATTCAAATCTACAGTGTGATAAGTAATGCATTTCTACACTGTCAATTTAACAAGGTGGGAAGTTATGAGGTGAAATTACCTATTAAGTCAATAATATAAGTGTTTTTTTCTTTTCTCCAAATGTTAGTTGACAGGGTTTTTTTTGAGCACCAGTAAAAACAGCAGCAATAAAACCTAGAGAACCCAAATTATACTAACTTTTTCTAAAGCTGTTGCTTTTTAATGCAAGGAAGAATCAACATGACCTTTTAGGCTGTCTTCTGAGGATACAAATTAGATAGCTCAGATTGTTTTTTACTGTAGTCTAATCTCTATTGAAGACAAATATTTCCTGCAGAAAAGGATGATTTACTTCATTTTGACTATTTTCTTCAAGAGAAATAAAGTCTTTTCTAACTTATTTTCTAAAGAGTGATATTTGTGTGCAGTGTCTATATGAGGTATTAATGGTTTACCATCAGAAAAAAAGAGTTAAAAGCATGTGGTCTGTTACAAAGTCTAATTTACCTGTAACTCTCTCTCTAAAAGAGTAGATATTAAAAGTAGCATCATCAGATGCTCTAAATTAACAGTGAGGAACTAAAAGTCAATTATGATATTTTCAGGCATATGACTGTATGAACATTGTTATAAATGTATGTCAGAGAGAATAAGATTCACAGAACTTTCCTTGTGTCCAATAATTAAAAATTTAAGACTATACCGAACTTCTTTGTACTAAGGGAACAGCTATCCTTGATTATCAAAGAACACACTCAATTGACACAGCAGGAGTACAAAATATGTACCCAAGATTCATGGTGTCCCTCCTAGCTACTCCATGAGTAATGTAATACTGTCTCTCATGCGTGATACTAGATTTGAATAGTCCAAGATACTTTCTCAATGTTAAGGCTTTCTTTAATAGTAACAGGAATAAAAAACTGCTCGTGCATAGAGTGATCAAGATTTTATAACTGGCAGAATTTCATGCTGTTTTTAAAGTACCACGTGTTCCATAATGTATAAGTACTGCCTATGAGTGATAACCTTTAAAATGGTGTACTACTGTTCTGTATTCAGAGGTTTAAAATCCTGCTTTGCAACTACAAATACCATATAGATTCCCAGGTTCTGTATTCAGAGGTTTAAAATCCTGCTTTGCAGGATCTTAGACAATTTTTTTTCTCTTCCCTTTATCAATGAACAGATTCCTACATTCAAGCTGTTTTTGTAAAATTCTTCAGAAGTGACTAAAGAGAAAAGCTTCCTTTGTTTTGAAGAACAGACTTACTGGTACTTACAATTTCTTCTTTTTTACTGACACCTTTTTCCCTCTAAAGAAATTGCAGGTTTCATTGTTTTGTCCCTTTGTATCTGAGAGAAAAATATCCTATAATCATAATTTTGGTTTGTTTTCATTCAGGTTGCTAATTAATGACATGCAGGCAAACACCTGCCTCCTTTGCATTCACCTCAATGATTGAATGACATATTTCATATTAGTCCTTTGTACTTATTTAACAATTTTTAACTTAAATATTTTTAATATTCTATCATGTATGGAGGATAAGGGGTAAGACCCTGAGCTAAACACACTTTCATTATCTACAGAGACACTTTGTGATTTTCAGTAATTTTTTTGAGGTAAGGTTTATCTCAGTTAACTTTAGACTACTAAATTCAATCAATGGAGACAGTGGACAAGATCCAGGAGGCAATATTCCCTGTAATAATTGATGACCTAAAATAGGAAAGAGGATTCTTGTATGAAGGTCCAGACTGAACTTCCACATGACTTAAGTTGAGGTAGATGTGTCTCATTTTTCAGTTTAGTTTCTTTTGGTTTTGGGGTTTTTTTGTTTATTTTTTTTGTGGTTTTTTGTTTTTTTTTTTTTTTGTGGTTTTTATTGTTACTGTTGTCGTTTTGTTTTGTTTTGTTTTGTTTTGTTTTGTTTTTAAGCAACACAAGTATCAATCAAGAGAAATAATATTTCCCCAGCTTGGAATCAAAAGATCAGAGGGATATTTTGAAGAGATTAATGACATGTTTTAGCTCCTCATCTGTAAAATGGTGTTATTTTTCCCAAATAGTACAACGAAATCATAAATGAAAATTCATAGTAATTATTAGGCAATGAGAATTTCGGTAGGAAAATATGCAAAATCACCTTGACATACATACTCAAAATTATTTTAAAATTATTTGAGTTTATTTTTAAACACCTTTTAATTAACTATCCTACTACCTTCCATTTCATATTTGCAGTAAGATTTTAACATCAAGTATGGTTTACAATAAAATATTTTCTTTAAATAATAAAAGTGTATAATGCCACTAGTTCTTATTCCTGTATCTTTCTTCAGAACATAATCTAAATTTTTTACTAGATCAATTCACTGCTGTGATGTCATATGTCAACATTTTTTTTAGCTTTTTTTTTTTTTTGTAGGTTACTTTTGTTATGAAAATTTTCTATGATGCTAGTGTAAATAAGTGATTCAATTTTTTCTGGGAAAAATATATAAAAATCATAATGATCACCCAGTTTTATGCTTGAATCATCTAGTGACATATTTCTCATGGTTACATGAGTTATGCTACAGGAACAACCAAACTGACATTATGGTTCAAATCCAAGGTGAAGTAGAAAGCTGGATATTTTAATTGAAGGTTTTTTTTAAAAAAAGCAAAAGAACAGTATTTTTATAAAATCAGAACTGAAAGATAGTGGTGGATTCTTCTCTTCAGCTTACTTAACTAGGCTGTATCTCCCATCTAGAAAGTTTTCAAAACTTTGTGAATATGTTCTGACAAAATACATTCAGAAAGTTACTGAATGATTTGTCAGACCCCTCTCTTTAGCTTTGCCATACGTAATATATCTTTACAGTATGATTAAATGGCATTATATAACATTATTTTATTGAATAAAATTTTATATTGCATCTAGGTCTTTTGGTTGATTTTTTGTTTTTTTTTTTTTCTTTTTGTGGGTTATTCTATTTGTTTTTAATTTTTCATTCAGCACTCAACATAATCTGGCCTTTTTTTTAATAGAAGCTCTCTATACAGCTTTAAGTTAAAAAAGCAGGATTCAACAAAATACAAAGCATTAATCTTACATCCGGAATTGTGATAGAAGGTTCAAAACCTGGAAAAAAAAAGTCCCACAGCACAAAAAAAGTAAAACTACTATCATCCATATATTGCTACATTTAAGTGAAAGAACTTTAAATGATAACTCACATAGTTCCATTTAGCCTTTTTTTGTGTTTGCCATAACTCATCCTGCTGTAAGAAACACATGTGAAAAAAAGGACAGCAAGCAAATAACCATGAGGCATATCATGTGATTCTAATGTAAAATTATATTAGATATTAGAAAATATTAAGGATTTTAATTGCATTCAGTTCAAAGACCATATATAAAATTTTATTTCCCTTAATATTCTGAGAATATTCTGGTCTTTGACAAGAACATAGTACATAAGATTTTTAAGATGCGACAATGTTTATCACTGTGCATCTGGAACTTCATTGTTTGGTAAAATTGTTTTTCTGTTATTCCTTCAGCTTTGCTGGAAAGTTCATCAATTTTTTAATATACATCTGTTCAGCAAATTCAGTAACTGACTGTAAATGCAAGCCCATTGCCTTTGCAGACATACCCATAAACAGGTATTATTAAAACTATGTACTAAATTTTCCATTAACAGACTGTGATGGAATGTGGAATGTGAGAGCATCTGCTTCATTTAGGTTATCAGAACAAGATCCCTTTCCCGTTCAATGGGAGTCAAAATGATGAATGGAACAGACAGAGACACCAATCTGACAGACAAGTGACAAGGGGACTGAAGACTAAAGCTCTTGAAATGGTAACTGATGGCCCATTAAGAAACTCCAGGCTTAACTTTGGAGACTGTCAATCTGGAGTTTGTAGCTGTCAAGAACAGGGAGGCAAGAGAACATAAGTACAGGGATATTTGAGGGGGACTGTGGTACTCTGCAAGATTTACTAAGGAATGTTTAGGAAAGGTCAAAGGGAGAGAAAAAGGAGGGACCAGAGACTTAAAAAAGGAGGAGTGCATGATAAGAAGAGGGGTAAGAGGAGCCAGTTGTATGTATGCAAGTCACCAGCCCATTTGTCCGATCAAGCCCTATGCCTAATCATCACTGTCTATCCTGTCTCCTTATGAAATCTTTTCTAAACTATCTTTGTAATCTCACCATTTGTCTTGTGTGTGAGTGCTCAGACTGCAACTAGAGAGACTGTTGATGAACTCAGAGCTTGCAGCTGGAATGACACCAGGTCTGACAGGGTCTGTGGTCCATGGTGCGAGCAACTGGATTGGGACAGTGGCTCACAGAGCCTGTGTGCCTGGGTGTCAGCAGGTGTGAGGAGAGGAAGGTGCATTTTTCTTAAACATGGGAGGTGTGAGAGGTGGGAATGCATCTAATTAACTAGCAAACTTCAAGCTGTCCCAGACAACATAAGAGGACCTGGGTCCAGGCAGAGATATCAGGCAGGGAGGGGGCGCATGGAAAGATGTGCAAAGATGGGGTAACTTTGAAATGAGTGTGTGTTTGCTAGTGGACATCCGGCTAGATCAGCCAGTGAGTAGGACACCTATGCAGTGAGTAAGAGGGCTCAAGATCTAGGCAGAGGTATTGGACAGGGGAATTGTTCTGGTGCTTTAGGGATACATGAGCATGTGAACATGCTTTTGAACCCAGAGAAAGAGTGGGGGTGTGTGTGTATTTTCACTAGTGAACTTCAGTACTCATCAACTGGAAAGGAGAAAAGGTAATTGGCTATTTGTAGTTATGTTTTAGGGACTTCTTTATCTATACTTGTGTTTTCTGTGAGTCCTGGTGGTGCCATATGTGGGGATTGTTAAAGACAGTGCCCTGTCCAGTGTTGTCATTGCAGCCAGCCGTGTCAGTGTTCCCTGTGTCTCTGGGATACATGCTCAGACTCACTGCCTCCAAATGGAAAAGCAGCAGCTGCATGCATCAGCTTGGGAAAACAACTCCCAAGCCTCCAGGGCAGCAGGCTGAACTCCAGCAGCCAGGACAGAGAAACACCTGGGCCCCCGAGCCTGCCAGACTCAGAGTCCTTGTAACATGCTTTAGCAGAAATATTGTTTCAGCCTCACATCTATTACAAATGCCTAAAATACTCCTATATGGCAGAGACACTATGGTTTGATTTCACAATCAGTATTCTAAGGAAATATCCACCTGTTCTCTTATTTGTTGAAATTAAAAGCTATTCACAAAAATCATTTATGTAAAACTTTTTTAATTAAGTATTTTGCATTCCCTTATGACATGGTAGTCACACTTGATAGAAGACAGACGCTGAATAAGCATAATCTTTTCTAATAATTTCAATATATTCTGCTAAGTATTACTGATGATTAAATTATACTGTCTGACATGTTTTGTGAAGGCATATTGTAAAAGTGAGTGTTACACTGGAATAAATTTTTGAAAGATGTATGCCATTAGGCATTCAGCATGCATGAAGGAAGTGTTTCTGGATATCATGTTAATCCAGGTCAAGGAAGGACAATGAAGGTCAAGGAGGCAGAGCCTTGAAAGCTTTTTAAGATATGAAGTATTACGGGGAGGGTCAATAGGGTTTGCAAAGTGAGCAATGATAGTAGAGTGTTTTCTGAACAAGAAACAATCACAAGATCTTTGCAGAAAGAAGGCTAAATTGCTCTTTACAGGCATAAATCATTGTAATATTCTTGACAATTCTTATTATAATTGTTATATTGCACTTACTTGCTGCTTTCTCTATGAAGCAGCGAGAAAGGATATTCTGTGGTGATTCTGGAATGAAGCACTAATGTCATTCCACAGAGAACAGAAAGTAGAAAATGACTACTCTGAAGGGTTATGAAAAAAGCACCATAGGGCATACATATTTCCATAATCAAAATAGATGAATATTATCTCCTCCTCTAAGAGGATATTTCCTTTTTCTTATTATGCATATTTCAAGCCAAGATTGTGGATGTGATGAATGTGATTCCAAAAATCTTCAAGAAAAACATACTTAGAGTACCTACCAAGTATTCTAGTATCATGTTATTTTCAAGCAATGTAAAAAAAGTTTTAAAACATAAATTGAAAGACTTTTTTTGATGATCAATCTAGTCCAAGATTCTAGCACAGCTAATATGAACTTATTTTCATTTCCATACAGATCAAAGTTATGTGTCCCCCATATATAAAAATAACACTATAAAAAGACACTAAATTTAAAGACATGAAGAACAAGCCATGCCACGTATTAGGTAGATGCACTTACAACTGAATAAAATAATGATAAATTTTTAAGAAAAATAACTTTCTAAGAGTGTCAGGTAGTTTTTTAATTACCCTGGTTTTAATATATTACTTATTTATTTTTATCATAGATTGGACAAATAGTAAATCAAATAGGAACAAAATATATAGCACATAAGACACAAAGACAATGAAACTTCCTCATTCTCTCATAATAAGAAAAACAGCTAAGAACATGCAAAATACTGATAATTGGTTACACTGGCTTTTCTTTATAACTTTTCCTAGCAAAAGCATTTGACTTTTAATGGTAGTATTTGGCATATGTCTAAAGAAATAAAGAAGAGTAATTTGCATTTTGAACTGCATTATTCAGTTGATGAAATGAGTCAACTGTATCATTCAGAAATGAGAAGGATATCCATTTTCTCATAAAATTATCTTACACCAAATCATTGTGAATATTTACAATGAGGTAAAAATTATTGCTGTTCACAGGGACATTGGAAAGGTACCATGTTGAGATCTATATTTTGACTCATTTTAAGCATCTTTTAAGGGTATGGTATAAGGAATTCATATGTAGACTTCACATAATGATTATTATTAAGTACCAATATAGCCATTTAAAATTGAAATATAAGAGAATATTGTGTTGACTAGAGAAATAAAACTGAATTTTCTGAAATCATAATACATTTCTTTTTTCTTCATTGTAAATTTTTGCAGCTGTCTTAAAGACGCAATGCTTTTTTTTTTTTTTATTTGGAAAGTTGGTGTCACACAATTACTGCTGTTCCGTTTTTTGGTAATAAATATGATTGTATTTTAATTTGTGGTTTCTCTGCTCACTCAGCATTTTCCTTTTTGGTAACTTAGTGAAAGAACATGTTATAACCATTGATATTTAACACACATAAGTTTAAAAGGGTTTGGAGGTTTTGGTAGGTTGGATTTTCTTTTGTAAGAGCTGATCTTACAAGGGCTTTAGGTCCTCTACATGAAGTATGGAGAACTTCTTATAAAGCTCCCCCAGGTAGAGGGATAAGGGGAGGAGGTTTGGAGCTGTTTATTCCACACCACACCCATTACCATGACGGGGACAGTTTTCAGTGGGGAACACTGAGCTCTGGAAGAAGGACTTTCTTACCCACTCACAGAAGGGATCAGTTTTTTCCCCTTTACAAACTGCAGGTGGAAACGGAGGCGTTCTCTTTTTTTTTGCTGGTCTCAATATGGAGAGGAAGTCTCCCACAAATCTCCAGCCTCTGTCTGACCTTGCCATGACCACCGAGAGCCCCTGCCATGTGACATGGACTGAGCAGCTCAGTAACATAGCTCCTTTTGAATGAAATATTCTTCCAGGTTTTGCTGTGCCCCTGTTTTCCATTGTTTTCTGGCTGGGTGAGGGCCAGAAACTCATTAGTCACACTGTTTGCTTTGTTTTCTCGAGCCATGTGATCCCATGTGAGAACCCCCTGCCATCTTGCCTTTGTTCTCAGGGGGCCCATGTGGCACAGAGGGTGGGAATGGTCACCAGCCTGTCTTTGTCCTAGGGGACCAGGTGACATCTTTTGGTGGTGAATGCCCTTTTTGTGGGTAAATCATTCACTATTTTGTATAATCTTTTATTAGAAGTGTTGTGGTTTTTGTGATTTCTTCAGTAAATTGTGACTCAAATTTACAATCTCTCCCAGTATTTTTCCTCCATTATTGAAAGGGGGTGGTTTGAGTGGGCTTAATTTTCTTGCTCAGTTTTAAAACTAGTGCAAAGGCAAAGGGTACAAAAGGAAAAATTCATATTATGATTTTTGGTGGGGTTTTTTGGTTGTCGTTGTTTGTTATTTGTTTGGGGTTTTGTTTGTTTTTACAGAA
This sequence comes from Corvus brachyrhynchos, assembly GCF_000691975.1. NCBI lineage: Eukaryota > Metazoa > Chordata > Aves > Passeriformes > Corvidae > Corvus > Corvus brachyrhynchos. The sequence goes on from NW_008240046.1 coordinate 854,708, forward strand.
ACATTTCCCTGCATACCCACAAACCACAACTACTTTTTTTTTTTGAGTAACAAGTACCAGTTATACCACTAAAGATTATCTCACAGCTGTAATGCATTATGGGTATAATAGTCTGAATAAGTTAACCTTGGCAGGATGGTGTTGTAGCGAATATGAGAAGAGTTGGAAACAACCTAATAGTAGTCCTTCATCTTTGCTGAATCTCCAGATCTGTGTCATTAGTGAGACAGTTTAGAAATACAAAAATTCATCCCAAAAACTCCATCTTTTTCAATATTTTTCTGCAGTGGAGGAGTAATAAACTTGACATTTTAAACTCTAAATAAGAAGAGAATGCTATTTTTTTCTTTTCATACCAAAAGTTTCTATAAAGAAATAATATTAGACACATTCTAATAATTCCTTGTGAAAACACAGGAAAATGCTTGCCAATTTTGTCTTAATTTGGTTTTTCACTCATATGAGATTAATCTAGAAATGCATTACTTTGATGTAATAATATAAGTATATTACGCCAAATGAAAAGTTGAAACAGCATATTTTGAAAACATTTAAGTGAAGCAAGGATCTGAAACAAATAATTTCAGTCTTTTCACTATTTTAAAAATAAATACATTTATGTGAAGTGTTACTTTATTAAGAAAATTGGAGTTATTGATCAAATTAGTTCTGCAATAATCTCAATGATTTCTTCTCAGTTTTACGTAGTTCACTGGACATTGTAGTAGAATTGTTTGCTTTCCATAACAATTGTAGCAAAGGACACATCTCTGTCTATTTCAATACAGCAGTTACAACAGGGGAAAGTACTCAAGGTACAGCTGTAGAACATATATGTAATAGAGACAAAAAATATCACACAATGGCCTTTGACATGACAGAAGGACAGCATGATTTGGCCTTCATTTTTTTTACCCTTCAAGAGTGCTTACAATTCATTCAGTGTGTTTAAACAGTTCGAATTTTTCCTTTCACTATTCAAAATCCTGTATTATAAAAGGATTTCTCAGAAACAAGGTCTCAAAAATATTTTCACAGCATATTTCAGTCCCTCTGGTCTCTTCCTCTTTCATCTGTTGTGTTCTGTGTGACAGAACCATCAAAAATTGAAAAGCTCTGGTGGATATTCTCGATGTTATATTCTTCCATTACATAATTCTTCTAAAAATTCTCAAAAAGAATCAGACAGTATGAAGGAGGAAGTGTCTTTAGTGGATCTATATATGATTACTTGTTTCATATAGTTTTGGTACACCCGCTTAAACTAGTCTTTATATGTGACTAAATAAAAAAGAAAATTATTAACATTTTTGAGGGGGAGGGCTTTTTGGTATTCAAAGGTGCTCAGTGGAGTCTAAAAATGTATTAAAAGGACCACCATATTGCTAAAAAGTACCAAAATCTAAATACTAGGTACCTTTACCAAGAAATGCAAAATCATTAGTTTAACATCTAATAGAATTATAGAAAATGAACTTAGAGCTCTGTTTGTTTTAAATATTTAACAAATAACTGCTAAATCACAACTTGTTTATTTTTTAATAACTAAGTATTTAATATAAGCAGATTACCTATGCAAATGGAAACACTTGATCAACATTTCGATAAAAATAAAAATTATTTTTTATTAAAGTGAATTAAATTTTGTCTCAAAATTGAGGAGGAACATTTTGAGTCACATTAATGTGATTTGAGACATAGATGTGTTTCTCAGCTCTCCTCTCTTTGAGATTCTGTGTAGCTGTATTTTGAAAACTAGAAATAACTCAAAATGTTTTATACGAGGAGAATGTTGATACCTTTGTTTTGTCCTAAACAAATAAAAGAAATTTCCCCAAACAAGAATATTGTGAAAATTGGTTTTTTATTTTGTGAATTGAACTTTATTCACTTGCCAAATATACTAAAAAGGGTTTACATAACTCAGTGATCAACTACTATCCACTTTGCAGAATTTTTTGTTCCGATTTTGTGGCTTCTAATTTAAGAAGTATCAGTATCTTTAAGAGTCTAATTTATTCCTTCGATTATACATAATCATTTACTTTGCCAAGAAATGCACTTTCTTTTGCAATTAAACTAATGGGTAGGCTTTTCTGATCTCAAGTATGCATATATCAAGAAAATTTTCAAGTGACATATGAAATTATCTAATCAGTTCAGATCAAGTTTTAGGTTGATGCTCTTGGTCCATGAAGATCTGTTCAGTTTTTACTATATTTTTTTTCAACTTCACTCCCATTATGTAATTTGATCTGCTTTCCTTAGTAGAATATAGTTTATTCAGAGAAGGAATGATATGTTGTAACAACTCCAGGGATAGGACATTCACAACTTCTCTGGGCAAACCCTTCCAGTGTCTCATCACCCTCACAGTAAAAAATTTCTTCATGATATCAAATCTAAACCCACCCTTGTCTTATCACTACATACCATTGCAAAAAGTTCGTCTCCAGCTTTCTCATAGGACCCCATCAGATACTGGAAGAACTCAATGAGGCCTTTCTGCATCCTTCTCTTCTCCAGGATGAACAACTCCAACTCTGTCAGCCTTTCCTCATAGGAGAGGTGCTCCATCCATATTTAAGTGTCTAATTCCTGGCTTGCATCCCACTGGAAACTGGTGTCTTAAGTTCCCTGGAAAGTAGAACAGGTTGGGTAGATGAAAACCTCTGTCTTTGTGAACTTTACCTGGTATGGCTGACAAATGTGGCCAGACTGCAGAAAAAGAAATTTACCATCTGTCAGTAAAGTACATTCTAATGTTTAAATTTCTACTCTATGACAGTACACGTTTTCCCCTATTAGGAGTTATAGTCCATAAACATTAACTTCTCTGAGGTTTTAAAGATTAATTTCTAACTTAATTCCTTTTAAGATTATCCCTTAAAATACCCTAATGTCTTCTCTGAAATCAATACTTTTTGTTTTCTTTTTGTTTAATTATCTAATGCTGCAGTAGTGTAAAAGAAGAAAATAAGTGTATTCTTTCATTAAAGACAATTCATACAAATTAAGCGGTCTCACAATGACTGATATTATTACACTTATTCTCTTCTTGCTTCTAGCTCTTAAACTTAACACACTATTTCAGTTTAGATAATTCTTAAAGGAGTGTTACCCAGACTTAATAGAATAGAATGTTTGAGTCAGTCTGTTACTCATTAAATAAAAACACCCTGTGAAGTCTGAATTTTGAAAGATGCACAGAGTAAGGCTTCTTAGATTTTTTTAAACTATCTCAGAATCACTTCCATAATATTAACACTTTTTTGATTTCCCAATTTTAAATACAATAGCTGAAGCCATATTAGATAAAAGAATATCTTATACTGGATTAATTTGTTTAAAGGTAAGAGACTGAAGAAAATTTCAGTTTTTGGAACTACATTAAAAAGAGGTGTTTCTAAAGTAAATTTTTCCTTAAAAAAACCCTAAAACCCTTTATTATATTGATCAGTCTAACAAGTCATCACTCCTTTCAGAATAGGTGGGGTTTGTTTCCCAAAAAAATGAAGAAATGTTATTCCACTTTGCCATCAGGTGCCACTCTAGAAGCCTGGGGGTTTCACACAGGTTCTGTGTCATGTCTAAGAGAACAGTGAGGATGTCTAAAATCTCAAGGTATCTCAGCTGAAACTAGAAGCTTGTCTTTAAGCAACAGAATTATTTTATTCAGTATTTTATGTATTTTTAGTCACTTATTATACATGGAATACTCAGAATTCCAGTCCTTGTTTCTGAAGTATTTAGAAATGTAAACAATTCTTATCCATGTAACTCCGTTAAAAATACACCTTTTTTCTTTTTAAACTAAAAAATGTTATTGTTTCAGGTACTTGTTTCATTTAGAAAGGAAATTCTTGTTCTAATTCATCTAGTCCTAAAGTAAGCTTCCTATGAACTCTCTTGTCTAACATCAGTCTGGACAAAAAGGAGTATTAACATTTCTACAGACTTTCTCTTACACTAAACGCGGATCTACTAGTTGAACTGCATGACTTCAGGCCTGACCAAAAGTTGTCCAAATGCCTCTTAAACACTGATAAGCCTGAGGCATTGACCATCTTTTTAGGAAACCCATTCCAGTGTTTGACCACCTTCTCCTGTCCTAATAAGCATTACCTGAGAATTCCTGAAAACGAGAATGTTTTTTTAACCCCAGTGTTGTTATTCAGCCTCCTGCCTCCCTAGCCTTAAAATCCTTTTTGACTGCATTCAGGAGACAGATCTTAAAATATGACTTACAGTCCCTTAGAGCCACCTGGTCTACCGGAAGGTGTTCCTGCCCATCGCAGGGGATTAGAATGAGATGGTCTTTAAGGTCCCTTCCAACCCAGATCGTTCTGTGTAGAAAGTTTAAACTGTGGGGTAGTTCTTAGTTTTTGTCAGTGAGAAAATTAATTAAATACACTATACATAGCAAATAGTTAAATTCCTTGCACATATTTAGAGGTATTTTCATCAGGAGAGAAAACATTTAATTTGAGTGTAATGATTAGGATCCATGTATTCTATTAAAGCTTCCTTATTTTTGTATCCTCTGTCCTTTGAACTGATAACTGTTGCTAGTCACACTGAATAAGCTAATTATTGCACACTTATGTTTCTGTTTAAACACATCTGCTCTGACTGGAATTGCAGAAGAAATACACTTACGACACTCTATTGATTGGTGAGCCATTAAGGTTCCAATTCAAGAAACATCTGCTAGTTACTCAGCCTCAGGTGTCTTGCTTGATTAGGTATTAATTCTTAAACTGATGCCAGATTCTCATTAACCTCCACATGAATAAAGATAAGGCCTAAATTTACCAGTTCTGTAACACAAATGTTAAATGTGCTATAACTGGCCTCTTTCTTAAGATAATTATTAGATGGGAAGGATCACTGAGAGCAACTCCTGGCCCTGCTCAGGACAACCCCAAGAGCCACACCAAGTTGTTATGACCTGCCTCTTAGGTAGGGTAACTGAGGTTGTTGTTAATAGATCCCTTGGGATTAATTAAAGTGAAACAACACTGAATGACCAATGTATATATAAGGCAGGTTTATTTTAAAACAACTTCGTTGTAGCAGAAAGGAGGTATGTAGCTGGTTTTGTTCTTTTCTATAAAAATATCACGGAGAAAATATATAAGGAAAAGATAGAAAGAGAAGTACAAGAGAAGATAGTAGAATGGAAAGATATCACCTCCTCTGGATCCACTGATAATACTTGATCTTTGCTATTTTAATGCCTGTGTGCAGAGTGGTGGTTGCAATCTTAATCCATTGGGGATGGGGCATGTCCAACAAAGAGTTTGTCAAGTTATATACATTTAGTCTTATGTGGGAACATCCTGATATCTCCACTGGAGGGGAGTTTTACACTGTCAGATGCAGTTGTGTCTTATCTGAAGGGAGGAGATTAGCATGATAAAGAGTATTACCCCATCTCTGCAGGATCTGCTTCTTATCAGCCTTTTCCCTTATGTGGAATGAAAACACTTTGTTTAAGGCAGCCACTCCTGGTTATCAGGGAAATGATAGATGCAGGGCTCTACCAGCCCATCCAAGCAAAGTAATGTGCCTCATAGTGTTGTGTCAATACTTCTTGAACTCTGACAGGACTGGTGACAACTTCCTTGTGGAGCCTGTTCAAGTGCCCAATCACCCTCTGGATGAAGAACCTTTTCATAATCAAACTAAATCTCCCCTAACATAGCTTCCTCTTCTTCTCTCAAGTCCTAAAATTGGTCACCAGAGAGAAAAGATCAGTGTCTGCATCCCCACTTCCCCTCATGAGGAAACTGTAGACTGAAATGAGGTCTTTCCTCGATCTCCTCTTCTTTAGGCTGAACAAACCAAGCTGCTCATCAAAAGGCTTCCCCTCTTTGTATCAAATTCTTTTCAATTTAAGTATAAATAATTTTACAAAGCTTGTTTTAGTATTAAATATAGTAAAAAAGTACTTTCCTATAAAGAAAATGCAGTTGGTCTCATTAAATTAAGATGATCTTGTTAATAATTGGTCAGTTGTTCTAAAAGTGTGGACTTTTTCCACAAAAAAAAGTGAAAACGTGAGAGTAGCAAGGCATTATCTCACTTATGGTGTCATTTGGAACAGAAATATAGTTTCATGAAGCATTTGAACCAACTGTCCAAAAAAATATGTGTGTATAGTATAATTTTCAATTAATACTCCTCCTGCTGTGGTTCTGCAGCTTGATTACCACTGGAACAATTTCACTAGTGCAAATTGACTGGAGAAGTTTAATATACATTTTACTCTTCCTTTCTCTAGACCCAGTAACAAGGAATGCTAAGCTCAAGTTTACATCTTTGTTTGAGAGTCTGTTAACTAAAATATTCTCACAAGTTGTGTCTCACTAGTACGTTCGCTTCTTGGCGTTTTCTCTGGTCAGTGCTGCCAGAGATCCACAGGCTGATGTCGTCTCTCATTTAGGAAACCAAGGTAACCATGAATGGCAATTAAGTTCAGTATAGAAAAGTGGACTCCAAGCTGGGTCTGTACAGGCTCTCAGGTCCAAAGAGTAAAACCCGATTTATAGGATTGTTAGAGGTGGATTAAGATCTTGGTTTCATTGTTGGTGGTGCTAGGTTAAGAACTGGACTTGACTATCTTAGAGGTCTTTTCCAATCTAAATTATTATATGATAATATCAGTCAAAACCAGAGCTTTTTTGTTTCACAAAAATTTACAGCTGAAGAAAAGGCACAACAAATATCAACATATAAATGGGAGAATGCAGTGGAATAACACTGTGTGGTGGATTCATCTTGGCCTATTGCACCAGGCTTGGACTAAATGATCTTTAAAAGTCCCTTCCAACTAAACCAGTCCATCTTCTGTACCTGGCCCTGATTGATTAAGTGGAAGCAGAATAAATAATCTCCAGAGGTCCCTCCTAACCTCAATATCCTGTAATTCTATGAAGAATAATTTATTACCAAATAAAAACAAAGCAGGAGTGTTAAAAACCAATGAAACAGGTCCCTACTTCCCCTACATTTTTGCCAACATTCAACTTTACTCCTTCATTCCTAACTTTTCTACTCTTCCCTGGTCACAGTCTCTGCCAAGAATGGTACAGGGAAGATGGTAGGTGGAGGGCTGAGGGGTAAGGATAACTGCTGCAGGGTGGATCCTTCCCATATGTTGGAGGTCTTCAGGAAAAAGATCTCCCCCTGCATGGGATCTCTGTGGGCCATGATCCCTGTCAGGTAATATTCAACTGCTCCACCATGGACTGCAGGGAATACCTGTTCTGCCACAGGGATCTCTACCTTCCCTTGCTTCTTGTCTGAGCTTGATGTCCATTGCAGAACTGCTTGTCTCTGGCATGGGGCAGCCCTGGTCTCTTCTCACTGAAGTCACCTCTGCAGCCCTCCGAGGACAGTGCCTTGCCATGGGACCCAATGCAGTGTTGTATCCAGTAGCGTTAGTGACGTTCTTACAGAAAGAAAAATGTGATCCAGAACTCTTAGATCTCTCTCTGGAATTTTTCAGAACAATTACTACTACCATTATTAATATTTTAATCACATTAATATTGAAAATATATTTTTCTCTTGTTTGTTAGGATTTAAAATAGTGATATGCAATTACTAGAACGTGTAAGAAATGGAAAGTAGAACAGTCTTGAAACTAAAGATAAGGAACTTAGAAATTTTCTCTCAAATCAAACATAAAGGAATGCAAAAATACTCTGTGACGAAAAAGATATCTTTAAGTACTCTGAAAAGTCTAATTGTTTACATTTCCTAATCATTCTAAAACATGTCTTTGCACAACTTTCATTCCACTTACTCACTGCTGAGTTTCAAAATCCTTTAGTGTCAGTAAACAGATAGGATATCCCAAGAAACCAAAAGCATCTGCATTACAGAAAATCCTTATGGATAATAATAGTCTCTGCCTTTTTCTTGAAGATTGTGAATATCTGAATATCTTGACTCTAAAATTACATGGAGGAAAATGATTGTGGTTTTATGGTTTCTTCACACTAAGGTTTTGTTCAGTGGTGTTTTGAACAAAGAAAAGAATGTATATTATTTTTTAATAAAAATTGTACTTTATAAGAGTATAATAAGCTGTAATTTCAAGTGTTAAGGTTTCAAACAAAAATATCCAAAGTGTTAATTAAGGTTGTCTGTGAAAACAAGTCATAGCTAATTTCTTTAAAGTTGTATCATACTAAGCAGACGTATCAAAACAGAGACTAATTGCAAATACTTTAGTCACTACTTCCATTTTTAATTTTGTTCATTTCAACCACTTGAAACTCAAAACTGTTTGAAGAACAAAAGGGTTCTTTTAAAATGACACTTTGATGTACACCCATCAAAAAAGCTTGAGAGAAGAAAGACATGAAGACAGAGGTAGGAAATGAGTGACTAAAGTGTAGGAAATACGTGGGTAAAATGCATTGAGATTTTTTTGCCAGTGCTTGTTCTTGTTGCATTTTTGCTATTGCTCAGTCCAAATCCTGTCCATTGTTTTCACTGATAGTCCCTTCCTCTTGGTTGCATGATAGTGTTTCCTTGCAGTAGAGATCTACAGCTAGAAATCTGCATCCCATTCTTGTTTAAAATCACAATAATAAACCCAAAAATCTTTTTGTTCTTTGCCTAAGTCTCTTCTGTCTCAGTGCTTGGAATAATTCTACAATACACGTTTCAACACATACCAAATCCCTGTGCAATTTTATCTGAGATGGATTCAATTCACCTCCAAAGACAATATTTATTAGTTCTCCAGACAAATTAAAAGACCCTGATGGTTACATGAAGTCCCATTTTATATCTTAACATATCTCCATAAGGGACATTCATGTCTGTAACTTCATTATCTGCCTACATTTCTCTAATATAAACAATGACTATCAATTAAAATGAGATTGAAGTGAGGCTTGGGGCAAGTATAATTTTCTTTTAATACACATTTGGAACATCATTGCAAAAGGAAATGGTTGTGTTTTAATGGCTTGTCCTTTGAAGTTAAGGAGATACAAATCTGGGACTCAGTTCAGCTGCTTTGCAGCAATTCTTGCACAGTACAAGGCTGGAAGGAAATGAACTGCACCTTTGAGAGAATTTCACTGCATAGCCGCAATCCCCAAGGATATTAAAACCTCTGTAGCAGTTCTAGTAAGTTCATTTTTCTGTTTCTAAGTGAAGGGGATATGACCTGAAGTCCCATATGCCACGGATATTCTGCTTATAGCTGCTTATAATGTCAGCTGATCTGCATTACAGAAGTGTGAAAAATCTAGAAAATATTTGTCATTTAATTAATTTAACATTTAAAAATCAGTGAAGAGAGCTGAAGAGAGGAAATGAAAATAAAAAGTCACTTTAGAAATGAAAACAAATAAAACAGACATAGCTGAGAGATCCCACTGTGACTAAGTCACAAAAAGTTATATAATGTAATAGTCTGAGGTTTTTAAATATCTTTGGTCATTCTGTGATGTCCTTGAATTTATCTAGGAATATGAATAGAAACACTGGGTAATAATTACCTATTTTGAATCCATATGGATTTCTTCCAAACTCTTCTCCTAATATATTCTACATTGAAACTCTAGGGGAACGCAGTCAAAGGCAGTAAATGAACTTACTTTGAGGCTCTCTAAGGCATTCTCAACTCGCCATCAAACTATTACTGTAACAAATTATATTTGCGAACTCTGCAAAAAGACCTTTTGTGTTAGATTCCTTTATACACGTTCCATCTAAAAGGGAAATCTGCTGCAAAACAGGAGATAGACAATAAAATGTTTTTCTGAAAATAAGGGTTAAATTTGAAGTATCTAATGTCAGACTACTTATTGCTATTTATTCATATAATTTTTATAAGTCACTTCTAATTTCTTTCATGGAAACCCCAAAATTAAAGTTTTCGGAGCCAGAAGAAAAGACAAATGCTATTTGTGATTCAAATCCCTGGGATGATCTCTGGGATGAAAAGATTTAAAGTGTTAAAATAAACAATGAACTAAGGTAAAATAAGTCAAGAAGCAGAGAAAGTTGCTCTTTATAATTATATTCCTTTAGCATGTTTGGTTCAAAAAAAAAGTTCCATTTCAAAGCCCAAAATAGCAGTAATATAGCAAAGGAAAATCCCTGTCAAAAAAGTGAATATTCTATTGAATTTTTTTTTGATTGGGGGGTTTTTTGGGGGGATTTTTTTGTTTGTTTGTTTTTTTTGTGGCTCTAACTTAAAAATTCATAAAAACAATTGTGTTTTTCAAAAGTAACGTAGGAATACTCTCAATTTAATGATCTTTCTGCTCCAAAATGGTTTTGAAGTACCGGTGAAAGGAGTTGAGTTGGGGAAATTATAATCAATTTAAGGCATAACAACTTTTATTTAGCAGAGGCAGAAAAAATATTTTTCATGAGTACAGGATTAGGACCTTGATTGTCCTTTAAAAGATGCAAAACTAGTAAATATAATTACTCATTATTTTAATTTGAAGTATACAAACATAACTTAAACTGAATGTGTTACACCTGAGGGCGATTAACCCAAAGCCAGACTTTAAGCTGAAATTGCTTTTATAAATATTAAGTGCTATATGACATATATTCTTGATACTGTGGCCCCATTTTCATATTGTACTTGACATAGGACTCTATTTTATATGTGCAGAAGGACAAAATCAATGCAAACTTCCACCGACTGAATAAGCAACTCCTATAATCCTGCCAAGACATAAAAAATATATCTTGGTTATATTTAAAAATTACTATGGGGTATGCTTATCAAGTTTTCCATTTTTTATACAAGACAGACTTTTTCTATGACTTTTTATGAAATTTCTTTTTTGCTTCTGTTGCTTTTCTGTCTTAGACAGTTTCATTATTTTTACTTCACAGTTTTATTTGCAGTTTGCAGAAAAGTGTAAATTATTGCAAACAGGGAGAAGGACTACCAGTTTCTCTGCTACTAAACCAAATTGTTCTGTTGATCTGCTTTAGTAAGTCCTGAACTCCTTAGAACTGTTGAAACAAAAGTCAGTTTTATTCTTCAGTAGGGATTCTAGGTTAGAAAGAGCCTAAGGCGTGACAGAGTACTGTTCCAGGACAAAACATCTATTTGCCTGTCTACAATTCTATATGTGTTTCTTGTTGATTCTCTGACATTGGTTGAAGAAAATGTGATTAACTATGAATTACTGATTCTGACTATCTCCAGAAATGAATGAATGAATGAAGGTACAGGGAAGAAAGGTAGGGTAGGATAGAAATAAATACGTGTATTTCATACTTCTGTTAGGAATCGCATTAATCTGGTACAGAACACAAGAAGGTTTTAGAAATCAACTGTAGTATTTCAAACTTTGTTCACTGATGCAGCAGTTAAAGCACATGCATAAAACCAGAAGGTAGCAATATGGCATTTAGTGCCCATACAGGCCTATAGGTGGAGGTTAGTTAAAACTTCATATTATCCCTTACGTTAGTTTTCTGGGAGAAAAGAAAAGGGGGAATTGTGTCTAAAACACAATTCTGTCATTAATTTTATTAAAACACAATGGCTGTTGTGACGTTATTTGGCACTGTGGTCTTTAGGGCTCCTGAAGGATTTTTTTACAAATAAGAAATTCCATTCTTCATTTCTACTGTCAGGTACGGGAAAGTTACTTGTAGATAAACCGCTTAATCTCAAGATAAGACAAGGGCTGTAGATGGTGTCATCCACATGTACTGAGCAGGAACCAAGAACAGGCTTCTCTATTACAGCTCTCTAAATTCGTCTGTGTGGCAGTGAAATTCATGGAGAGAAGTATGTTTGTACACATCTCCATGTGAAAGAGATAAAGGCAGTCAAATGAACACACTGTAGCATATGAGTCTCTGCAATCAAGACCTTTAATTATACCCTGCCTAAATTGTGCTTGAAATACATATCTCCTTATTTCAGTGTTTTCTGGCTGCAGCGCACTATGGCCAAGGCAAGTGGTCGAAACCAACTCAGAGTAAGGGAAGCCCTGGCCAGTTCTGGGACCCTATAAAGCCTACAGCACTGACTGGTACTGGCAAAGTTGAATTTACTGGGCTACAGTTTCATGGAGCTGCCACACTTTGGCTTGCTATATGACTTTCTGTATGACAGAATTAAATGGCATTTTATGCAGTCTGTGCAGATAAATTGACTTTTGTGGTGGGATGGGTTTTGGTAGTTGTTATAGTGCTGGGTTTACTTCAGCAAGCTGCAGCTTTTCCTGAGAGCTCAGCGGAGCTGCTTAGGGCAGTGTGACCATTTCGGCCTCCCATAGTCCTTTTCAGACGGCTCTGCAGTTTTGCTCCAGCCTGCTATCAGCTCTACAACACAGTGACGGCGAAGGAGGCGAGAAGGGTCTCTCCATAATGTTTTAAGAGGATCTTTAATCTTACATCTTGTCCCAGCAATCCCCAGAGGCAGAGAGACCTCGTGATCCCAATACAGGGGAGGATTTGTCAGATTGCAGGGGCGGTAGATGGGCAGAGTTGGGGTACAGGAAGCAATAGGGAGAGCCCGAGGGAGTGGCCAGGGCTAGAGGCAGAGGAAAGTGGCCGGGGGAACAATGTGAAAGGCATTTAATAAATGAATCAGTGGGAAATACAACACCACAGGTAGGGATAGGGTTTTTTTCTATAATGTGAGATTAAAATGAAATACTTTTACTATAATCTTAACTTTTAAAGAGCTTAATGTAAGTTAGATCAAGTATAATTGTGCGGGCTTTGATTAAATATAGACAGAAGCTATGGATTATATTCTGCATTTCTGAAAAGAAAAATACGTGATAAATGCCAGCCATAAATGTCTGCAGGATGGGGACTGGCACTGTACTTCTATGTTTGGAAGTGACTGCAGCCGTATTATAATTTTTTATAGAAAAAATGCGGTAACTTCACTAAAGTATTTTATTTCTCACAAATATGCATGCAAAGATCCATATTTGTGGTTTTCCTTCTGTATTTCTATGAAGAATGAGTAGAACTAAAGGAAATTATATAGGAGACAGCAACCAGGAAGTAAAAGTAAAAATGTTAAACCTGAATTTTGGTTGCCAGTTCCGTTCAGTGGCTTGGAAAGAGATTTAGACTTAAGAAAGAGCACGTTTTTAATTGGAATTGCTGAAGTAGTATAATGACAATAAGAATCCAGAATAAATCTCTATTTTCCATTCAAGAAAGAAAGTTGAAAGAGCACAATAACTGGAGAAGATAAGCTTTGTTGATGATCTTCATTTTTTTATAAAGAGAGCAAAAAGTTCAGTAAAGAGATGGATTTCAATGAGAAAGCAACGCATGATTTCTGTGTTTTTTTTCTTTCAGATCTTTTTCCATTAGCTTAATTATTTAAAGGTTCTTCTGGCTGCTTTTGTAAAGGACAAGTAATGTGTACTTCTCAGATTGTGGACCTCACCTGTTGTCACTTGACACGTGATTAACATTTAGCAAAATATTCCCTTCTAGGTATTTTAGGTTTTGCACATAGCTGTTCAAATGAATGATTGCTGACAAATCTTTTTCATCTTCTTACTGTGAGTACAAGGCAGTGTCTTTTTTCCCAAGCGTGAGATAATGTCCATTTTTTGTGTGTGTGTTTCAGATATATAATCTTTCCACAAACAAACAAACAGATAAGCAAACAAACAAACAAACAAACAAATTAAAACTCTTTAATAAATTAGATTTACTGATTTAAATCAGTAAATTATAATATTATAATTATTCCTGATTAACACAACTAAATGAGTTCAGACTATTTCATTTATGCAGAAGAAGTTTATAATATAATTTAATAATTGTGTAAAAATTCCTAGAGAAGGATAATTACTTCTAATAAAAAAAGCTCGTCTAATAGACAAACACGTAAGATCTGGTGACTAGAAAATTACATCTGGTACACAATTATTTTTAAAAAAACCTTATTAAATCCTGTGATTTAACCTAATAAGGTATAACTGTAACATATGTGAAAGTTAACAATGTAACAACATAGCAAATGTAAAAGTGAAGGCTATGATGAAAATCAGAACAGGGCAAACATACTGATGCTTTCTCTATATATTTTCCAGAACAATTTATTTACCATTAGGGGGTTCCTTGAAGATAAACTCTCTATGGTTGGTAGATTACCATGTATTTTATTGACAAAGGGTGTGAATTGGCCTACTTTTTTCTTTTTTCCTTTTTTCTTTCCCCCTCCTCCTTTTCCCTACTTTTCCCCAGTGCAGAGGTATTTATTTAAGAATATCTATTCTTACCTTAGTCTTATAATTTCTTAAATTTTTTTTTCAGTACTGACTGTAAAGATCTTATCTGAAGCTTTGAATAATCTTCAGTAAAATGGAAAAACGTACTTAACTTCACAGTTTGATTGTATTATTTAGTTATTCTGAAGGCTAAGCAGCATTATGATTATTATACCTGACATTAACTTATCTGAATTGATTTCATCTTGTTTCAAATTCTGTAGCACACTTCATTCAGATATTGTTTTTTTCCACTTAATATATATAATAATATATATTTTTTAAAAGTAAGGAGAAAAAAAAGTAAAAACCTTCAGCCAACATTTCCCAAAGTCACACTAAAATGCAAACCTTGATTTGGTTGCTTTCAAAACTGCTCCTCTCATAAACAGACATGAACATCATTTTGTGTTACACTCAACTCTGTTGGGGCCCTCCCCCTGTCATGTAGTCCTGGGAGAGGGCCCCTGAGGGCACAGACACGGGGTTTCCCTGCCCCTGCTCAGCCTCGTTCCCATTGGTTGGTTTGTGTTTCCTGCGCGGGCAGAAGGACCCTTGGGTCCCGTGACTGGAACAGTTCCTGGGCAGAGCTCCGGCCATGCGGCTGGAGAAATAAACATCTCTGAAACATCTAGCAAGAATCGGTCCATATATATTTCTTTTCCATGGGCCTCGTTGTTTGATACGCGTGTTGCAGTATCCCCACTGTAACAAATCAACTCCTAGGCTGGTAACAGCTCCCACATTTGCAGTGGGTTAGCCTTGGTTAAGGGACAAGTGCCTGTCCAGCTGCTTGCTCTCTTGTTCTGCCTCCTCAGCAGGACAAGGGGAGAAGGTAGGATGAGAAAGCGCATGGGTTAGGTGGAGACAGGTAGAGCAATTGATAGTTACTGTAGAACAAATTCAACGAGCTTAAAATTAATTTAATTTTTTTCCACTTAAAATAGATTCTGGTAGACACAAATAGTATCTTCCCTTCTCCACCTTTTCCCATGCCTTATTTAACTCCTTCACTTTCAACTCCTCCAAGGCCAGATTGACTCTTTCATTTTCTCTGGGGGATGGGAGGCTGTTGTCAGCACTTCACAGTATCTGTCTGCTGCTCCTTCTTCCTCATGCTTGTCCCCTGCTCCAGCA
Organism: Corvus brachyrhynchos; assembly: GCF_000691975.1. Taxonomy (NCBI): domain Eukaryota; kingdom Metazoa; phylum Chordata; class Aves; order Passeriformes; family Corvidae; genus Corvus; species Corvus brachyrhynchos. The sequence goes on from NW_008240046.1 coordinate 870,103, forward strand.
TGGGTCCTCCATTGGCTGAAGTCTTTCAGAAAAATTCTATTCCAGCATGAACTCTTTAGAGGTTACAGTGAATACCTGGTCCATCTCCTAGAGCACCTCCTGTTTCTGCTTCTCTGAACCCTGCTGCTGTTTCTCACTCTTTCTGCTTTTCCCTGCTCCTCTTGACTTTTTTTTCAATTTTTTATTAATTATATTTTCACAGAGACATCACCAACCTGGATGATGGGCTCTGCTGTGTCCTGTTGTGGAGTCAGATACAACCTTCTGTGTCTGCCATAGGGACAGACCTTGGCCTCCCCCCACTGCCAAAATCTTGTCATGTAAACTAGATAGAGTGTTTGCAAAAGACTTGACTGGAGGGCATGACAGTATAAACTACTAAACTATATAAACCTGCTGCATATTATATGGGGGTGGAAGTGTTTATTTTTGTTCCAAGCCCCAAAATTTCAATTGAATTCCTGGAAGGACATTGTCTCCTGAGCTGAAAAAACAAGTCACTATACACTTTGCTAATTTGAATAATCACTTTTCCAAACAATTCTTTAATCTTATTAAACCTTCCTCTATTAAACTGAGTTGCCCTGTAATAAAATTTTCCATGGGAGATGTTATTTATGCCCTGTAACTCAGGCATTCGTTAATATTGTTTTTGAAAAGTAAAGGCTGACCTCTTCAGAAGTTTTCACATTAGAGTGGGTCTCCTGTCTGTAGGGATTTCTAAAGGACAGAATAATGGGAACATTCTTTAAAGATTAATGTTAAATAAAAAAGAAAAATTTTAAATAAAAGAGAGCATGACCTTCACAACTTAAAATTTGTTACCAGGTGCTTTAAGTTTTAATAACCTTGTATTCTGATTGCAGAAAAACAGGTAAAGGTCCTGAACAGTGTTACTCACTTTTTTATGCTTACATTTTTTGCTGATTGATTCTGTCCAGAAACTAATTAAAATCTATGGCTATTTAGTTATCTTAAGCTCTTATCTGCAGGGTGCTGAACTCCCTTGGCCTAATTAAATCATGATAAAACACTTTTTTGAACAGAGATGTAGTCAATGCCATTTCTACTCGCTCTAAGTGGTAAAGCATAGGAAGAACCAAAATTTGTCATTTGTGCTACGATAAAGATATAATCTAAACTTTGTAACAGCTCATATGCCCAGGCCAGAAGGTTTAAGTATTTAATTTGACTTAATTCAAATGAATGTTCTCTTGTAAGACTATAAATTTTAGCCATTTCCTCCACAATATAATAACTCTTTTGCTAGTGTCTTCATATACACCAAAGAATCATGAGATGATAGGAAAAAGTGAGAACAGCTCCCTGCTTTCTAATTTTTCTAATTGTAAATTTCTCTTGATCCTTCCAAATAAGATGCTTATAGGGAAGAATTCAAATAAGAAGATGGAAACTGATTCTGTGTTTAGAGAGAGAAGCTATAAACATTAATGACATGATCTTAAAAGAGGGGATAAGGGATGAACAGTTTTCTATTTCTTTACATTTGGGATGGGGGGGAGAATGAAGTGCTCATTATTCGGGAGAAAATTGTCAGCGACCTGCTGCACCACTTAGACCTGCACAAGTCTATCGGACTGGATGGAATCTACCCAAGGGTACTGAGAGAGCTGGCAGAAGAGCTCGCTGAGCCACTTTCAACCATTTATCAGCAATCTTGGGTAACTGGGTTGGTTCCAGTTGACTAGAAGTTAGCAAATGTGTTACCCATCTACAAGAAAGGCCAGAAGGAAGATCCAGGGAACTGCAGGCCTGTCAGAAGTGCACATTACAGAAAGGAAATCAAATACTGATGCTTTGTCTTATTCAGTTGCATATGTTATAGTTTCTTATATAACCATAGTTTTAATCCTCCCAGGATTGTCAACAAAATATTAGATAATAGAATTTATAATCTCAAAACTTTTATCTAGAGTAGTAGGACATGACTGTTCTTTGAGGAATCCCCACCATCATATTACACATCTCCATTACGTCATAATCATCAGATGGTTCATAGTTCAATTTTCTGCTACTGTTATCTAACTTAGTACGGTGTATCCTTAGACCTTGCTACAGAACCCTGATGATGGAAAAGACCACCATGGCTGTGCAGCTCCTCAGAAGGACCTTGACAGATTTAGAGATGGGCAGAGAGCTGTTTGCAATTTAACAAAGGCAAATGCAGGGTCCTGCACTGAGAGAAGAGTAACTCCCATGTACCAGTACAGGTTGGGGGCCAACCTGCTGGAGAGCAGCTCTGCAGAAAAGGATCTGGGAGTCCTGGTGGACAACAAGCTGGCCATGAGCCAGCAGTGCCTTTGTGGCCAAGATGGCCAGTGGTATCCTGGGATGCATTAGGAAGAACACTGCCAGCAGGATGAGGGATCCTGACCCTCTCTTCAGCCATGGTGAGGCGACATCTGGAGTGCTGTGTCCTGTTCTGGGCTCCTCAGGACAAGAGAGACATGGAGCTTGTGGAGTGAGTTCCACTTGAACATGAGGAAGAACTTTACCATGTGGATGACTGAACACTGGCATGGGTTGCCCAGAGAGGTTGTGGAGTCTCTTTCTCTGGAGATATTTAGTAACTGTCTGGATGCAATTCTGGGTTCTAGGATGACCCTGCTTCAGCAGGGAGGTTGGACCAGATGACCCACTGTGGTCACTTCCAACCCTACTCATTCTGTGTTTCTGGGATTTTGTGATTCTGTGTCTGCTGGCTAGGTGCAACCCACAGGAATTATTCATTCCACCCTCTGGTGTCATACTCTGTTATATTTATAAAAAATTGCAATTATTTAAAAAATATTTTTACATATATACACAACATCAATAATTTCCCCCCCCAAAATAGAAGATGGAAGAAAAAAGTGTCCCTAGGTTTCTAATCTACAGCATTATATAATGTGTTTCAAGGTTACTTCTGTAATACCTGAAAATCAAACTTTCCTGCAAAAAATGTAAGATGAAAACGTAAACAATATCAAGTATGTCTTTTGCTTTACTAGCACAGAAAACAGCATTATTTTTTTTTTAACTTATAAGGGACAGATTCTCAGTTGGTACAAATCAGCATGACTTCATTGAAGTTAATGCAATCATGAAACTTTAAAACTTCTGTAGTGCTAATCCACATTTCTCTGGTTTTTTATTTTTTTCCCACAACTATACTATAAAGTAGAAGCATAAATGCCACTATTTTGGGTACTCAGCATGCACAGATAAAGAGAAAGCAGTTACATTATAAATATATGCACTAATCTTAAAATATGCTGCTAGCTCTAGAAGATTGTTTTCTACAAGTAAGTATTTAATGATGCAGAGAGGACCAATGAACTTTTTTAGAAATGCCTAGGCATTTTACTCCTCCAAAAACTGAACCAGACATTTAGTTATAAATCTAATATAACAAATATATATATAGAATAGAATAGAATAGAATATAGCAAAGCATAGTCCCGGAAGTGATGTTCTTGCAAAGGAGTGCTTACAGCTTCTCTATGACCTAACAGAACCTATCAGCTGGTCAGTTTTTTAAGCCACTTAAAATTTTGACCGCGTCTCTGATCCACACTTAAGAATAGACAAACCCCGGACAGAGCTCTGTCTTGTTTCCAGCTCTGGAACAGGTGGCTGTGGGGCCCCATATGGGGTCCGGCGGGCCCAGCCCAGGCCCTGCTCGGGCCAGGCCAACAGCGATAAGCTAAATTCCAGCTGCAAGGCCTAGGTGAGATTAACCCTTTTATTGCTGTGAAGAGCTGAAAACCTGAGGGAGGAGAAAGAGGAGATGCTTAAAGCTGAAAGTCTGTTGTAAAGCTATGATGTATCAGAGTACCCATTGTAATTTCACGAAGGCATGGGAGGTGGAGCGTTCAACTTGTACTTGTAAGCAAAAGCACCTGCGCTGAGATAGGCAGATGCTGAAGCAGCTGTAATTTAATGAGAAGTTTGAACAGGGAGAGATGGAAGCGATGAGGACTTTTGATCCAAATGGAAAGGAGAACACCTCAGTTCCTAGAGATGCTCCCAGAGATAGTCCTAGAGACGAAGATGATGAGGACCCTTTTGCTCCCAGGGAAGGAGGAGCGCCTCTATTCTTAGAGATGAAATGCTCCCAGAGATAGGTGAAGAGAACTTTTGTTTCTGAATGGCTCAACCTTAAAATTGTACCCCAGTAATTCGAAAACAGTTGTGGGAAAAGCTGCAAGTTGTGGGAGGGGGACTCTCACATGATGCGAGCAGAGAACTAACCCGAGCAGCTGTCTCATTGTGATAATTTCTCCATAGCATGGACAAGAGAGACTCCTCTTCCTAAATGAACTGAGCAAGGTTATTACGGAAGTGGTAAACAGACTGAGCATCTCAAGGGTTGTCTTTTTACATTGTCAGTGGGAGAAGGGAGAAAGGTAGGGGGAGGAGAAGAGTTCTGAAGGTGTGGTATGATTTTATTTTTTCTTTTTCCCTCTTTTAGTTCTGTTAATAAACTTCTTTATATTCTTTCAAGTTTGGTGCCTGCTTTGCTTTCTCCTAATTCTTATCTCACAGAAGGTAAATAGAAATGAGTATTTTGTACCAAACCACTACATTAAATTGGTGTTTCTGCCAGGTTACAAACCAAACCTGCTACAACATCAAAATATGATTCTGAGTTCAGTTTTTAAAACTGAGGGCTAACGGAAACAAGGTTTTCACCAGATCAGTGAAAAGTTATCAGGTGAAACAGATTTTTTTAGAGCAAGACAAAAATGCAGCTGTATACAAATCTTCAAAACCAAAATCTCAAGTTTTGTTATTGTAAAGAAGAGTTATTTCACTATTCCATAGGTCATGTAGTATGTGTTTCTTGGTATCTAATTGTAGCCTTTTAAAAGTTATTGTCCAAAATGGTTTCTTCTACTGTAGAGAGATGTAAACCTATACTTTTAATCTGAAGCTAAGATAAATGTCTCAGTACATGGGATGAAATAGTCTTCCAGAGTTTGCACTGACTATAGAAAAAACTGCATGAAGATTTTAGGCCAAAACCCTAATTATTACGTAGCTAAACTTATGTCTAATGAATTTCATTGCTGGTCTTTCCTGCCTGGATGACTTAACTTCTAAGAGTAATTTTAATTTCCTCCTTTGGTCTGTAAAAATTTACATGAATTAATGATTCTCAGGGGAATGAAGAACAAAGAAAGCTATCAACAATGTAAAATTAAACAATATTTAAATATTCCAGTTGTTGGTCCATAGCTTTCACATTTTGGAAAGTAGTCTTTTTTCAGATGTTTCTCTTTAGGATAACCTGCTGCAGAAGGACACAAGCCAGCAAAGGACCTTATGATCAACATTTCTTGATCAAGAAGGTACAACTTTTTCCATTAGTTGGAACTGGCCTTCCTTTGCAAAAACAGATGGAACTGTTCTTCTGTTGCGAAACAGGAGAATAGGGATTGAAAAATTCTTGGACTTTGCTACAACACATTTCAAGTATCTCCTTTGAAAACAGGTCTTCAAATTTACTGATATTTCTATTATAACTCTTGAATACAACAGTTTTAGTGTCCATCAAAGCTGCAGAAGTAGTAAATTTTTTGTTTTCGTACTTTGTCTAATGACACATAAGACATAAAAACACATAAGAGTTTTTATTGGGCAGGATCAACCCAATTGGCCCCATCCTCTGGTGTTAACTAACTTCGTAGACATTGTGATAAATGTCTATCCCAGTGCTTAAATGTACCCATTACTTTCAGTGTAGCCTTTAACAGTCCATTGTACTGGTCGATTTTTCCAGAGGTTCATGAATTTACAGGAGATGTGATGCACCCACTCAATGCCATGACCTTTGACCCACATTTTTATGAAGTTGCTTCGGAAATGAGTTCTGTTGCCTGGCTCATTTCTTTTCTGGGATGCCAAGTCTTCATGAAACTTGCTTTTCAAGGCCCAGGATAGTATTTCAGGTAGTGACACAAGGCAGAGAATATGTTTCCAACTACCCAGTGGTTCCTTCCGCTATTGTAAGCACATGGTGCTTTCCTTGGTGGAGTGTTTTGGAGTGTGATACAGTCAATCTGCCAGGCCTTCCTGTATTTATATTTCAGCTATTTCCCTCAGGTACTGGATACCTTTCTCTATTGGGGTCTACTTGCCTGGCTGGCATATAGAATCTTCCTTGAAGAATACCCTTCCTTCACAATAGATGGGAATTGCCTCCAGAGCCTAAGAACATGTGTCCCTTTTCCAATCACCTTTTCAATGCCCCTTCCCTAGAAAGTTATCCCAGTTGCTTGGCTTCCCTACCCTCTAACTCCAGGCTACTGGTCTCCTCACTGTCAGAACATGGGAAACTGAACTGGAATGTCACAAACATTTGTTTTTTCCTTCTAGACCAGCTTCATAAATAAAAACCTTATCACTACATTGTTTGAGTTACTTTTGCTGTGATTTATATTAATGGTATTTTGGCATCAAAAGTTATGTGGAGACAAATTTTTAATTTTTCAAGCAGTGAGGGAAAAAAATAGTTTTGAAACAATTAATCTATAAATTTTTTTGCAGAGCTGTTTTCTGTTTATACATAAAACTCTCAATATCTAAACATCACAGAGTCATGAGAAAGTATAGATTGTAAGAGAACTCTGCAAATCCTCTGGTTCCAAACCTCTTGTAAAAGCAGAGCCAAGCTGATCTTAGGCCCTGTCAAGCTGAATCTTGAACTTCTCCAGTGACAGAAATTCTGCTTCGTCTGTGTGCAACCTTATCCAATGTTTGAATCGTCTCATAATGAGGAATTTCTGTCTTTTATTTAGGCAGAATTTCCCCTGAAGCAATTTGTGCCTGTCACCTCTTGTCCTGTCACCTTGCATCCTAGTGAGAAGACAACCTCTCTAAGTTCTCTGTAACTCCCTTTTAGCTACTCAGAGACTGTGATTAGGAGTTCCCCTCTGAGCCTTCTCTACTCCAGGCTGAATAAACCAAATTTCTTCAACCTCTCTTCATGTGCCAAATCATTTAAACATCTAATCATATTGGTGGCCCTTTGTTGGACTCTTGCCAAGTGTTTAATGTTTCTCTTAAACTGGTGAATCAAAACAGTCAATTAAGCATAACAATCATCTCAATGAGAAATCGTGTTTAGAAATGCCAGCTTACCATGTCCTCAACAACTAAGACAGATGCCCCTAAGTAATTACTGAGGATTTTGAAACTTTCGCTTTACCCAAAATATCATAAAACTTGAACTCTGTTGGCTTAAGTTGCTTTGGTTTGTCAGACATTAGTTTGTTTGTTGGTTGTCTTTTGTGTATTATTTTTTAGTTTAATTTTAAATAAAAATAGAACTAAAATCTAAGTTTTATTCATATAATTTTTCTCCTTATTTCTTTGGTTTGTGAAAAGTTGGGCATAAACTAGCAGTATATGCTGCTAAAAGCATTGATAGGATCATAGCCAGGAAGCTGAGTGGAATGACTATTCCCCCCTCCAAAACATTTTTGAGATCACAGAAATGGATTTCTGCATCTCATTATGGACCTTACAATACCAGAAGGAGACAATCACGGAAACACAGAATCACAAAATGGGTAAGACTGGAAGGGACAACTGGAGGGTCACTCAGTCCAATCTCCTTGACCAAGTAGGGTTTCCTAGAACATGTAACCAAGGATTATGTCCAGGACATAATCAGAGAAGGAGAATCCATAACCTCTCTGGGAAGCCTGTGCCAGTGCTCAGTCACCCTCACAATAAAGAAGTTCTTCCTCAAGTGTAGGTGGAAATTCCTGTGCATCGGTTTGTGCCATTGCCTATTGCTTGGCACCACCGAGTAGAGCCTTTTCTAATTTATAATCCCTTTGTATGCATTTATTCAATTTACTTTGAGTTTACTTTTGCACTTTATGGCATTACAACATTGTTACTTTTAAGGGGGTCATTTATCATTTGATATAATTTCCTGACATAGCTGCAGTTTATCATAAATAAATCATATTTGTGTACTGATGAACATGCTATAACACTAGTAAAAGTTTTAAATAGCATTTCAGTATCACATTAATTCCAGAAGAATTCCACTATGAATTTTCCCATGAATTTGTAAGATTTCTTTTTTATGTTCAAGATCAGAGAAATTACTGATTTTCTTCCTTTTTGTATTTTATTTGCACTGTATGCACCTACTAATTTATTTCACATCTAGTATGACAATCAATTTCTTGTCAAATCCTTAATACACATCCCACTGCATTACATTTATGCCCTACTTTTATCAATCAAACTTATAATTTAAGTGAAGAAGGAAATATCACTAGTTGAATTTTATCTGCAATTAAAGTTATTCCTGCTCTTAACACTATAAATAATTGACTTTTTTTTTTTTTTGAGTTTCCTCTGGAAATCACAGAATCATAGAATCCTTTAGGTTGGAAAAGATTTCTAAGATCATCAGGTCCAAGCATACACCTGAGAGTGCCAGGTCCACCACTAAACCATGCCTCCAAGTACCACGTCCATAAGTTTTTTGAACACTTCCAGGGATGGTGATTCAACCACTTTGCTGGACAGCATGTTCCAATTCTTGACAACTCTCATGCTGAAGAAAAATTTGCTAACATTTAATCTCTATGCAACTTGAGGCTATTTCCTCTTGTCCTGTCACTTGTTACTTAGGAGAAAAAAACAACCCCCACCTTTACAACTTCCTTTCACGTAGTTGTAAAGAGCGATCAGGTCTCCCAAGCCTCCTTTTCTCCCAGCTGAACAACCCCAGCTCCCTCAGCTGCTCCCCAAAAAACTTGTGCTCCAGCCTCTTCACCAGCTCTATTGCCCTTCTCTGGACACACTCCAGCACCTCAAAGCCTTTCTTGTAGTGAGGGGCCCAAAACTAAACACAAGATTTGAGGTGTGGCCTCACCAGTGATGGGTACAGTGGGACAATCACTGCCCTGGTCCTGCTGGCCACACTATTCCTGATAGAAACCAGGATGACACTGACATTCTCAGCCACCTAGGCACACACACTGGCTCATGTGCCATTTGTCAGCCCGCATCCCCAGCTCCTTTTTCACTGGGTATCCTTCCAGCCACTCTGCCCCAAACCTGTATTGTTGCAAGGGGTTGTTTTGACCTAAGTGCAGGACCCAACACTTGGTGGTGTAGAACCTTGTGCAATTGGCCTCAGCTCATCAATCCAGCCCTAAGTCACATCCAAAATGGTATTAATCTTTTGAATCAAAGTTTAATCTGAACTTTTGTTTTGAAGCTTTGTCAGAAGTTAAACAAAATAATTATTTGGTTCGTATACTTTGGTTTCAAGTAATTTTAGCCACAAAATCTTAATGATATTGTCCTGACATTATTATTGAGTGAAGACACCCAGTGATGAAAAGATTTCAGTTCTATAAGATGCTGACCATCTTTGATATGACATAGAAGGATTAGGTCCAGGCCCAACAAAGCATCAAGCTTGCCACTGCAATTGACATAGAAATTATGTCCCCAAACAAATCTTTAGAGTTGAAGGCTAGAATTACTTCTATGCGGTTGTATTTCGAAATTAATAGAAAGCAGGTCACTGCTCTTGAGAGACTACATATTCCAGAATACAACTTTCATATTTTGCAACTTTTAGCATGAGGATTATCTGAATCAATATATATATTTATAAAAGAAGTTATATAGTTTTGATTCCATGTGAGATGTAAATAAAATATAATACATAAATATTATACTTGTTATATGCCTTGATAAGAGATGAAGTGCAATGATCATTATGGACCAAATTCAGTTTACATCTTGAAAGTGTTTTCTACTAGTGCAATAGGTATTTCAGATGTACAAATGTTCAGAGACCTGTCACTGTATACCTAGAAATAACATTTTAAAGTAATTAAAAAATAGTTAATATGCTATTTCTATCCCCTGTTGCTATTTAAGCAGGGTATGCAGGATTGCAAGTGGCAGAAAGACCAGTGTAAGTAATCTTGTGACTTTGTTATACTCAAGTCATTAACATACAGGGAACAAAACAAAAATCAGACTTGCTCTTATGAACCATCTTGTAAGTGTATTATATGAACTTTTTTCAGACCTCAACATTAATATGTGCTTAAGGGTGCAAAGAGCATAGCCTTAAGAAATACTTGCGGAATAAAATAACAGATGTTCTCATTACCTAATGATGATTTTCATGTATCTGCAAGGTAAGAAGGAATTTCTGGCGTTTTTAACAGAACAATTAATTTGAGTAGAAAACAAGTATTCTGAATACAGCTGTAAAAAAAAAATGCCTAAAGGTTTGGCATTCCAGTCTCTTATTGACTGTCCTCTGTAAACATGCTCTTCTGGCTCTGGCTGGGATGAAGTTAACTCTCTTCATAGCAATCTTCATGGTGCCATGTGTATTGGGTTTATACGGCCAGGTTTTGGTAGCAGGAGGGCTACAGGGGTGTCTTCTGTGAGAAGCTGCCAGAAGTTTCATCCAGGTCCAGCAGAGCCAATGCTGTTCTACTCCAAGACAGGTATGCTGCTGGCCAAGGCCAGGCCAAATAGAAATGTTGGTAAAAACTCTGTGATAACATATTTAAGAGGGGACTAAAAGTTACTGCGCAAATATAATTGCAGCCAGAGAAGAGTGGGGTGAGAATACGTGAGAGGAACAACTCTGCAGACACCCAGATCTGTGGAGAAGGGGGAGGAGGTGCTTTAGGCACTGGAGCTGAGATTCCCCTGCAGCCCATGGTGAAGACCATGGTGAGGCAGCTGTGACCCTGCAGTTCATGGAGGACCACAGGAATGCTGAGATCCACCTGCAGCCCATGGAGGTCACCCAGGCTGGAGAAGGTGGATGCCTGAGAGGAGGCTGTGACTCTGTGGGAGACCTGTCCTGGAGCAGGCTCCTGGCAGGGACCTGCAGATCTGTGGAGAGAGGAGCCCATGGTGGAGCAGGTTTGCTGGTAAGACTTATGACTCCCTGGGGGACACACACTGAAGTGGGCTGTGCCTGAAGGACTGCACCCCATGGAGGAGTGACCCACACTGAAGTAGTTCATGGAGAGCTGTTGCCTATGGCATGGACTCATAGTGGACAAGAGGGTGGAGAACTGTCTCCCAAAGGAGAGATCCCATGGTGCAGCAGGGGAAGAACTCCTGTCCCTGAGCAGAGGGAAAAATAACTTATGATTAACTGACCGTAACACCCATTCCCTGTTTTCCTGAGCTGCTGGGGGAGGAAGTATTGCTCAGGAAAGAGGGAGAGATGGGGAGAAGGTGTTTTTAAGATTTATTTTACTTCTCATTATCCTCCTCTGATTTTTTTAGTAATAAATTCAATAATATTACCAATTATAACTCACCATAGTTTTGACTACTGCTGAACAGTACTTGCACATCATCAAGAGTTCCTCTGTCTCTCTCCCCATCCACTCCACCCCCACAAAGTGAGTTGTCTGGATGTCAGCAAGAGACTGAGATGGGACACAGCCAGCACAGCCTACCTGAGCTGACCAAAGGGATAGTCGAAGCAGTAAAAGTTGGTGGAATGAAGGAAGAAGCAGGGGCATTTGCGTGTTTGCAATGGTGTTTGTTTTCCCAAGTAATATGCGCTAAGGGCCTGTTTTCCTTGAAATGGGTAAGCATCTGTCTTCTAATGGAAAGTAGTAAACTAATTCCATATTTTACCAGTGCTTGTGGGGGTTTTTGTGTGATTAAACTGGCATTACCTTGATGCATGTTCTCATTCTTTCTATGTTTCTTCCTGTACTAGTTTGAAAACAAACTAGCGGGAGACACCAAGTCAGAATAACAATTTAATAGGGAAATAAAACAAGGAAAAAAACCCCAAAAAATAAAGGCAGAAAACACTGGGTTAAACTGACAGAATCAGGATACAACCTGACACCCTGTTAATCAGGATGGTGGCTGCAGTCCTCTGAAGTGGTGATCCTGTAGAAAAAGGGTCTGCTCTTCCTCAGAAGGTCCAGTGGTGGCTGTGTAGCTCCCATCCTCTAGAAATCCAGTGGAAAGGGTTGTCTCTGGTGTTCAGAATCTCAGATTATATCCAGGATGGAATGCTTGGTTCCTCCCTCTGGGTGGAGCATCTCACAATGGGATAATGAGTCATGAGGCCAGGTGTTGATTAGGCTCATTAACAGAAGATAGTCCAGAGGGAGTTATCTCTGAGTCAATGATGGGCCATTAACAGAAAGATAGTCTGGGGGAGGAGTCAAGGAAACACTGCCCCACCTGATTTCAACAGCTCATGAGAATGGTAACATGGTAAGAATGCACTGCAACCCAGGACACTTCCCTTTCCCAGGTTGGGGTGGGTGTGGGTGTGGGAGTGGGTGTGTGAGTGAGTGAGTGAGTGAGTGAGTGAGTGAAAGGCAGGCTGGGTGTTTAGCTACTGCTCAGGGTCATCCCACCACCCATATCTGTGGAAGGATGGCTGCAAGAAAGAGGACATGAAACTTAAAGCTCAGCAGCTAACCACAAGAATGAGCAAGGTCAACATGACCGTGAGCCTGCCTGCTAGACAAAGATAGGATCTTGCGGTCAAGCTAGACAAGGATGTGAGTTACAGCCCTAACCACAGCTGGGCAGAGCTAAGAAAATGTAACTTTTAAGAATTATCCAACCAACTGAAGACAACTATGATTAGCTAATAAAGCCGGCTATAAATGTAATCGCAGAATCACTAATAAACGAAGCCTGCTTAACAATCATATTGATTGTCCGCATCTTCCCTCGTCCTCTGCATATATCTAAATTATGCAGGCCATGAGATTCATCTGGGGAATAATCTGTGTGGTCACTATGTGTGTTCTTCATTGTCTCAACAACTTATTCAGGAAAACTAAAAATTACACAATCACCTTGATTAAACAGAAAATACTGTAGAAATAAGCAAAGCATTATTGTTTAAATCTGTTCATCTATTTTTCTGATACACTACTGAATCATGACCTATTCCATGAAGAAATCTGCTTGCCCCAGAATAATCAATAGTCAAGTTATATTTTACAGGAGCACGAGAAATCATTAAATGCTATTTTGTCTCTTCTGGAACAGCAGTGAAACTAAGTCTTCAATTTTCTATAATGTTTTTCAGCAACTACACTGTGGATAGTTCTAAGTACTTTTTAGTCTGTCAGGATGAGTTGTCTACTACTTTAGAAAATTGTTTAAAAAATCTGGGTTTTGTGCTTCTCATAGTTGAGATTTAGTGTGCTCAAGTAAACTACCGTGTGCTAATACTCTTGCTACTGCTGTTACCATTTCCACTTCCATTTTACAAGTAAAAAATCTTTTCTTTTTTTGGATGTAAGTGGTAAATGAACAAACTTACTATGCAAGGCTACAAAAAAAAAATTACAGAACTTCTGTCCTGCAAGCTCTTTGCCATTTAAGAACCTCAGATATATAATCCTCCCAATGGAAGAATATCTGATACATGCCAGAAGGGCTTGGTGCCATTTCTTCAAGATTTTCTGGGAAGGTTCACTTGAGAGAAATTCAACATTTGGATTTTTTCCATGTTATACATGAACAGTTTTTTTCAAATTGGGTTTTAGTTATGATGCAAAAAACAGCCTAGATAAAGAAAAATAAAGGCAAATTTTGAGATTAGATGGTGTGGTGATGCCCAGGGATGGAAGGGATGATTGTATTCTGATCAAAAATTGGAAGTGAATGAATAAGCCAATTGTGCAACAATTGAATGATGAGCTTGATGCATATGGAGCATGTGGTAGCATGCCAAGAGGATCTGTACTTCTGTGGTAGAGGTGAGCATGAGAAAACTTGGTTTTGGGAAACACTGATTATACAAATTGTTTTCCAGAAGACAAAAAGAAAGTGCTAAATGAGAAGACACAAAGAAAGTATCTGCAGAAGTTGGTGCTCATCTTAAACTATGAAAAGGTCAGGCATCTAGACTCAGTTAACACCTAAGGTTCTATAAGTATGAAAGACAGACACTTTCAAAGGGTAATTTATCATAAATATTTTAAATACCTTCTACCCTGATGTCTGTATGATTTTATATATCCCATTCTGTATATGTATTCCAAACTGGATAAAATCCCGACTGGCCTTGTCTGACCTCATGTGTGACTCTGTTTTTAGCAGCAGTTTGGATTCAGGTGATGAAACATAAAGATTTTAGTTATAAACTAGCTGTGTTGAAATTAGTTAGAATAGGAATGAATTTGGACCTGGCTAGAGTTAATTAAAACAGTTAAGAAAGCTAGACCTGAAATGGGTCTTAAGATATTAGTAACTGATTACCAAATAACTGATGATCTGTCATTTGTATGTTTGCTTAGCTGTGCTTAGAACAAGGAATAGAAACATTGATGAGTTGGTGGAGGGAACAAGGACAATTACCAATTTACTCCCTTGGTGGGAACCATTCAAAAGTCACGCAAGAGGAAACTTAGAGGTCATTAAAGTAATTAGGATTGTTAAAGTTCAGAAAGGCAAAAAGGTCAAAGTGAGGAAGATGAGTTACTTCATCTTTTTTGGGACCACTGACCCAATTCAAGACCACCGACTCCATTCAGAGCACACACTGTGCATGCTTAATGACATTTAAGCTCATTTCCATATGAAGCAGAGAATGGGAGGTGTTAATGTTATGAATATGCATTTGTATTTTGGGTATTTATAATTTTTGTAAATAAAAAGCTTTGTGTTTGCTTGGATTGGGGCCCTGCACCTTAGGGAGCTATCCCATGCAGTGCCTGGCGCCAAATAAAATATACACTTTCTAACTCTAAACTGTTAGAGAGTCTTTGTCCATCTCAGTTGGATATCGATATTAGATCGATATTCATATTTTGGTAAGTCAGTGACATTCTGAAATGAATTTCATGAATTATTTTGATCCTACCAGCCTAAATCTTGATCAAAACATTTTGCATTGGACACTTATTTGCACTACTCACAGGCAAATTCTACACACCTCATGCTTGAAGACTGGAAAACATAATTTTGCCCTGTATTTTTGAGTATACCAAGCTTTCTTCCAGTGTAAGTTATTACAATTGCCTGTGCAGCCCCATCAAGTTCATAGGCTTTATATTGACCTGACAGCACAGGTTTCAGAACTTCTTTTAGCCTGTCTTGTCCGGAGGTGATTTTAATTAGTTTTAACTCTCAGCTATCTGCAAAACGTATTTTAGTTTAGTTTTACCTAGTAGGAAATACAAATAATTGTTCTGGCTGGATTGAACTGTCTGTGATCTCAGAATAAAATGTGCTGTGGAAGAGTGTAGGTGTGATCATATAACAAAATGTGCTGTGGAAGAGTGCAGATACCAGACAAAGATCTCAAACTACAAATACAAATCGCTGCCATCTGTCACTGATCATTACCAGAAAGTTTAACCTTGCGCACCACACAAACCCACTGTGGAGATCAAAAATAAAAAGCCTAAATAACTGGGAAACCAATGACAAGAAGGAACATATTTTGACTTGCCATAAAACCCTCCATTTCAAATCTATTTGATGAAGATGGAGAGAAACACTGGGGAGGTGAGCATACCACCATAGAAAAAGGGCTGATAGTGGTAATGTAATGTATAACAATTTTACTTATGTGAATTTTTTATATTAATTTGGGCTATGAATATTAGTATTGTTGTAACTGAAAAACTGCTGTATTTTGATTAGATTTTAAGAGTTTAATTACACAGCAAATTCTTCATTCCATGTACACAACATATTCCGTTTTGCACATAACAAGATTTTGAGTGTAATATCAGCTGCCTGGTTCTATAGGAGAAAATTATTTTGACTTTCACTGAAAATCTTAATTTTCTCTTGCCTTGATCCTTCCAGAAAAACATTTCTGTGGCTTATCCTCAGACAACCCTGGAATTATATCTTTTTCATGCTGAAAAAAAATGTTCTGAATTGGGCTGAGTAGATTCTACTTTCGCCCAGCCCCATTCCACACCCATTTGTTCCTGTCTTCACCAAACAGATTTTTGACGTTCAGACTAACAATTTGAACACTTAGGACTTAGTTTTGGACCTGGGAGAACCAGGGCCATTTTTCCTGATACACACCATCATGACTGTACAACAGGCAATTTTCCCACAAAGATATAATATCATTTCCACCTGTCAGTTAGAAACAGCTGCAGACTGCAGCTTGTTCTGAGAAATTAGCAGAGGCAGCATTTTATGTTAATACCTCATTTTGAGCCATTTCATTTGAAACTTTAGGTGCCATTAATTCCTCTTCAGTCTTTTGTATCACAATTATTTTGTACTGTCTCTCATCCATTTATTGTTGCCAACAGTCACTGCTTTCTGAATGATGACAGACATGCCAGCACATTTATAACTTGAAAATAGAGTTAAATGCTATCAAAATCCATATATTTTTCCAAAGAAGCAGATGCTAGCAATATTCTGAAATGGGTAACAGGGAGGAAAGTGCAGTTTCTCCTGGCTTTTCTGAGGACACTGAACTTATGACAGGACTAAGCTAACCTGGGCACCTGCCTGTAGGATACTGGAGAGATTTTGACAGGAAGTTAGATAAAAACTAGGTTATAAAAGCTTTCATTTGGGAAACATGCATTAGTCCACATAGTTTGTTGGTATTAATTGAGGCAAAGAGACTGGGTTTAGGCTTTTGGGTTGATTAATTGGTTGGGGTTTAATCCTCTTTTTTTTTTTTTCCTGATACAAAAAAAGAAATTAAAAGACAATAGAAAACCTGAAACCAAGATTCAGTAAAGTTACATTTCAAGTTTGAGCCTTCACACACTCTTGGTCAATAAAAGCACTAGATAGAAGGCAATTAGGTAAATGAGGTGCTCATTCAGAATCTGAGCTTAGATATTCTATCCCTTTTTAAAACAAAGTCTAATTTATCAGACATAACGATAAATATTTCTACACTTCTGACTAAGTACAAATACAGTTAAGCTATGGTGTTTGTAAGTGTAGGAGGAACTACAGCCGTGTCTGTCAACCTCGATTAGTACACTGCTAAAGAAAAATATTCTTTTCAGCAATCAAAAAAGCTTTTGGAATAGAACAAATGAAACTTCAAAAGTTGACCACGGCAGTGTGTAATAAAGAAAAAGTAATTAGTCAAGAAAACCTAACAAAGTCATCAACTGTCTTCTAAGCAACAAATCAGGATCAGAATGTTTCCATCTGCTGGGTCTGGAGGGTGAATCATTAATCATTTTGTAACTTGTACTTCTAGATGACTATAATACATTGAGACAAAATCTGGCACAACATTCCCTCCTTGTCTCTCAGGAATTTATAATTTAATGTTTTAATTGTATAACCTATTATTTTGTGATGTTCTATTCCGGTTGCAGAGTAGTACATACATTATCTTCTGTGACCAAACCAAAGAAGGTTTAATATTTTTTACAAATTTGTTCACTGAAAACTAAGAGGGAAAACAAAAAAAGAAGCTAAAATAAATGTTTTATTTGCTACTTCTGCCTCCAGACGCTTTGATTATAATGGCTATAACTTATGTTCAGGGAAGCAGTAACCTAGGAAATACGTCACCATATCACCTCTCTGGTTTCCTTACCTCCAACTATTTCAAATTACACTCATGGGGTTTTTTACTGATCTTGAAATATTGCATCTGTCTTGCACTTGGAATAATTTATCTATTGATTTCTTACCAGTGACTAATAGAACACAAAAATAATTTTACTGGTCTTTAGGTGAACAATAAACTAACAGAAGCCTTTCGTTGACTTATTTCCAACACCTCCTCAACAATGGTGTTTCACCGTATGTACAGGATAGGTTTGACTGATTGATAGCATTTAGCTCTATTTTCAGAAATTAGAGAGAAGGCAATATCACTGTGTCATAAATCCAGCAAGCAGAATAGAAGACTAGCTGAGCTAAACAAGGAACTCCTTGTGGAGCTCAAGACAAAAAAGAAATTGTATGATTTCTAGAAGAGAGATCAGGCTTTGCAGGAAGATTACAGAATCACGGTTCTTATATGCAGGGAGAAGACATGAAAGACCAAAGCTCAGTTAGAGTTAGAACTGGCTGTAAGAGATTTATAATATGAGAAAGGCTTCAAAAAGTGCTTCATCATTATGTCTGCTTATCATAATCACCCCTGAACACCTGAAAACTACGTGCAGGATGGACTGTGAGTAGCCCACCTTGAGAGCCATAAAAAGGAAGCCGAAACCGGGGCAAAGGTGGAGGGGAAAGGGGCAGAATCCCTGACCTTTGCCTTCCCTCCCTCGACCACCATTGCCTGCTGAGAGACACCCTGCGGCCTCCTGGAGCTGACGCTGCCAGCTTAACCCCCTGATCCTGCACTCCTGGACCAAAGTCACGAGTGAGCTGTGGAACCCCTACCCTGCTCCTGCAGCCTGTGGTGAGAGCACCGCGAGTGGACCGAGGTTCACCTGCATCCACTGGGCACTGTGGGTGCACTTCAGAGGATGGGCTGCTGCACTCCAGCCAAACTGCTCCCGGGATCGGAGAAGGCAGATAAGACGTAGGAAAAAAAGGGCAAAAACTACTTCTCTCCCCATGCCCCACCCCCCATCTCAGCAGCAACAAAGGTAGCACAGTGTGGTGGTGACCCGCTTTTTTAAGTAACCTTAGCTTTTTCTAACTTTTCTCTACTTCTCTCTTACTTTCTCTTTGTCTCTTTAACTATTAAATTAAAATATATCAATTTTTTTTGCCCTCAACATTTAATCTCGTTTTGTTTTTATCTAGTTTTTTGGGAATATTTCAAACCTTCAAAGTTCTTTCAGTTTTATTCACGGAGAGTTAGTTCTCTTTACTCCTCAGTGATTAGACTGGTTCGTAACACTGGCCAGTGTTGTTTCAGATAACAAGGGCTTTTCTAAGTAGTTCTTGATAGCAACAGGAGATCTAAAGATGTTGAAGACAGTCATCTAATAGGAATGACTGAGAAGTGGAGGCATTCAATGCATTTTTTGCCTCAGCCTTTAGTAATATTGATAGACATTGGGCTGCTGAGTCACCTGAGTGTGTGGACCACAAGTGTGAGAGCAGTGACTTTTCATTTGTGGATGCTGAAATTGTAAAGAACCAGCTGTATCAACAGAATGATTACAAGTCCACAAGGCCTGATGGGATTCACTCCAGAGTACTGAGGGAGGTAGGGAATGTTAGAGCAGGACCCATATCTATTACTTACCAAAAGTCTTGAGAGTCTGTGCAGGTTCCTGCTAACTGGAAGCTAGTCAATGCTATTTCATCTACAAAAAGGGCACAGGGAACTACAGACCTGGTAGTCTTACCTCAGTTCCTGGAAAAATTTTGGAGAAGCTTGTACTGACTACTACCAAAAGACATTTAAAGAACAATGGAACTACTAGGGCCAGTCAAAATGGCTTCACAAAAAATAAGTCCTGTTTAACTAACTTGATATCTTTCTGTGATAAGACTACCTGCCTAGTGGATGAAGGGAAGGCAGTGGATATAGTTTTTCTGAATTTTAGTAAGGCTTACAAAGCCATGCTGGCTGTGGCCAATGTCTGTGCTGTCTTTCAAGTGTTTGTCAATACCCCCCCTAAAAATCTCCATAACTTTACCAGGCACTGAAATGAGACTGGGAGGCCTGTATTTTCTGGGGTCCTCCTTCTTGCCCTTCTTGAAAATCATGACAATATTTACCACCTTTCAGTCAATTGGGTCCTCTTCAGGCCAAGACTGCTGAAAGTCACTGAGAGGCTTTGACATCAGCTATTGTTTGTTTTTCTCCCTAGGCTGTTGTCATCTGCAATCTTAATAATCCTCCTCTTTATTTCACCATTAAATTACTGAATGAAACATCGTCTTCCTTGTGCACTTCTTCTCTGAATGCAAACCCTTACATAACCCCATCTAAATAATTCTTTTATTGAGAACTACTTATAGCACTCACTGAATATGGATTTTTACATAGGTTTGTACATATTTTATGATTATTTATATTATGTAAAATTTATCAGAGCTTGTGGTCTGCAGGCTTAACCTTTCAAAACTATACTGGGCCAAAGTTCAAGGTATTGTTTAATCGATATTGCCAATTTAAGACATGAGGGTGCTTGAGTTTCTCTATGAATAATGTAAAAACGCACACCAGTTACGCCTACTTTGTACACACCTAATTCCTCTGTTGGAATTAATAAGCAGAATGGTAATTGGGACATGAGGAAGCTGTGAAAACTTTAACTGTAAACCCTTTCTGTATAGACAGAAATTAAAAGAAGGAATAATATATTCCATTTCCATATATAAAACTGTTGTTTATTCTGATGAAAAGTGTTTTATTACTCTTGTTTTCACAGTTGCATTTCTGATAATCTGGAATCTATAATTTTTAGTGGAATTGAAGTTTTAGAACATGGACCTTAAACTCAGAACTGCTTCTCTTTTCTAGAGGAAGAGTAGGAAAATCTTATGTTTCAATCAAAGATGATCTTTCAGAAGACAACTGCTGAGCTGTAGAACTGATCTCATGAAATAGATCAGGGCCTTTCTATTTACCTCAGTGACCATTTAAGGAGCTCAAATGAAGTGGAAATATTATATATAATATGTCCATATATTATATATTCTATTATTTCTTGCTAAAGTCAGCCTAGCATGATCTAGATCAAAACAAGGAGATAAATTACCAATTAGCATCACTCCTTCACTCCCAAGGCCTCTCCTTTCTCCCCCAAACTGAGCTGCACAGCAGAGAAGGGGGATTGGGAGTTCATGGCCTTTCCATAAAAATTTCTTTCTGCTACTTCTTCCTTCTCACACTCCTGGCCTGTTCCAGTATGGGCAGTCCATGGTCTTTTCTCCATGGATTGCAATGTCTGCTCTGGAATGCTTGTCTCCACAAGTTGTAGGGGAATCTCTGCTCCAACACCTGAAGCACCTCCTCCGCTTCCTTACACTGTGATGTTGCTGCCTACAGAGATTGATTTCCAGAAGAACCAGCAGCTTCACTAACAGACTCAGATGTGTCCTGTGGGGGGTCCATTGCAAAGCTGGCTGGAATAGACAGGAACAAACATGGTGCAGCCCCTTACCTCTTCTTACAGAGACATCTATAAGCACATACCTCCTGTCCCACCGCCACAACTTTGCGATGTGCACCCAGTCCAGGGGCTGTTTGATAGTTGTGTTCTGCACTGTCAAATCTAGCTTTTAGAGTGATATTGGAAAATAGGTCTGCTAGTGTTTAACGTTTATAATTTACGTGTTTGGGATACAAGAGGCATGGAAGTGGAGAAGAAATTAAAATTTTCTCCTCTATGCTCAGGTATGTATTTTGTTACTAGACTGAAATACCAAAAAGCTGATGTCACTTCAGCTACTGGTTCTTCATTCTGCACCATTTAGGAATCATGAATCCTAAACATTTATGTTTCTCCATCTAAAATCAGCTGTTAGAAACCCAGTGAAGTCTCCAAAATGCTCAGTGCAAAAAACTGAACATTTCCTGGTACTCGCTTCAGTGACTCCCACTCAGCATTCAAGAACACTGGCTTGTACTGAAGATGACTGAGACCTTTAAAGAGTCCTTGGTGTAGAGGATGCACCAAGTGGCTCATTTTTCTTTCATTAAGATACATTAGCTTTAAGTTACATACTGCAATCACCTTTGCCTCAGCACACAAAATTTTGGCAATGGAAATAGATAACTTTTCTCAAAAGGCATCACATAGAACATAGAAGCTTTTTTTCAATGGTGCAATTGTGTTGAAGCACATATGCAAATATTAGATTTAATACTAGCACTGCAGTAGCCGTCATATTAGAAAAGTTTTAAATTATTGATACATGTTTGTATTATAAAATAACTATTGTATTTAAATTACTGGTTGGTGAATAAGCACTATTTAATAGATACTTCAAGAGTCTTCATTAATACTTCTTGAAGTATTCTATAACTACCACAAACAATTATCTGTGGTTAATGAAATTTCAAAATCATATTTCTGTTTCCATATATTGCAGACAATGTATTCCATATTAATTAAAGGCTTCCTGTGTGCCATTATCTTCAGAATGTTTTCATAGTCAGATTTATTCTGAATCTCTGGCTGCCTTACAGTCTTCTGTCCTTTTTAAGGTTCTTCCTAAATAGGATTCTTCCCTATTTTCCTTTATGCAAATGAACATTATTCCATTTTAGATGGTTCCATGTATAGTACATGGGATAAGTAACTGTTTTTTATGGAGTTGAAAGTATTTTTGAACACATTTTGGCATTTGCTAACGATTATAAAATCTGAAGTCCCTTTTACTGGCTTCAGTCTCCAAGTTTTCCTATACTTATATGGAATATATAAGCTTTTTTCATCCCAATAGAAGTAAAATATTCACCCTTAATTATCTTGAGGGAGAAAAAAAAAGCCTTTCTTCTGAAGTTTTATGTTACCACATACCCCTTAAGATATGATCAGGCAGAAGCCTTTGACTGTTTTCCATATTTGCCAGCCCTAGGTCTCAAAGGATTGTAAGCTTTCAACTCCATTTAATTTCCTAATTACTATTTAGATAATTAAATTGCCCTTACTGTTCATGAGTGGCTCTGAGTAGGAATTACACGGCATTTTAGAAATGCAGTCTGTACTTTCTTCTGAGAACCAGGGTGATTCTTTTCTGTCTGTTCATGTTTTAACAAAGCAAAGTTCTCTGCTGGAAATATTACTAATATTATATGCAGCCCAGGAATCTAAGCTCAGTGTCCTGTGTATGGTGAACTGATAAAATAGTATAATGTCCTTGTAAGTACAAAGTGCATCTGAGGGAGACTGTGATCATAACTTGTGCTAGCCATTATATGAAATTAATATGTGTATTAGTTAATTTGCTTTCTACTTAAATCCCCTGTTTGTTCATAACAATATACTGAATTATATTTCAGTCTCATCATTGTTAACATCATGAATTAGATTCAGGTCTGCCACCACAGAAACCTTATTAATTTCTAATTGCTTTACATTTCAATTATTTTCTGTTTTGAGAAACTAGAAAGTGCTAAACACCTCAGAAACAACAGCAAAAAAAAAAAAAAAAAATCCTACCACAAAGATCCAGGTAAAATAAGAGCAATACTGTGTGGTAAATAGAAAAATTAAGAACATGTGAAAAACATAGAGGGAACTAAAGTCATCAAAGAAGATATTCCTCCTCTCAGGGCTCTTAACAGACATAAATTAACAGATCAGCTGCAGCTCCTACCACCCCCACTCATCTTTCCCATCCCAATGACTAACAGAGCTGTCCTGAGGTAAGTAGATCTGATAGACTCACAAATGAGTGTCAGCATCCACCTCAGTTTTGAGTCTGTCATACAGAAGTTGAACAAAACTGGAGTCATTTAAATATAACATAGAGGATGAAGGCTGTGTTGGTTCTACTTATTCACGAGCAAATCAGGCATCCATCCCTCAGGGGAGGCAATGCTGGTCAGAAGGGCATGGAGAAGCGCTAAGGGCAACAACAGTTTAGCCACTCGATTTTAATCCACTGCTCCATGCCTGTGAGTGGTCTCAATCAGTCTAACCACATTTCTGTGTGGTTTTAAGAGTCCCACACCTGAAGCAAACTGCATGCCTGCTTCTCCATGGCTCCCTTACAAGTATTTATAGATCTCAAAGAACACAGAAACAATTATGTCTTCTCTTATAGTAAACAGATGATTGTAAGAAGACCTGTATGTTTACACATATAAGCATTCTATGCATTTTTTTCTTATGTTGTTTAAGGGTGATAGATATAAAAATATTTTCCTGAGGTGAAGGGAAAATACATATTAAGAAAATGTCTACAATATTTTGTGTAGAAAAACAGATGACGTAAAGAGTTTTCAACTCAACCTAACAAGTAGGTTTTGCATAAGAAGTTTGATTAATTTTTCTCAAAGCATCAGCGTTCCATAATAAAATAAAGAACTAGTGGTTTCATTTTCCTTTTCTCCCAAAAGAATGATGTGATTTGGTTGCACCAGCTATTAAGGAGTTGAAAATAGCCAACAATGTTGTATTGAATGCAAAATAAAGGGTTCCTGTAGCAAGGGCTGCAGGGCATTCTGTAAGAAAGTAGGATATGAGCCACCTTGTGCCATTCCTGCATGCAGGAGCAGGGCCTACCCTGAAGGAGTGCGACACATGGGTGGTCCTCATTGGAGCAGAGGAGCAGAAGGAAGTAAGGAGCATCAGAGGAAAACAAGTATGAAGCAAGGAGTAGCAGAAGGAAATCCTTTTGCTATGGCCTCAGCCTCCTGCACCATCTGTTGCCACATCACCAAGGTGGGACTGAGTATATGTGACAAGAGCAAGGGGAATTTAGACTAGGAAGAGGACAGGAGGGGTCTTTGACTATGTCTTTGGCTTTTCTTGTGGCAAGATATTTATATGAAAACAAAAGTCAGTAACATAAGGCAGTAAGAGCAATGCAGAAAAAAATAAGTACAGGTCCATATTTCTGGGTATATTATTTTACCCTTATTAGGATCTAAAGAAAATTGTAATTTATTTCAGCAATATTGAGTTTTCTGTAGTCAAATTGAGCTTCTCACAAATATATAGAAAATGGCATGTTACCTAGATTTACAATCTTTCTGTGTAGGCTTCTTTCCTATTCTTTGTTTATAGCTGATGAAAAGAGTGCCTACGGAAGTGAAAAATAAATTAGTCAAAGAAACAAAATTATATTAGCAGGTTCAGATTTTTATTAGAGATATAAATATTAAAAAATATAAATCTTCTTGTCTAGAGATATAGTCATGAGTAATCAGCTGAATTTTGAAAATTTATACTGAATGAAAATCCAGTTTAAAACATAGGTCAGCATAAATTACCCATTATCACATAACTATAGTGTACAAATGTTACCCCAATTCATTAACTTCCACTTTTGGTCAAAGAGTTAGGAGGTTCAAATTTGTGATATTTAAAGTGCCAAAAATTTAGAAGCCTTGGATATGTTACTTGAAATGTGAGTTGAAATATGTGAAGTGCACTGTTGAAATACAGTTATGTGAAGTGTGTGGTTGAAATAATGTTAAGTGGCAGTGACTAAAAACGGTATTTGATTATCTCTGATGGGTTTGTATATACAAAAGTCATTCTGTAGCAGATGGAAAAGTGATAACGCAGAGATTGAGTGTGGAACGGAATATCAGATAAATTTTCTTGTCCAAAAATAAAATTATTTTCAAGCCACTAGGCAGTGGCTTGAAAACAGTGAAAATTTTTCACTGGGATCCCAGTGCTAGGTTACACAGAAAACTAATTCTATATCAACTAACCCATGCCAATTCAAAATTGTTTAACAAAGTGTGATGTGTTAACATGATGGTTTAATGTTGAATCAGCTATTATCAGTATGCTGTACTCCTACTAACGGTTACTACATTGCATTTTTTGTTTTCTTGCAGCTGGTCTGCTTTAACTTCCAGATGCTTTAATACCATAGTTATGTGACTGCAACAACTGAGATCAATTTAATATCAGTGTATGAACAGTTATAAATTCAATACTGTGATCCTAAAACCATATTTGAGGACCTTCACCAAAATCTATAGTCAAGAAGAGATGATGACACTTGCTAGTGATAATCTTTTTTTTTAACAGTTAAAAGCAGTGCATGTCATTGCCCATTTCCCACTTTTTACTCCTTAAACACTGATCTAAATGTCTTCTTGTTCTTGATACTAGAAATCAACATTTAACTCCGTTGTTTGATGTGGAGCGGCTGTAGTTCAAAGAAAACCTTTCCTTGCACAGACCTGCAACCCACAAATTCTTGAGAATATATTTATTATACACTGTGTTACACTACATTATATTTAGTTTAAGTTGCATTATGCTATGTTATATTACATTACATTATGCTATATTATTATTACCTTTATTTATTTTTGTTTATTTTATTTATTTTTTAATGAATTCTTTCACTTAAAGTATGCCAATATTGTACTTTGCTTATGCAAAAAATTAGAAAAGGATATAAATGATCAAGAACAAGCAGCATTAATATAAAATAAAAAATAATTATAACACAATTTCTGCCTATGTTTGCAGGCTTATTTTAATTAGTCATTACCAGAGCTGATGTTCATGTTATAGTGAGACCATTGTGTTTCTAATACCTTTGAAATGTAATGTTTAATGAATGATAACATATTGTCCATTTTGTGTACAGGAAAAAAATTGCTCTGATAGAAAAAAAACCTCTATTGGTTACTTTCAGATGTGTGAATGCATGTAT
This sequence comes from Corvus brachyrhynchos, assembly GCF_000691975.1. Taxonomy (NCBI): domain Eukaryota; kingdom Metazoa; phylum Chordata; class Aves; order Passeriformes; family Corvidae; genus Corvus; species Corvus brachyrhynchos. Next base: position 896,350 of record NW_008240046.1, read on the forward strand.
CCATATGTGTGTTTATATGAGTATATGTATATATGTATGTATTTTGTTTAGAGTATGGTGCAAATAATGCCAAGGTTGCAGGTTTGATACCAGTACAGGCCATTCGCTTAAGGAGTTAGACTCTTTGATCCTTGTGAGTCACTTCCCCCAGGATGTTCACTCAGAATATTCTGTGATTCTGTGTGATTCTGTAATTTTCCATGTTTTTTTGTTGTTGCTTATATTACTTAAAATCCTTATTACCATATCTGAAAAAGGGCACATGAAAAGCAGGAGCAACATGAGGTAATAGTATATCTACATTAAATATCAGAGTTAAATACCCATTTTATATAATGTTTTGAAAATAATTCCTGAAAATGAAAAAGCCAACATACAGCATCACACTGTTTGAGGTGGCATTTTCAATAACTTATGGTAGCTGTCACAAATATTACAAACAGAAGTACAGGCTATTTGTACTAGTCCTCTGCTCTCTGCCTAAAGTATAGGGAGCCAACATAAAACACAGAAAATTAATTGAATTTTGGATTGTTTTCAAGATGTTTTTGTAATGTTCTCAGATTGCACTAGAAATCTTTATCTTCTGGAAGGTGTATTTTCATTGATTTTCAGATGCGATCTGGTCAAAAGGATTTTGAAATCTATGGAACCCTCCTATTTACTTCAGTGAATTTGAACCAGACCCATATCTGACAGCATTATTTAAGCTGATTAAAACTAATTTTAAAACAGTAAGCGTAATTGAAAAAACTCATATGAACTAAGAAATATTGCCATCTTTTCCAACAGTAGTGCAAAGCAACCAACCAATTCCCTCATAAAACACATAGCTATATAGTATTATGGAAGCACAAGGGTGTGCTTCATTTGTCATTCAGGAACAGTGTGTCATTACAATTGAGACATTAAGTCCAAAGAGTGCCAGCTCTATACATATCTATACTCATATGTATCGCTTCCCTTGTGGCCAGTTTGGATGCAGTTAGAGAAATTATGACAAAATAGTAAGAATAGTTTGATTATCTTACAGAAAAGAAGGTTATTTGTGTCACCTTTTTTATATATTGTGGTAAAGTTCAGATTTTTGCTTTTTTCATAAAGTTTAACTATGTTCTAGAAATAAAATCTTTCAGTAAAACTTCAGTAAAATACACATGTATTTTAATATAATCACATGTTTTAATTGCTGGCTTCTTAGGTAAGAAAAATCATTAGATCAATTAACTGACATAGAGGCATTATATTATAAAATTTCGGTGAAACCTGAATTAACTGAGTCAGAGATTCCCCTATTATTATTGTAGAAGATATCAGCACTGTAACACAAACATGTGAATAAAATTATCAAAACTAGTTCTATGGGATGCTATTACTGGTATCCAGTGATATTAAGATGAATCATAAAGCTTTAATTATAAAGTTGTAAAAATAACATGTTTAGATAATAACATGTAGTTTTACAGGAGGGAGGGGGTAGTTGTTACATTTCTGTTTCATTTTCTTTGAGCTTTAATGCATGTTTATATACAGAGATAAATATATACATATACAATTTTATTACAGATATATATATATTTTATATATATGCAGAACAACTCTGTTACCAGGACAGGAAGAGTATATTGAATACTGTATCAAAAAGCACTGAACTAAGTAAACATAATTTTTAAAAAATAGTCCAAAAAACACCAAAACCAGAAAAATGGGAAGGAAAATAAAGGACTCTAGTATCTGAGTATCTGAATTACCAACTATCTGAGTTGGTCATTCACAAGAAACAAGAACACCATTGGAAGATATTGCTGCAGAACAGAATATGCTGTATGTCCTGGCCTAAAGTCAGGTCTAGTAGCAAGTTTCACCACAAAGCACAAACTACAGGACACATGGAAGCTGATTTAAGGATGAAAAATGCTCCTACTCAACCAAAATTGCTTTTAAAATAGTGACAATCTCTATGATCTGAAGAGTAAGATTCCATTGTTTTAACAAATTGTTTTAGAAACTGTGACCACAAGGTCATGATATTGCCTGATCCCATAAAATATTTAAAATCAATTTCATTTGTCTGCTTTCATTTCTTTAATAATTGACTAGGAATCAACTTCTTGACTTCACGATGTCCCTCCTGTGTTAACAAATCTCTCTAATGATTCAACATAAGGTTGAAGTGGAAAACAATTATATCTTGTACAGAGCACAGTTACTATTTTGGGTCCAGGAGTTCTGTGATTGCTTTAGAAAAGCCACGTTACCACACATATAAGGACTTCCTCTCATCAGGTCTCCTTTACTTACATCTAATTCTGCAGTCACAGCTCAGCAACACTGGCGTAATTTTCCTGTCTGAATCCTTTGCAACTTAGCCCAATGGTTTCTCTTAAAGAGATGCACAGAAGACCATAAAGACCAATAAAATAATCCAGCTATAAGGAAAAATTTGGTTATCTTTGCTCATGAAATTCCACAAGTACAAGTGACAAGTCCTACACTTGTGAAGAAAGAGCTTCCATGGAGTACTAGAGGCTGGGACTTCACTAGCAGGGAAGAAACCCTGCTGAGAAAGACCTGGTCGTGCTGGGCATCAGCAAAAAGCACAAGAAGACTAAGAACGTCCTGAGTTCTACTAACAAGTGGAAGACTAAGAAGTCAAAGGGAAGTGATTATACCTTTGTCTTCAGCACCTGTGAGACTGTATCTTGAGTCCAGTGTAAAATTTTGGACCCCTCAGTCAATCAAAGTCATTGGTTAATCGGAGCAAGTTCAGGCAGAGAGTCAGCAGTGTGGTCAGGAGCTGGTGAACTTTTACTGTGAAAAGAGACTGAAGCAGCTGGAATGGGTCAGACTGGAGAAGAGATGGTTCTAATCTCCTAGATGATGATAAGGTCATCAAGACAGTGGAGCTGTTCATGGTGTGCTGTGGTGGCAGGACAAGGTACAACAGACATAAACTGAAATGAGAGAAACTTTATCTGCAAGTGGACAGTCAAGCAATGAAACAGGCTGTGCAGAGATGTTGAGAAGTCTCCATCTTCACTGTTTTTAAGAACCAGCTGGATTAAAATTTGAATAACCTAGTCTGACCTCAGCTGTGACCCTGTCATGCATGAGAAGTTGGATTTTCAACATCCTGATGACCCTGGTAAATGGAACTATCCTATGATGCTAAGGGTGCTTATATTATCACATGATGAAACAGAATGAAAACCTGTGAAATAACTGTAAGGCAAGGATTATAGGTTCTTTTCATTAAAAACTTTGCTTGAACTCTTAGAATAAAAAAAGTCTTGAAGACTACATTCAAAACTTAGATAATCAAAATCTTCCCTGGGGTGTTATGTAGCCCTGGGAAGACTCAAAACTTCTAGGAGCTTCTTTAAATTATGCAGCTGTGTAACTAAATTGAGGTACAGCAAGAACCTCATTATTCTCCTTAACAGCCACTGTTGAATGCTTGTGGTACGGAATATATACATAAACTAGACTGAAACTGCATTTCCACACACAATATTGAGAATAATTAAGCTTACAAAGAAAAATTTTATTACAAAATATCAATTTACAAAAAGAAGAATGTATGACGGAATTATTGGTTAAAAAATCCACTAAATCAAGAAATGGCACTTTTTTAAAATTATAAGATACAGAAAAAACTACTGTATGGTCTTCAGCAAAAATTCAGATTGAGTAAATGTGTCTGGAGAAAGAGATTGCTGAAGTCTTACTCTATTTTGTGGCTCAGATATACAAAATACAAATAAACTAAAATAGGAAAGAAAATATTAGTAAGCAAATAGGGAAACATCAGGCCTATTATTTGTGTAAAAAGGAGGCAAAATGTGTTTTACAATAGATTCACTTGAAGAAATGGTGTGTATCATGATCATGAAGAATATGTGTAACTTTATTCCTTTTATTTAAGTAATCAGGTAAACCACTTTTAACATGGATTTATCTTTTTCCAGAGGGTGAATAGAACACACAAAAAAAGCAATACATTCCTTCTACTTTACAGGAAGTAAGTACTACCAAGGGCAGTTTCATGCATGTAATTATTGTACATATTATCAGATAAGAGTCCTAATTAAGAAAAAAAAAGATACATAAACTGGTAGTGTTTGTTAAGAATTAAGACAGAATCATTTCCTTTCACCTTAAGAATCCAGATCTTGCAAATGAAATAACATATTTTTCCCTTTTGAGCATGTTCCTTATAGAAAAGACAAGCACAAAAACCTCAATAATATATCTAAATTAATACCAGTATTTTTACATGATGATGTCTTCCAAGAATGTTTGATAGATGTGTATGTAATCAAGGGTTGCTATCAGTAATTCTTGACAGTGGCTATTTATAAAAATATGTTCAACTTTTTGTTTTGTTTGTTTACTGTGAAAAGACATTTATTTCTTACTGAGGTTAGCCAGTATGTTCTATTTTCATCAAAAACAGGACAGATTCACCTTTTCCACTCAAGTTAACCTGAAACTAAGATAAAAATTCCCTTAAATTCAACTGATACATAGGAAAAAAAAAAAAATCAAAGTGAAAAAAAAAAACCAAAGCAAAGGAACCACAACCTTTCACCCCACTGCCCAACTTTATTTTACAGATTTCTTTTACTCCTTAGTTTGTTCAGGGGAAATAGGCCTCAGTCTTACAAGCAACTTTCTTTCTCTTCCAATGTAATTCTATCTTCTTTTACACGTTTTCTTCACCTTTTGACATAAATTTGAAAACATAACTAGGTGCACAAGTTGTCTCACTGGCTTGTGAATATTCACATAAATTCACAACTTTTACTGAAAACTGTCCTAAGCATTTGCAGGAAGGATATCTTTGTCCATGCAGAAATGAAACAGATACGGTTTTCTTTCATCACATTGCTGATTACTACGATTTATTATCTGTAAGTAGTAGCCTTCACTGAGATTTCACACAAGAAATTCACTCTAAAGTTTCTGTGTATCTTAATCATATAATTATATTAACTAGTCAATTTAAAAAGTTAAAACCAGGTCACCAGAAATAAAGAGCATTGGAAATTTTATTTTGAAGTTTTAAAAATAATTTATTTCTTAATATTAATAAATATAAATCTGCTGGAAACTGGAATTCAGATGAGGGTAAATTTATGCATATATAGCCCAATTTTTCCCTCTTTCACAAACAAGAATGATTTTGAATAATTTTAAACCTAGAAACTAACCCTCAAATATTGGACTAAAAATAAAGTATCTGGAAATTTTATGTTTTACTTTTCTTGCAGCTAAAAACAGTGCAGACTGCTGCACATGCACACATAGGCTAAGGTAATAGATGAATACCCATCATGTCTTTTGCCTAGAGCAGTGCTTTCCAACCTTCAGGCTATGCTAAGCCAAATCAGCTCATTCTTGGGTTTGGAAAAGCCTGGCAGCAATTATGGGACTCTCCTGTGAATACTTATACACAGGAACAATATTTCTTTATGATATATATACAATCAAATGTGAAATCTATTCTACATTTTCCAAGTGGAAGCCAACTTATTCTTTTAGATATGCAGCACTTAAATTTAGGTATAACTTTTTATAAAGGTTGCTGTTAGCATTAAAAAAATGTTTGGAGTAATTATATTCACATTTATAAGCCAGAGATGTATGAATGAATGACATCTTGTAAACTGGGTTAGGTTGTTATTGTGATTTTAAATACATTCTCCTTTTAATCTTTCCTCTAATTTTGGGGGTTTTTTTCATTTTTGTTTGTGTGTTCCTTCCAGTTGCTGGGAACACTCCCAGTTTCTGTTAAACTGAAAGAAGATAGATGTGCTTATTACCTCTGTCCATAGTATTTGTAATCCCTGCTTAAGGAAAGACAGCAGCATTAGGGAAAGCCAAGCAATATTTTCAATTTTTAGAATTTGACCGAGTTTTGAGTTTCCTGTTCTTTTCTTGGACTTTCTTTATAAGTGCTTATTGCTTGATTTATTGCAAATGAGAAGAAGGAATTAAATGTTCCCTATTGTGACTGATTTTCCATAGTCTTCCTTTTATCACTGATCCACTTATGGAAGCTTCTCTTTTTGCTCTTGATATCCCTGGTCTGATAAATTCTATCAGGGCTTCAGCGTTCCTAACCTGATCCCTGACTTCTTTGACAATTTCTCCCTTCCTGTATTCCTCTGGGGTTACCTATCCTTGCTTCCACCGTCTCCTTTCTATGTCTGAGTTTGTCCAGGAGCTAACTGTTCATCTATGCAGGCTTCCTGGCATTTCTGCCTGACTTCATCTTTGTTGGGATGTATCACTCCTGAGCTTGGAGGAGGTAACACCTCAGTATTAACCAAGTTTCTTGGACCCCTCTTCCCTCCAGGGCTCTATCACATGGTACTATACTGAGCAGGTCCCTGAAGAGTCCAAAATCTGTTGTTCTGAAGTGTAGGGTAATGAGCTTGGTCTGTGCTCTTCTCATTGCCCTAAGGACCTTGAACCCTACCACTTCATGGTCACTGAAGCCAAGGATGCCCTTGAGTTCCACATTCCCCACCAGCTCCTCCTCGTTTGTGAGAATAAGGTCCAGCATAGCACATATCCTCATTGGCTCTTCTATTATGTGGAGTAGGAAGTTTTCATCAGTGCATCCCAGGAACTTTCTGCTTGCTATGTCCCTCCAACAGATATGAGGATGTTTAAAGTCCCCCATTAGGGCCAAAGTTTGTGAACATGAGGCTGCTCCTACATGTCTGTAGAGGACCTCATCTGATGGGTCTTCCTGGTTGCATGGCCGGTAGCAGATCCCCACTATCTGAACCTGCTCTCCCTTTAATCCTGATCCATAAGCTCTTGGTCAGCTCCTCATCCATCCAAAAGCAGAGCTCTATGTATTCTAGCTGGTCATTGACATAAAGAGTAACACCCCCACATCTTCCCTGCCTGTCTTTTCTATAATGCCTGTATCCTTCCATTTCAACATTCCAGTCATAGGACCCATCCCACCACATATCCATGATACCAATAAGACCATAGTCTTGCAGGCATGTGTTCGTCTCTAATTCCTCTTGTTTATTCTCTATGTTACATGTGTTTGCATAGAGGTATTTAATTTGGGCCTTTGATGAAGCAAATTTACTGGCTGAAGTGGCAGGAATTACTTTGTGATACTCTTCAGGTGCTCTCCTGCTGACCTGCAAGCTTCTCCAAGCTTTGGGCATCTCTTGCAGGATTGAGGTTCCCCTCCCCCAGTAAGTTTAGTTTAAATCCCTCTTCATCAGCTTCGCAAGCTTATGACCAAAGATGCCTCTTCCCTTCTCGGACAGACAGATCCCATCAGCCTCCAGTAGAGCTGGTGTCAAAAATTAGTCCCATTGTCTAAGTAGCCGAACCCTTGACTGTGGCACCAGTCCTGTTGATTTGTTGATTTTCCAGATTCAACTGGCCCTTTTAAATCCCTTTCATTTGGCCAGGAGTATCGATGAAAGAACTACCTGTGCTCCAGAGTCCCTTACTGCCTCCCCCAGGGTCCTGTAATCCTTCTTGACCCTCCTCAGACTGTTCCTATCTGTATCACTGTTGCCCACATGAAACAAGAGCAGGGGATAATAGTCAGTGAACTGTATGAGACTTGGTAATCTCTCAGTGACATCCCTTATAGAAGCCCCTGGTAAGAAGCACACCTCTCTGAAGATCATCAGGTCTGAAAATAGATGCTTTTGTGCCTCTCAGAAGAATGTTGCCTGCTACAATCACCCATTGCCTTTTCTTAGTTGCACTGGTTGTTATAAGGTGAACAGATTGGGCTGCCTAACAGCTCCAACATTTCTCTGATGGAATGGGTCTTTCCTCTTCAGCTTGCAGAGCAGCAAAGCAGTTGTCCAAGGGCACCTCAGACTTCAGGGAAATCCTCTTCCTCTTGTGTGTCCTTGCAAGCTGCTGCCTCCTGGCAAGTCTCAGCATTCCCCTGGGGTTTCCCTGGCTCAGGAAACCCCCATCTGTGTGCCGCTATGCCCTTCTCTGCTTAGAAACACACCTGCTCCAGAGCCATTTGCCCTGGTGAGTGAATATTGGACAGGAAGGGATAAAAACCAATCAGGAATTAAGTTCCACAGGGCTCCCAGCTGATTTACAACTTTCTTTAGAGTCTTATTTTAAAACCAAGAAATATACTTATTCAACAACATGATTAAAGTACCCAGTAAAAAAAACAGTATGTGCACTGTAGACAGAATGTCTTTCTCCTGTGACTACCCTTTTTTAATTTTGTGCCCACATCCTTTCCTCAAGAAACACTGATTATGTAGTCTAATATGGTTCAGTAGAAATTTATCAGTTTAATTAACATTTTCTCAGGCTCAAAATAAAGTTCTGACATATATTAGAGAGAGATATTCCTGAAAACAAGCAGCCCAGTATATGTGTCACAAGCAGTGGGTCAGTCCTGGAACTGGCTGGCATTGGCTCTGTTGGAGCAAGCTTCTGGCAACTTGTCATAGAAGTCACCCCTTTAGCCCTCCTTCTACTAAATACCTGGCCAACCCAACAGACCTTCTGATAAAGGAGATGGAGGAGTCCATGAGGAAAGGTGTGCTGTTGGACCTCATGCTATCAGCAAGGAAGGACTGGTTGGAGATGTGAATTATGGCTTGGCTTGGCTACAACACTCATGAGATCATGGAGTTCAGTATTTTGTGAGGAGAAATCAGGGCAATAGGTAAGATCATAACCCTAGAATTCAGAAGAGGTATCTTATGCCTCTTCAGGGACCTCCTTGGATGAATCCCATGGGAGCGTTCTCTAGAGGGAAGAGCAGATAGAGCTTTTCAATATTCAAGGATAACTTCCTCCAAGTTCAAGAACACAGCCCCATAGGCAAGAAAGTAAATGAAAGAAGCAGGATACCTCCATGCAAGAACAAAGAACTCCTGCTGATCATCCCTGAAAGGTTGTGGCAATCAGGAGAGGTGCCTGAGGACTGGAAGAAAACAAATGTCACCCCAGTCATCAAAGAGGGTAAGAAGGAGGACCCAGTCTACCTGGCAAGTCTTTTGACACTTAATCACCCTGGAGATATGTAAAAGCTGTCTGGACACAATCCTGAGTAATGTGCTTCAGGGGACCCTGCTTGAGCAGGGAGGTTGGATTAGATGACTTAGTGTACACGTTATATTCATTCTCTAACCAAAATTCAAATTTTGGGACACTCCTTAAAACAATGCTGATACAGAGATTGACATGGTGCTACTATTATAAGATAATGCTTATTTTGACCAGCTTTTAGTCATTGCACTCTCATTTTACATCTTGAATGCCTGTCTGTGGTTCATTTTTCTATCTGTGTGTTTTTGTCCTTGATGTTGTATGGTAGGATTTCACCCTACAATGCCTAGTCCAAGCATTTCTTTTATATATGTAATAATGATTGATGCTTCATTCTGAATACCACACAGAAGGTAAAATACTTATTAAAAGATGGGCCTTTTTTCCTTCCTTCCCATCTGATTGTTATTTTTTTTTAATTAGATAACTGTTTCTTATAGAAATAAATTAACCTGAACTGAATATTTAATTTCCTAGGACAAATAGGAAAAACAAAGGAAAAAACAAACACACAAACAAAATCAACTCATATACATACAAAACTATGTCACCAGCTGAATCTTATTTAAAAATCTGCTGGTGTTTGCTTACATCTATTGCACAAAGGTTATAACAGTCAAGCAGAATGCAAGAAATCTAGGTGAAATTTGTTTGTTTGAAGGAGTATCTGTCCATATGTCTCAGAATAATACCCTAATTATGGAGCTTCGCCTGTGCAGGAAACAGATATGTTACTTGTATTTAAGGGTTTGCATTTAATAGAGGCGCAAGATATCACTTAGCATTTAATGTCTGTGACATCTTGCCTTTGTGCTCTGGTTTCCATGAAGCCTCTCATCCAACAAATACAAAGTAGATTTCACCTCCCTGTAAGACAATACATTCCAGCTCCTACCAAACTCAGAATGAAAATGGGCAAGTGACACATAATCAGGTGAATTTCTGCCCGGTGAAAGGTGACAGCATCAAAGCCCTGTTGAGTTCAGAAGTAAAACAAATGGTCTTACTTCAAAGAGGGCCAGTATTCCACTTGGGATCTATCTGTAATCCAGCTGGAGGTGGATGTCAGGAGTTTTCATGCTGGAGGCAAATGAAGTACCACAGAGCTGCTGGTCAGTGCTGTCTTTTCTAGGGGAGTAAATATTTCCTAAGCTAAATTCCTCCACAAAGTAAGTAGGAACAGATGATCACCCTAGTTTTATTAGTGTGTCCACCAGTAACTCAAACTGGATTGCTGTATTCATTCTGAGTGTAGTTATTTCTATCCCTAAACAGTATCACGGTGATAATGTTCAAAGTTGAAAGTGATTATCTGCATGACTGTCATATATTATTCGCTGTCAAATTCAATTCAAAGATGGAAATGATATCTACCTATAGCATATGTAAATACTGATTAAAGCAGATTGCACAGTCTTTCAGTTTAATAGCTAGGTTGTATATATTCAATTCACAATTGAAGTAATTCTAACCCAACATCAGTTTACGAAATAGAAACCTTCATGATTTAGTTACCCATATTATGGGGCTTAGTAATGATGGTTATTGTTCTTCTCGGAAGTGCAGGGTGGAATTTTTGGGTTCACAAGACCTGTAAAGAATATCTCTTACATAATAGCACCCACTTGGCTCTTAGAATCTCAAGCAAAACTTGTTTGCTTTTTGCTCGTGACGAACTTTTTTGTGTGCATTTCTTCAGCTGAATCTTTTCTGCAGACTTTGTGGGTATATGCAGACAGAAAGAGAAGTTTCATCTTGGGCCAGAAAAAGCATACATTTAAACTCTTTTGTTCCAGATGTACTATTGGACTTATGTTCACTAGTTCTTCAGGCAAAGCACTTTCTGTCTTTTTATCTGCCTAGAATCACAACAAACTCAGTTGTATACATGTTCAAAGAAATGTCTGCAATGATCCAGCCTAAAGATTGATTCTATATCTACAAACCTTGCGAAGACCCATACATCACCTTATGTTTCTGTCTTAATAAAAAGAATGATTTTTCTTTCACTCAATTTTCTAGCTTTCAGTCTTTGAGGTTTTCTTTTTTATTTTTTTTCTCTTCTAACATGTGTAGTGCTTTAAAATATAATTTTCTGTTCTCATTCATCCATTTTCAGTTTCATTCTGGTCCCTCAGGGTTTTATTTTTCTCTCCAACTTTGTCTTTTATTTTTTACACAACTTTGACAAGTACAGTATTAGAAGTTTCTTTTTAAGGAATCTTCCACTCTAGAAACCAATCAAGACAAAAGAAAATTTATATTTTTCAGATCATTTACTGTGCCTACACTGTCTGCACACAGAACAAATATAGAACAAAACATTGCTACTGAGTGAATGATGAACAGTATAATGTCATGAATCATACCAAGTACTGACATTTGCTAACATACCCATCCTACAATATTGAACCGCTTACCCAGTTATTTGATTTAATAAGAAAGAAGGAGATCTGAACACCCAAATTTTGAATAACAGGTTTTTAGGAACATGAGAGACTAAAATAAGAATTTCACGGTGAGCTTTTAAAATTGGAACCCTGTTGTTTCCGCTATATTCAACAGTCATAATAATTTGGAGTGTTTCCAGGAACAAGCTTTGTTTGGAATCTGATGCAGCGAGATATTCGGGAAGCAAGGAATAAATGTCAGGTATAAATAGTAGCTTCAGTAGACTAGAAGGACTCACTACAGGAATAACAAACAAAAACAATTAGCATTTTAACACATAAACAGGGAAAGAAAATTACACAAAAAAAGGAAGTTAAATAATGTGTTTTTTCCTCAAAAAATAATTTAAAGCAACACAGTGAATCTGAGAACAACAGTATTTCTGACAACTGTGTTGCATTTTGCTTGCCTTACAAGGAAATAACTAATGTATAGTCTCTTTCAAAGCAATCATTTTCTCATATTAGTTTAATAAAGTATTTCTCATTTCTATTTTATTTCTTCAAACTTGTTGCAGTGTGGTAGCTGATATACTCTCTTTATTAGTCTTCCCATGAAGCAGCATTAGCAAGAAATCAGGCATTTATGCCATTTGGCTTCATTAACACCATTTGCAATCCATGCACATTTAACATTTTCTCATCTAGTAATTGGTACCTCTTGTTTTATATAAAGGAATTTACTTGAAAAAATTGGCTTCCTGAATTCTTAGAATTTGTGGGCAGTTCTGCTAAAAGTTCTTCTAGCCTAGGAATACTGCAGAAGCAGTGCCAAGCACTAAGAGGCAAGACCTTCTGGGTTATTGTGGAGCCTCTCAGATGCACCCATTAGCTCCAGAAGGAATTTCATCTTTCCTTGCTTTTCCTGAGGGACTGTGGCTGTGACAAACTGACTAAAAGTTCATGGTAAAGAAGTTTCCTGAAGATTTTAAAGGGACATGAATGATCTCTGTATCAGGGTATTATGAGGGAAAAGAGACAGAAGCAGAGAGATTTATTAAAAATGCATTTCTAATCTATTTCCTTTTCTTTTTAAGGGAACAAAGCAAATTAATTTTGTGTTCTGCCTTTCTTATACTTTTGAGCTCTTCATTTTTCTCTTTGAGAAAAAGCAGATCCATTTGGAACACAATTCTCCTTCCTCTCCATGTCCCACTCATTTGGCTGCCAGAAAAAGGAAAATTTGATTCAGTCACTTGGAATACGGCCCAAAGAGAACACCCAAGGTCAAATTTTGGAAGGTAAATAAACAAAAAGCAAAAATATGTAGCAGTATACATTAGTATGTGTAGTATGTATTAGTATGTATGTTAGTATACATTTAATAATATACATTAAAGAGTTTTTCTTCTGCAAAGACTAAAATATTCCCTTAAAAACACAGTGCTTAAATCCTGTCTTGTACCCAGTGCTCACATAAAATCCTTTCCTATGGCTAAGCTTATCCATTTGCTTGTAGGCACTGAAAACTTCTCAATAAATATACACTTTGGTTGGAGAAGCATTCCTGAGGTAAACCAAATTCAATCAGGTTAGTAAGAAAAAAGGTGAAAACAAAATCATGCTGACAAACACTTCTCCATTCTTCCTTCTTTTAAAAAGAATCAATCAAATAAAAAAATGAGACTTGACTTACTGTCTTGTGGCAAAAAAAATAATGATGGAATATGAATGCAATAAAACTTCTGCTAACCAATTTGTTGCAAGTCACAATGTTTAAACACTCCAGAAACTTATAACAGGCAGAAAGAAGAGAGAAGCATGAAGGGTGGAAAAAAATACACATGGGGGGGAGGGCAGGGCGTGTTTGTTTTCAACCATATATAGTAAACTTAAATTTAATTTATCTTATATTTAAAATAGTATTTATAAGGCACAAACCGACAAATAATAGTGACTGAAACTCATTTAAGAGTTAAATTTTTAAACTGTACTTTAAATACTAAACTGACCATCTGGTTCTTTAAAGATAAATGTATTAACTGCATTAATTTACTTCAAGCTAGTGTGTAATCTAATTTCTCTAAGAAGGAGCCATGCAAATGTGGGACAAGGAGGACTTGTCTAAGTCTCTTTATTTTTAAGTGTGAAGAATACCAGGGTAAGGAGGTTGGAAAATTTTGTTAGTATATTAAACATACCTAGTATTCTCTTTGAGAAGATCAATTGTTAAGCTCACCAAATTTCTTCTACTTACTACACTGGGAATATATTTTTCTATGACACATACTCTTCATCTGTAATATTTCTGTCTCTGTTTAGATGAACATTAGCTGAACAAACCAGCAGAATTTGGGGTTTTGATCATGGTTTGGTTTACACAACACTGAGCATGCTGGCAACAGATGGAGTACACCTGTCTCAAAGGGAGAAAAGGATCTTTGCGCAAGAGTTAGCAGATGTCATTTAAAAAGCTTTAAACTAGTGTTGAAGTGAGAAAGGAATAAAACCAGGCTCACTAGATACAAGCCTAGGGGAAGCATGCCAGTGCTTGAGGACGGTGTGCTGGAGAGGTCCTTCAGTGCATCATTATCAGTGGAAGTAGGGGATGAGGATCAAGGCAGCCATGAAGACACAAGGGTAATTAACATGTAAGAAATCATGGAAATGACTGAGAATAATCACACAGGAAGTAGTCTTTCTCCCTCCAAAAAGGTGGTGGGATCAGCAACTCAACTGAAGTGCATCTACTCCAACGCATGCAGCAACAAACAAGAGATCTGGAAGCCACTGCACAGAAGGAAAACTATTACAGACATCACCACAGAGAGAGGCTGAGACAATTCTCAAAAATGCTGCGATGAATGGCTATGAACTCTTCAGAGGACATAAGCAAGGAGGGAGAGGAGATGGGCAATCCTGTATGTTGGGATAGTTTTAATTGTTTTCAGCATAATGATGGTGCTAATAGGGTTGAGTGCTTATGGATAAGAACCAGGGGGAAAGACAACTAGGCAGATATCCTGGCGACAGTTGTTAGAGACCATAAAATCACAATGAAGAGGCAGAGGAAATATTCTATAAGCAGCATGGAGAAGTCACCCAATCACTAGCCCTTGCTCTTGTGGGGGATTTAGACTTACCAGATATCTGCTGGAAATACAGTAGAGAAGAAACAGTCTAAGAGATTTCCGGAACTCTGTCAAAGATAGCTTCCTGATCCAGCTCATGAATGAGCCAGCTGTGGAAGGCATCCTGCTGGTCCTTTGTTTGTGAACAGGAACTTATGGGGGATCTGATGGTTGCAGGCTGCCTTGGGCACAGTGACCATGAAACGATAAAGTTTTCAATTCCCTGAGAAGGATGAGAGTCAGCTAACTGCAGCCTTGGAGTTCCAGAGGGTAGACTTTGGTCCATATAGGAGATTGACTGAGTCCCTTGGGCATTAGTCCTGAATGGCAAAGGAGTTCAGGAAGCCTGGACATTCTTCAAGATGAAATTTTAAAGGCAAATGAGAAGGCTGAACCAATGTGCTGAAAGATGTGTGGGTGGGGAAGAAGACTTTTCTGGATAAACAGGGAGATTTGGCTAGAACTCAGGCATGAAAAGGAGACTTTACGAGCTTTGGAATAACATGCAAGCAACTCAGAAGGTCTACAAGGATTTCATGAGGTTATGCAGGGAGAAAACTGAAGGGCCAAAGTCCAAGTATAGTTTAATCTGGCTACTGATGTAAAAGGCAATAAAATATTTCTAAAAAAACCTTAGCAACAAAAAGAGGGCCAAGGAATTTCTCAGTTGGTTTTTGGATTGAGAGGGAAACATAGTGACAAAGGATGAGAAAAAGACTGAAGTACTCAGCGCCTTCTTTGCCTCGATCTTTAATAGTAAGACCAGTTTTCTCGGGGTACCCAGCCCCCTGAGCTGGAACACAGGGATGTGAAAATAATGAAACTGCCATAATCTAGGAGTAAATGGTCAATAACCTTCTACACTACTTAGGCATACAGAAGTCTGTCCACAAGTTGGGATGTATCCAAGTATACTGAGGAGCTTTCACTCATGAAGACACTTTCAACAACTTGCCAGCAGTGCTGGCTAACCAAAGAGGTCCCAGTTGATTGGAGATTAGCCCTTGTGATGCCCATCTACAAAAAGAACTGGAAGGAGCATCAAGGAACTATAGGCCTGTCAGCCTCACCCTGGTGCCAGGAAAGGTCATGGGGTAGATCCTCCTGAGTGCCATCTCCCTCTAAACTACCTGAAGAGAGACAGTACTGAGGTGGGGGTCAGCCTCTCTTCCCAAGTACCAAATGACTGGACAAGAGGAAATGGTGACAACTTGTGACAGAAGAGGTTTAAATTGAATAATAGGAAAAATGTCTTTATCAAAAGGTTTATCAAGCACTGGAACAGGCTGTCCAGGAAAGTGGACCATGCATGACGGCATTTAAAGGCATGTAGATGTGGCTCTTAGGGACATGGTTTAGTGTCCAAGTGGACTTGGCAATGCTGGGTTGGTGGTTGGAGTCAGTGATCTTAAAACTCTTTTCAAAACTAAGCAATTTGAATGTTATTTCTATCATGTTTAGGTGTTATTTTCCTTTTAAAATTTCACTGTGTTGGAACTCAGATTTTCTCTTTCTTTTTTTTTTTTTCTAATTTCAGTGGGGTCCATAAATAACTTAAGATGTACAGTGTAACATCCAATGAACAGAAATTTTAAGACCTATACTGCATGCCTCATCCATTTATGTCTTGTTAGTGTTCCAGAGATATGTTTTGATCCTTGCCATTTTGAAGGTTAATTATTCAGAGGTAAGCCTTAAATTTCTACTCTTTTTTTGAGGAATAGTTTTTCTGATAGTGAGTGTGTTCATTTCTCCCACTACTGACAAACACAAAAATTTATCATGAAGTATGACAGGTATAAGAAGATGTAAAATTTAGTTATTAGATAGGATGGGAAGAAGAAGTGGATGGCTTTTTAATTCTAAGGTTTTTATTGTACATTTTCTCTTCTATTCCATTCTACAACATCCACACACATCAGACTCACACTAGTCTAGGGTCCTGTTCCTGTGATATCAGTCCACTGGTAGGACTGGTTGACATGTCTGGATCTCGACAGGTGGCCCACTCTCTACCCACTATTCCACTTCTATACTGAGTCAGAAATCCATGCATAGAGTGCACTCTGCAAAAAGGCATCCTTTCACTCTTTATTGCTTTCTAACTTAGATGGTTGCGTTGAGCCATCAATGGCGTAGTTTGCATTCCCAGACCAATTTCTTTGTTTTTCTCCATAGTTGTAGCCAGTTAGTAGCAGTTGCCTAGATCATTAATAATTTCTCTTCACTTCAAGCATGCTACAGGAATTAAAAACTTAACCATTTGAGCTTTGTTTGTTTCTTAGGAATACCTTAACCATAACAACAGGGTAGAGCTTTGGATTAAACATCCCCATAACAATTTTCTGTGCTTTGTTTTTCCAGCTCATACAAGAATGCAACTGGTAATCTAACTCTTATGAGTTGGAATTGCATAGATATAGGTGAGGTCTCACTGAATTGTGTTTTTCATTAATGAATGGTGAAGTTTGTTGCTTTTTTTTGCAAGCCTGGTGGAGCAGAGTCCAGCGAATTTGCATAGACAGGTTTGAGAATTAATTTTTTAAGTGTCATGATAGTATATTTCAAAGGCTAGCAATAACCAGGAAGCTTTTAAAACTGTCTCAAAGTAGTGGAGGATAAGATCTGAATGCTTTAAGCAAACCTTTTACAGACTGTATTTTATGTTAGAGGTTAAAGAAATCTAAAGCTGGAAATGACCCAAAACTAAAGTTCTTCGAGTAAAGTGCTCCAAACTCTTGGCTATTTTGTATAAGATGGGGAACACTTTCAAAATAATTATTAGGCACAAAATAGAGCTAGATTTCAGGGTCAAATCCTCATAGTATGTGGCTCTCAGAATTTTATACAGGTAAACCAAGATTTTAATAATGCCCTTACCTTTGCTGCTCTGTTCACAGATAATATGGGAATTGGTTTTTTTCTTATATCTCATACCACAGTGTTATCAATAAACTCCTGTCTCTTCAGAAAGCACACACTTAGGTTTTGATAAGGTTTTTTGTTTTACTTAAGACCTCTTTTGTTTTCCTTCATGATTTTCCTCTGGTCATACTGGTTAAAGAAAGTAGCAATAAAAGAATGCATGCTCATCCCTCTTCTACTAAATGCAGAGGCAATTATTTGTTGTTGTTTTAGTCTGAAAGATAGAATAAGAACAAACAGATTTCTTGCTTCAGGGTGCATGTTTTTACTAGAAATGATCATCAAAGCACAAGACCTTCAACCATGAGAGCACAGAGAGAAGCAAAGGTATATATATATGTATAGTTAGATAACATAAATAAAGTGTATGAGAGGTGGGCACAATTTTACAGGATAGACAGATAGAAAAATGTTGATTGTCAGGTTAGATAAAATAGATAATGTATCCTTTCCCAGGACCAAATAAAAATCAGGTAAAGAACTGTGCTTCAGAGATGATTCTCTGTGGAGATTTTCATCCAGACCACAGAGTTCTCAGAGTTCACTAAAGGTTCCTTTTGTCTTGCAGCCAGGCTCTTTTCCAAAACGTTTTCTATCATGCATGTCTAGATGCTGCAACTGAAGGAAATGAAGTTGCACACTTAGGGAAAATGCCCAGAAAAACATATGAAGACCACAGTGCAAACACAAGAGAATCTCCTGAATTGGGTGACCACTGCTTTTCATAATCCATAATTTCATTCTACATCCAAAATTTGAAGTTATGAGAAATTTTAGTTAAAATAATTAACAGACTATAGTATTAAATTTATATGTTTGATAAATTATTAAAACGCATTAGTGGAATTTTAAGATTCAAATCTTAAATGTGTAAAATTAATACACATTTATCATATACAATAATACTTGTACAATAATATATTGTTATGACTTTTCTTTAAAGTACAATTAATCACATGTTCCCAGTTTCTCACAATGCAAGAGAAACAGAAAGAATGTTTACAGAGATTATGTACTTCTTAAAGATTTACTTCTATAGTTCTAAACTCTTGACTTAGAATTCTAAGGCAGAAAGATCTAGTTATCTTTAATTTTTTTTTTTTAATATTTGCTTGTCTCCTATTTATTTTAACCAGAGAGCTTACTACTGGAGAGTCTAAAAGAATGGCTACAACCTTGTCAAAATGGCAGTGTCTAATGCCTGTAAAATAAAGGTGTCAAAGTGAAAATCTATAAAGCAAAACAAAAACTACAGCAAAAGAGACTAGCTCAAAATTTGTTTATTTGTTTGTTTTGTTAAAGAGGATCGTTCTACCTGCCTTGGAGATTTTCCTAGTTCTTACTCACAGCATGGGGAGAAAGTACGCAAAAGAGAGGTGTCACTCTTGAAAGAGGAGACCTCCAGTTTGCAAAAGAAAGTCTTCTGGTTTATGGTGGAAGAGACTGACAAGTACAGCTGCTCTGGGCTTCTGAGACTACTTCCTTCTCCATCTTTTGCATTTCAATTCTCTTGCTTCCAGCTTAAAACCCAAAAAAAAACCCCAAGATCAGTATAGGGTTCTTCTCACAAACAAATTTTATGTATTCATTATATCTCTACTTCAGTTATATCTATATCTATGTCTATGGTTTATATAAAACAATTATAGGGTAAAGACATTTGTTCAGTCAAATTCAAAGCATTACATTTTTTACTTTTAGATGTAAAACAAGATCTGATGATGTCATTACATGAATCATAGGATCAGATTTCTACTCCAAAAAATAAAGCCAGGTGGGGGAGGGAGAGCAAATCCACAGGCATTTTTCAGAATCAAGGCTCTAGTGTGAATGTAGTCTTGAATTTTAGGTGTCAAATACTTGCCATCAAACTGTGCTTAGTAACTGCTGATTAATGCCTAGAAATGGTGAACCTCAAAAAAAATCTAAATACCTCTAATTCTTCATTCCTTTAAACATTCAACTTAGATAAATTTCTGATTGCATGGGAATAATAATAGTAATAGTAATAGAATAATTAATAATAGTAATAATAATAATAAATACCAACCATATGAACTTCAACAAGGGAAAGTGATGGATTCTGCACCTGGGACAACCATGGAGGTACAGACTGGGGGATGAGATGCTGGAAAGCAGTGACATGGAAAGGGACCTGGGAATCCTGGTCAACAGAAAGTTGAATTTGAGTCACCAGTGTTCTGGCAGCCAGAAGAGCCAAGCGTGTCCTGGGGAGGCATCAGGCACAGCATCACCAGCCAGTCAAGGGAGGGGATTGTCCCTCTCTGCTCTGCACTGGTGTGGCCTCACCTTGAATATTGTGTGCAGTTTTGGGTTGTCTCATTTCTTCACCTCAGTGGGATGGGGAGAAAAAATGAAATATCTCGTGGGTCAAGACAAAGACAATTACTGTCACAGAAAAAACAAACTTTATTTGGGAAAATTTAATTTAACTTAATTTACTGCCAACTAAAGAGTGGAATTTTTAATTTTCTCTTTGGGAAACCTCACCACACCCCTTCTTTAGGGGCTCAGATTCACTCTTTCATTCCCAGCTTCTCTCTCTGAGCAGTGCAGGGAGAAAGGGAATAGGTTTCATGGTCAGTCCCTAACAGTGCCTGTCTGTGGCTTTTTCCTGATCAATTTTTCATTCTCTTTCACCTTGGGGTCTCCACACAACTGCAGTCCCTTCAGGAAATATTCACAAGCTGTGGTGTGGAGTCCCCCATGGCCTCCAGTGCAGGCATATTGCTCAAGGATGGTTTTCTCCACAGACTGTGGGGGAAACACCTGCTCCAGCATCAGGAATATCTCCTTCCATTCCTTATTCTTTGGCCTTTAGGTTACCAGGGCTTTTTCTCATTACTTTTTCTCATTATGTTTTTTTCTCATTACATTTTTTTTTTCCTCATTCCTCACTGTTCTCTGTGTTTTAAACATGTTTTCCCAGAGGTTATACCAGCTTGTCTGAGGGGCTCAGCTGTGCCCTGTGGTGGGTCCATGATGGAGCCAGCTGGAATCAGCTGTGCTCAGCACAGGGCAGCCCCAGCTTCTCCTCACAGAGGCCATTCCTGCAGCCTCTGCTGCTGGCACCTGGGCACGTGCACACAGTATAATTCAATGCATCAAACAAAGCACATTCCAGCAATATCTGATTTTTACTTCCTGAAATTTGAGCACTTTTATAACTCCTCAGGAAATGATGCTGACACTGCTCTCCTTTCAAAAGTAAGAGAAATTGAACTTATATGACTTTTGTGACAGTCAAGCTTTAACATTAAATAAGTAATTAAGCAAATAAAAGGGATGACTAGGCAAGTAAAAATTTGATGTGTTTTCCCACTTGAAAATTTATCTATCCAATCAGTCCAATCTATCCAATCTCAACCTTCCTTACTTGATATATGTTTGACAGTAATTGAATAAACCCCCCCTATATTTGGGACAAAGCATATACCATGTATTCACTCTCTGCTCAATATTCATTTTCACGACGGTCCGAGTCCCTACTTTTGAAAAACATGTATATTTGCACTTACTAGAATCTGATGAAATCACGAAGAAACATTTTAAACAGATAAGCAGCTGTTCTTCAAAATATTCTGTAAATCTACTTCAAAATTGAGTAAAACCTGAAAAATTAATACAGCAGGATATATGTCCTGCAAGATCAGATAAGTTATTTCATATTATTTTACTGCACAACTAATGCATAATGTATGATATTGCTAAGGAAAAAAATATATGCAGTAAACTTTCCATTTTTCACTGGCAATTCCTAATATGAACTTCTTCTTTCTTGACTTTCATGGTGACATTAATAACTTTATTTCTACAGAATTACATTACATGATAGGTTATAACTGTAGGGTAACATATTGTACAAAAACCAATGGCATATGTGATTCTGCAATGCTGTGAGAAAAGCTGATAATAGTATCACAAAAGCTTCTTTCCTTTCTGTTTTGGCAATTATACATATTATACATATTATGGTGTTCCAGCCAGCCAAAGGGAAGAAAGGCACAGAGCTTTCATCAAGCTATGCAAAAGGTGCATACTTATAGTCTGACATGTGGCTTGTGATCTGAGTAATCTCTTCTTAAGTTACAATTATAATTATACTGGATGAGCACAATGTCAATCCAAAGATGGACAGATGGGTTTTATCTGGTCTGGTTCTAGGGAATAAAGGAGGATAATTGCTAGAGTAAATATTGACCTGATTTGAGAGATGCTGTGTTGGGTTATTTTAACATCTGAGAACAGAAATCTACAAAATCTGATAAACTCCATTACTTCCTATTGTTCCCTTCATATGTAAAGAACTATATATTATCTACAAAGTTAAAGAATAGTTACAACAAGTCCTATAAAGTTTCTCTTGATAAAGCAATCTATCAAATTTCAGGGACACTGACAGACTCAGTATAGGCTTAATATCTTTGAATTATCTCTCTGCGTCCCTGCCATTAACAGTGATGATCTTCCACAAAGAGTATCTTTCTCCATAATCAGACATTTAGTGCAGCTGATGTACATTTTTTTTCCAGAGTGATAGCTTTTACAGCACTTTTTCATCAGTTTCTACCAGAATGAGGTCAGTTGGTGAGTAGAAGAGTGAACAAGCAAATTGCTGTCCCCTAAAAGACTGCTAAATAAAAAAGAGAAGAAATCTGTGCCTTCTATTTCTCCTGAGTCCAAATATAGTAGATCGATTCTGTTATGCATTGTAATGTGATTTTTGATTATGAGATTCTATTATTTTTTGTTTTCTCACCATCAGATTAGTTCTTTTACTCTCATCAGCCTGCAACCACATTATTTGCTGGATTAAAATATCAATCACATTTCTGAAACAGGTTTTCTTATTTAAATCTTGTCTTTTTCTTGTCCTTTAGTTAATTTCCTTTGGGTATATCATTAGGTAGCTGAAGTAAATAAGTAGTTGTGCACTACCAGGGATAATCAGGTTCCTATGAAATCTCTGGTCAACAGTTTCCATTATTCAAATCTTTTCTGGGTGTTGCTAATTCCGGAGAAGAGCAATGAACTTGTACATGTTAGTGTCTGAGAAACTGCTTGACATCTTTCTTTTACATCTACTGTAAATATATCATGGTTAAATCTTCACTTCTGTGTTCACAGAAAGTGCTCTCTGGGTGAACACCGTCACAATACTCTTAATTGTGTTTGGGGTGAGACACAAACACCCTACTTGTCTTTGTTTTACTTGAGTCTCTGCCAAGAAGTCAGGGAAGATGACTTCAGTATTCTCAAATGCAGGGGAATGGTTCTCTGAAGCAGGGAACTGTAATTTGATAATCACACAGGACATTCAGCTTCCAGTGTTGATGCAGTTTAGGATTATTACCTGCAGAAACACTTTTTGTTCCTTACCTAAATCTAAAGCTGCAACTGAACAATTCAAGTGAGAAGGTTGTCCACTAAGAAAATAATTACATGTGTGTAATATTTTCCAAATATTTCTTCAAATCATAATACAAATAGGCATTTACTGTGTTCTCATGTGCCCTGTAGTTCCTAGCAATATTGTAATTTTTTTTAATTAATTATCAGAAATATTTTTTCATAATTATTGGTTATCATATAATTAAGAAATCTTGTACAGTAGAGATACATGGATATAGTTAAAAGTTACAAAATTATTAAATAATCCAGTTTGGGAATTTCAGATTGTTCTTGTACAAAGACAAAGAAAACTTGATGGAATCATATATACTATGTCTGTGGTGTCTTAACTTCATAGGAATGAAAGTTACCCTATTTTTTTTTCTCTGTTGAGATTCATACTAGAAATAAAACCGAGGGAAAAAAAAAAGCTGTAAAATGCCAACAGAGAATGCTTTAATAAACACCACATTAAGCTTGACTATAGTGTTTCACACATTTATTCTCATTCATGTAGGAGTCAGATATCCAGCCAAAGTCAAGTGTTTATCATACACGCTTGATTTACTGAACCTTAAAAGGATACAAAATAATTTAACATATTTTCTTGCACATCCTCTGTTGTCTAACTTTGCTATTTTTGGACACATTTACATCTGACACAAACAGATAATAAAGAGTTTCAGTTAAAATTTTTGAGAGGAATCTATTTGATTTGATTTTTTAAAGTTGATACCTTATGTTTGCAGTTCCAAATGTGTCTTTTACTCTTTGAGATCGTCTATACCACATAAGAGAATTAACAGTATTCCTTTGTCTTTTTGTTTTTAGAAGGAATGTAACCAAAAAAAAAATTTTATGTAAATTTAAATTTCAAGCAAAAATTCAAACTGGGTAAAAGTAAATTTCATTTCTTTTAGATTAGAATAATTTAAAAATTTTTCCAAGATCTTTCAATGGGGCTATAACACATAATCTTAAGTAAAGTCTCTCCAAAACATGTTCCTTAGGTGTGAGATCCTTATAACATTTTGCTCCACATATTTCCACCTATTTTTTTTGTACTTCTTGCCAAATTGCACACAGTCACAACCAGAATATCTATTTATATTGCACATATAGGGTTTTAATTTTTTGTCATCAAATGTAATGAGTGATTTTAATTGCTGGCTTGTGGTGAAAACACATTTTTACTTCCTCTTTCTTATATATGGAGGGCATTGATCTAGATATTGAAAGAAAAAAGGACTTCCAGTATCAATGGCTATAAAACTATAAGGTAATACAGGTTGTTTCAGCATCTCTATTATACCAGGTTACACTGGAACATTAGAGGATTTATAGCTCTGAGCAGATAATTCTCCCTGGATTTCTATGTGGCTGGCTGCACATATCTTTGTGTGAGAAAGCTAAACCACAGAGAATTTCACTGTCCATATGAACTAGATTAAGAAACAATACTGACAATCTGAGAACAGTCTGGGAAAAGAAAATGAATCAGTGAATCTCTCAAGAGGCCAAGCAGGTTATAATAGCAACGACTATGAGCAGTACAAATTTGCAGTGATGCCAGAGGAGAATCACGATGTGATAGTTCCACATACCAAATTAATAAGTAAAAGAGACACAGTGTTACTGGTTAGGAAGCAAGCTTTAAAACATTTAAGAACCGTCAGAATTCATACACTTCAGTACATTTAAAAACAAACAAAAAACAGTGAAGAGTTATTTTGTGGATCACAAGAACTTTTCATATATTTTCGGTGGAATTGACTAAAATTAGGATAAGATGAATAAGTATAATAATTTGAACAAAATCCAATCACCACTCTGCTTCCAGAAGCTATTGAAGTATAGAATATAAGACTTAAACACTAATAAACCAGTTCAGTACCCCTGTTACAGTAGTACCTGAACATTTTGCAGAAAGCTGAACCAGAAGATACTACCTAAAAATAATATATTATAAATTATATAAGTAGTATCAGTCTTATACATAAAAATGAGTCAATATTAATAGTCACATAATCACAGAAAGCAGAATTTCTTTACAACTAGACCAACTTTATATTTAAAGAACAACTGTGATAAGGACTAAGCTAGTTAAGGCATGGATTTAAACAGGAAAATATAAAAAACCCCACAATGAATGCAGATTACACTACTAGAAGCAATGCAGAAGGTCTTAAGATGTTTTTGTACATCCACGTTGACTGTTCCTTCCTACCTTCTTGCCTTTACAATGCTTGCAATTCCTGTAACTAATATACTTCATTATCCTGGTTATTTTGCTGTATTTTTTTTATTCCTGTATCTGATACCTTATTTTTGCGTTTGTGTTAAAAATAAACAAACGAGTGAAAACCAACTGGAGTTATCAACTATATTGTGTAATTTTCTGTGGTTTTTATTAAAAAACAAAGGATAGTCATAAAATAGGAATGATTATCCTGATTATTCTACCTTTCTATATTGCGTATTGGTGAAAATATATTTTGTATGGGCAGATGATATGCCCAGAAATTTAAATCATTATCAGTTTAGAATATTTGTTTCTCACAAAGGGAGAATGGTCTTCCATCATTTGATGTTAACAACAATTTGTCCTTTGTTTATTCAGTGAGTTCACGGATGATACAGAACTGGGAGGAGTGGCCAATATTCCAGAGTGCTGTGCAGCCCTTCAGAAGGAGACAGGAGAGATGGGCACAGAAGAAATCTCTGCAATTCAACAATGGCAAATACAGGGTCTGCCACATGAGGAAGAATAGCTCCCTGCACCAGCACAGGCTGGGGACTGACCTGCTGGGAAGCAGCTCTGAGGAGAAGGACCTGGGGGTCCTGGTGGACAACAAGCTGGCCATGAGCCAGCAGTGCCCTTGTTGCCAGGAAGGCCAATGCATTAGGCCTGGGGTGCATTAGGGAGAGCACTGCCAGCAGGCCCAGGAAGGTGATCCTGCCCCTCTACTCAGCCCTGGTGAGGTGCACCTGGAGCGCTGTGTCCAGTTCTGGGCTCCTCAGTACAAGAGAGACATGGAGCTCCTGGGGTGGCTCCAGCAGAGGGCAATGAGGATGACTTGGGGACTGGAGCATCTCTGTTACAAGGAAGGCTGAGGGAGCTGGACTAGTTCAGCCTCAAGAAGAGATGACTGAAAGGGGATCTCAACAATGTGTATAAATATCTAAAGGGGGGAAGTCAAGAGGATGGGGCCAGGCTCTTCTTGGTGGTGACAAGCAACAGGACACAAGGCAATGGGCAGAAACTGATGCACAGGAACTTCCACCTGAATTCAAAGAAGAATTTCTTTGCTGTGTGAGTGACCAAGCACTGGAACAGATTGCCCAGAGAAGCTGTGGATTCTCCCTCACTGGAGGTATTCAAGAACCATCTGGACACCATCCTGTGCCATGTGGTCTAGCAGGGAATTTGTACCAGATGACCCACTGTGGTCCCTTCCAACCTTAGCCATTGTGCGATTGTGTGATGTGCTTCAATTAAAAAAATATCAATTTTAATTTACTCAGTGAAGGAAGCCAGGAAAAACTGTGTTGGGTTTTAGAAACTTTGTAAGACCAAGTCATATTCTTTTTTTTTTAATTCACTGAATAGTCATTATTCCACTAGTGAAGATGAAAATACTGCAGCAAATTAATTAACATTAAAATAAAAAAAAAAACCATTTAAAAGCAAGGATCTCTTCAAAATACATGGCAATAGAATTAGAAAGAATATGGAAAGGAAAATCTACAGTTGCCATCACTCGTAAAGATTTCATGGGGGACTGTGTCATCATCATAGGCAGTGGAACTTCCTATTGTATGTGCCTGCCTTTTTCTACTCACTTCTTGAATGTCTTTTGAAAACACGCCCTATCAAATAATAGGACTTTGCTTTCTCTGCATCTTTAAGAATCTGAGGTATCACTGATACAAATTTAAGATAAAAAATTGCTGGCCTACAGATAAAGCTATTTAAATATTAAAACATACTATCTGGTTAACATAAAAAGTTAAAAATACAATGACAAAAATATCTGAGGAATGTTATGAATGTATAAGATCTTTCTTTTTTTCTCTTGTTGTGACAATGTAGACAAATATTGTAACTGAATACGAACCAGAAATCTCCATAGTTAGAGCTCATCCATTTACAATTTGTAGTTAATTCTGCACTCACTGTTATTCGTCTTTCATCATGTTATTTTATATTTCATTATTTTTTCTGTGCTTTTGTATTTCTATGTTGAATCTATTCATTATTATCACTGAATATTGTCTTTTGTGTAGAACTAGCGTAATTATAGGGCTTTTTTATTCCTTCTAAATATCTGGACTTTTACGGATAAAAGATCTTGATTTATTTTCCTTATGTGTTTTTTTTTAATAAAATAATGGTTTCGAAATGTAATTGATTGATAGTTTTACATGTTTTCCCACCTCACTTTCAAAAAACAAAGGAGGAAAATTTTCTTCATGAACTTACATAATTCATTGTCAAGAAAGCTGCTGAATATTCACAAGTCAAGAAGAACACACTTTGAAGTTTACTGTGGGTTCATTGCCTCCCAGACAGATTAAAGGCATGTAAAAAGAGGACTTCTCCAGGAATTTCTTCAATCTAGGTAGGAATACTTCTCAGTGTGATTCTGACTAATATATTACTCCCCTGCTTCTCCTCCCATGTGCAGCTGTCATAGCCCTTGGAATGTTACCTGCTCCTTCTCTCAGCTCTTGCTCCTTTATGGTCAAGATTTTGCTCAGAGACTGAAACAACGCTCCACTGAGAAACATGAGTAATGCATTGTAGTCGATTAGTTTCTCATTTAGTATTTATCTGCACAAGAATTACAGCAGTGTAGTGTTATGTAGACCGAACTAGATCTAAACAGCATCTCTTAGCTGCAAATAGAATCTAACCTCAGATACACAGCTCTTAACGCAGGCTCATTTACTTTTACTCTTGCTGACGTCTATGGCAGTATTAGTTACATATCCATGCTTGAGATAACTTACGTATTTCTTCATTGCCAGGCTGTACTCTTGTGATATGTACATTATTTTTAAAGTGGTACATGTCCAGATGAGTATTAGTAAGACAATCAAGTCAGTTTTGGGGATTTAACATGTACTACATATTCATTAAAACTTTATGAAACTCATAAGACTATGATCATTATACCTTGTAAATTTTACTCACCCCTAAAAGAGCTGTTTGTAATCCTTTAACTGATGAAATTCTGTGGCCTCTAAAGCAGTGGTCAGAGCTACAAGTTTGCTCATAGTCTGGGATCTTTTTTGCTCTGTCCACCACTAAATAAGCGCAATATTTCAAATAATTTTCGCATATTTGAGAACAATATATAGTCTTCCAAATTACATCTACAATCTGAACAAGTATGAATTATAACAGGAATTCTTACAGAATATCTAGTTTTTTCTTTCTTTCCTTCAATTCTCTTGCTACATTTTGCACTAACAAAATAGTGCTTGGCTGGTATTTTAGGTGTGATGAAACACAATTACTAAAGAAATACTTTATGCACAGTTTTAAGCCCTGGCAACGAAGGAAATAATTGTTACAAAGTCAAACTTCATTTCTCACTGTAGAAAAAGAATCTGTCAGTGTTGCCAAACTAGTACATATTTTAAAATATTTACACTATGGTATGAAAATGAATTTATTCTGCTGTCTCTTTATTATCCTTGATATGATTTGACTGGCTGTGTTAAACCAGAAGCTACTTGTAGTGAGAGAAAAAAATTCTATGACCTTTTCATTTTGTTAGGCAATATTTTTTCTTCTTCCCTACTTTCTAAGAAAGTAGCAAAAAGTCACACTTTGTTCAAAACACACGGTTCAGTAAATTTTTATTTTCATCTGTTTATCTTATCTGCATAAGCAATCTTCATGATGCCTCAATGTTTCCTTGTGCTTATGTTCACAGCAGTTCTGTAAAAAAAATCACTATTTCTGCTATACAAATGCACAGAAAGAAAAGGGACCTGGGGGTTCTTGTTGACAGCCATCTGGATATGGGCCAGCACTGTGTCCAGGTGGCCAAAAAGGCCAATGTCATCCTGGACTGTATCAGGATGGCCAGCAGGACCAGGGAGTGGCCATCCCTCTGTACGCAGCACTGGAGAGACCACATCTCGAATCCTGTGTCCAGTTCTGTGTCCCTTACTTCAAAAAAGACACTGAGGGGCTGGAGTGTGTCCAGAGGAGGGGAATGGAGCTGGTGAAGGGTCTAGAAAACTTGTTATATGGAGAGCAGCTGAGGGAGATGGGGTTGTTGAGTCTGGACTTCATTTTAGAAGACAAGAGCTTGTACTGAAAGTATATAAACTCAGTGAATATTTCAAATCATGAAAGATATTCCCAGAGAGAAAATGTGTAATCGGAAAGCAAATAACAGTATTCTTACAAACTAAAAATATAGAGCCACACTGTCAACAGGGAGATACTAACATCAAATGAAGTTATGTGATAATTTGCACTAAATAATATATAATATTGGCTATAATATAATATATATTATAGATATAATCTGTTGAACATAATAATACATTATTTTATTATTTAAAATAATAAGTTTTCATTAATTTAATTGTAGTTTAATTATAATTATAACTTTTAAAATAATTTTTCAGAAGATATGAATTAATTCTGGAAGCATATTGCTTTAGAAAGAATTTAAAATTTATTTATACATAAATTATATTATGTATTTTCCATTTATAATGCCACTTTTATATATAAAAATATTTTTATTTTCTGTGACTGCAGGATAACCATTTTCCCTGGTTATGTATTCAAACGTGATTTATAGAGTCTTTTGGGGTTTTCCCTGTTGGTCTGTTTCCACGCCATTTTACATTCCTCAACAAAATTTTGTTGGTATGAAATTTGGAATTTAAAAAAAAAATGAAAGAAGAAAATACTCCAACTCAAGAATAAGATTAAACAGTATGTCTTGTTCAAATAGGTCATACAAGCCTAACATTGATGCAAAATACCAAGTCAAAGTAGATTCAGTAATGGAATCATTCTGCAATACACAGAATGATGTTTTGATGGGAAATACATAAAAATATTGTAAAGTAAAAGAAGGAAACTCTTCTTGCATTTTTCTTTCTTTCACAAGGCTAGAACAACTGGGAATACAACCACAGAGCTAAGAAAACATTGAAAAACTGTTCTTAATAACACTTGAAGTTTGGCCTTGTTGTTGCTATAAATTCTCCCTTTGAACAACAGCAGCCAGCCATTCCGAGAACATGGAATATTCCACACTATATTACATATTCATTTATTAAAGAAATAAATAGAATCGAATGACAGTTTCTGATATACTGTTTGTCACAGTTCTATGATTCAGAATATAAACATTTTTACCTAGACTATTGCAGGCCTTAATCCCATTATGGGTTTCTCAGTTTCTACTGATGTGAAACGAAAGGAACTCACAGGAATCTCTTAAATTCATGTTTGGGAGAAAGTCAAATACCATGATATGTGGAGGCACTGATTTTTACAAATATGGAAATGAAAGAAGTATTTCTTAAATGAAACAAATGTAAGAAAATAATAATAAAAAAGGCCTTAAGACTAAGAGCCTCATTGTTTTCATTCGTGGCTCCTTAACATCTAAAAGTCGGTTCTCAGTCTCTAAGACTTGAATTCCTCATTTTGCATTCAAAAGACAATTAAGGAACTTCAAGAAAGAATCCATACAATCTGTGACCTGTTTAGATTAATACAAAAAAATAAGAAACCCTAGTGTGATAAAGTGTATCTTTAATTTTTACTTTCTAGAAAGTGAGATTAAGAGCTAGAATATTATCAGTATTTCAATATCCAATTAATTATTTCTGAACTATATTAAGTTATCTCTTTCACTGTAGGACAATGTTCTGGTAATAATAATTAAGAAAAGCAAGGAAAAAAGGAAAGGAAAAATATAAATAAAAAATAAAAAAAGAAGTAACAGCTATCTTCTGCATGTATTTTATTGGATACAGATTAGTAGAACCTATTTCATTCCCACTACTGTTTATAAATATAGAATTTTCATTCTAATCTCTTTTCATTGAATGGAAGAGGACTAAAAATTCCTAGAAAAATAATATCTGAAAATTTTGCTTATAAAATATCTCCCACTTTTCCTCTCTTTTAAAATAACCTACAATTAATAGATATACATATTTTCCTAGAGCACTGGAAAGTAAATTTATGTCTATTCTTTTGTCCTGTTTTTTTAAGGCAAAAATGCAGACAGTCATGGAAATAATGTACTCCAAAATGCAGGTTAAATAAAATATTTTTTTTTTTCCCAGTTGACGTATTTTTGCTGCTTTAATTGAAATCAACTGCTGTAGCTCTGATAAATGAAATAAGTATTTTCAAAATATCACTTTTAAAGTCATGTGAAATACTTTTATTTGTACAGGAAGGAATACAGTGGAGCTCTACAGTACAGTTGGGAATCTTAGGTGTCATTGGAAAAGTAAGGTGCTTTCATTATATTATACTATTAAAACATAATTCCAGAACTAAACTTACTCCTGTTGTTTAAACTGAGTAACATGGAATTAACTTTTCTTATTTTTCCTGAACTAAATTAAGCAATTTGTGACCACTGCAGTTCCACTTTGCAGTCACTACTAGAATCTATGAAATGTGGCACAGCAAAAAAAAAACCCTACTTGCCTAAGGACTCCAAAAGATGTTGAGGTGCCTGCCTCCAAGCTGTGGGGCAGCAGCCTATTTCCTTCCACTCTGAATATAGATTTTGTTTTCAGGTAGCATGTCTATCTTCACTTCCATTTATATATCTTAATCTTTCCACTGTGGTCCTATTTTTCAGAATTTTTTGGGCATGAATTGAAAGGAATTTATTATCATTTTTATGAGGTTACCTTAGTGTAAGAATGCAAGATTTGCCATGAGAGGTTAGATTTCGTGCTACCAATCTCATAACCCTTACTCTCCCTCTAGAATCAGGTGCTTCAGAGGAGTCATCCATAGTGCAAAATAATATATCCAAGACATCTGATAGCATCTGATATAAAGACAAAAAGATGCAGGTAGAAATATACTTTAATAGAGAAAAAAAAGGGTGGTTGTGTAGGGGTTGATTGAATTTATGGGATTTTTGCAAGACAGGAATTT
Organism: Corvus brachyrhynchos; assembly: GCF_000691975.1. Classification (NCBI taxonomy): domain Eukaryota; kingdom Metazoa; phylum Chordata; class Aves; order Passeriformes; family Corvidae; genus Corvus; species Corvus brachyrhynchos. The sequence goes on from NW_008240046.1 coordinate 928,461, forward strand.
ACTGAAAGAAACATTCTGAGTTTAAGAGATATTTAAGAGGAAATAAAACTTTGTGAAGGCTAATTATAACAAAATATGGTTAGGAAGATTGTATCCAAAGTAATTGTCATTGAGGAATGGGGTATTATAATCCAAAGTAATTATTATGAAATAGAGTTTTCAGGCCATTATAAGAACTTAATGTACACAAAGAAAGAAAACTGAGAAAGTTATAAAAGAAAATTAAAAGGAAAAAAAAAGAATATTTAATGATCTTTGAAGAGGCCTCAAATAGGCAGTAGAATTGAGTCTAAAAGTTACATTAATGGTTTGACAACAAATATTCAGATAGGAACCAAATATGGAAAAAGTATCTTTCAGTTACAAAAACAGGATTAGTTTCCTCAACAAAGCAGAAATATTCTCTACCCTACACGGTTATGGTTGCTTCCCAGTGAACAGGTTAAGCTAAATTTGCTAAAAAAGTTTTATTTGGTATTCCAAAAGGAAAATACTCAGCTTCATGACTCAGTTTCAACAGAAGGGATGATGGCTATTTGTACTTCATGATGATTATGACCCAGATGCATCTGCTGGGATGATAGGAAATGTCAGGATTGGTGTCCTTAGTTCTATCACATCAGTCTTCCATTCTTGGGAAACAGTAAATATTCTGGTCTCAAGTAAAGGAAGCATCAGGAATATACCTAAATATATATATATATATATATATATATTCTAAAAGAAGTAAGAAAGCTGCTAAAGGATACTCTTGTTAAGCATACTTTCAATAAATATATAGAGAAAAGAACATAAATTATACAACTTGGTTCTCTCTTTTCTCTTAAGAAAGAATTAAGGGAAGTATTTTTAGCTGAGTAAATACCATTCTTCTTCTCTTGTAAGGCCAAGCATTTACAATAGAGCTTCTAGCCAGGCATAAAAAATGGCTTAGCTTTTCCAGCATTGTCTGTAGGAATAAAAAGTCAAGATATATCTCATCTTCAGTTCTTTGGGTTTCTTGAAGTATTCTTTAATAAAGTGTCTAAGTGACAATTAGGTATGCTTAGTCCTAAAATTAAACTAGAAAACATGCTTTTTAAGTTAAATGGAGGAAAATTTATTATTTCTTGTTGGTCTGTATAAGCAGTGAAAAATTTTTGGATTTATCACATTTGAAAGACAACCTGATGGCTGTGAAACCTGTCACTTCCACTTTTCCTAACATGTCTCTCTGTAGCCAGATGGAGAATTATTTGCTCACCTGATGGGAAAAATACAATGCTTATTCTACAAAATCATTAGCCTATGGAAACACACAATGCTTATTTTGTAGGATCGTGTTCAACACTGACCAAGAAGGGTCTTGCAAAATAATGAACCACCCTCGGTATGCCAACTCAGCTCCATATTTGGGAATCTACTGATCAGGTATACCTTTGGGCTCTAGGACCACTAGAGACCACCAGGACTTACAGCTTTTTTTGTACTTTTTTCTCCATGATATTGGTGGAGCTATCTCCTTGTGCATCTGGTGCTGTAATAAAGGATGCCTCCTTTCTAATGCTGCATTGGTGTTAAGGAGTTTTGGACAGGTTTTCAGCAACATCTCAACAGTATCCTTTCTAGATGCAATTTTACTTATGTCTTGTTTTAATTTCTATTTTTGATTTACTCCTATTCTTACTCTAATTCTATGTTAAACCTTTTATTTTGGCAAAGGAGAAACAACAATAAAGAAGAAAAATAATTTACAAAGCTGAAAAAAACTTTACTTTGTTAAGTATAAGGTGCAATAAGGTCAAGATGATACAGGTGTTAAATCTGTTGTTTCTTCTGGACCTGTTCTGCTAGACAAAATCCAGTACCAGACTTCAACTGTGCAATTTTTTTTCTATTAAATGTACATTTTGATGTTCACCTCAGTTTACAAAAATTCATGCATTACATTTTAAGAAGAAGCAAATCCGTAGGTTTTCCCTTTGAAAAGCTTGTTCATTTTCAACAGAACAAGAGAAAATATGCAACACTACTTTAAATACTGTTTCCTTACAAAAATTATCTAAAATTTAGTTTCTGAGTGTCAGTGCAATCTTTTTAAGGATAATTTTTCAGAGCAGTTCAGCCTTCCATGTTACACACACACAGGGTCAAACAGAAGGCAAGCAATGGGAATGGAAAGAATTAGAGACCATTTCTAATTCCTGTCTGAACACAAGCCACCTTAATTAAAGTGTTGAAAATTTTCTAGTGGTGAAATATTTTTTCTTCCCTGACAAAATGCTGATTTGTCAAACTCTGCTCTAAGATTTTAATTTCTCCTGAGAAGCTTGAGTCCAGAGAGAAGTGCTTACAGTGTGGTTAGACAACAATAACAAAAATTATGACTCATCCTTTCTTTGGGGTCTGTGGAGTGAAAGTTTCTTCGTAAATTAAAAAAAAAAAATAGGGTAAAAAAAGGTAACTTTAAGAATTGTCTGAACCTAAAGTTTTTCAAATGAAAGTGAAACATTCAGGGATGTTCAAAACAAGAAATATTGTCTAAGTAAAAACAAACAAACAAACAAATGACAACCCTCTGCTTTATTTCTTTTATGAAGAATGGAATATCTCAGAAATACAAGAACTTAAGAATTAAACCTGAACTTGAAGGATAGTCTGTGTCTTTGATCCAGAGTAGAATAGACTGCTGTCACTTCGTTGCATATTTATTAGAACTATTAAAATTCATGAACTTAAGATGCCCTGATATCATCTATGAAAGTGTTGAACCAATGAAGGGATGATAACAACTAATTAAATCTATGCAGCAAAAATCTATCCAGAGCTCCCAAAAAGGTTGTCCTACATGTCTAGTGATGCTATGGAAAGAGAATATTTTAAATTGTTCTTAGAGAAGCAAGGAGCAACATTCTGTTCTCACTTTTAATTTCAATGGATGTCCTTTCAAATACTTTCATCTTGTTTCATCTATTTTCTTTTGAGCAAGTAAAGAAGACAAGGAACAAAGAATTCAATACACAGCTGTCTTCCATAGCCTCAAATCATCCTTACGGCATGGTGGCAAGAAGTTTACCAAAATTTACCACTTTGTAAGAATTATGTATTTTGGTTGTTCATTTAGCTCAATTATTTGAAAGAGAAATATTGTGCTTCAAAGTAGCAGAAGTTTTTCTGTCAGATACTAGAACGAGTGCTCAGGAAAGAAACAAATTAAAGAGAAAGAAGTATAGAGGCCTTTAATAATCTGACATTAATGTATGAATGCAGATTAAATTCTCTTTTTAATACAGCTCTTTAAAATCTATTTTCTTTGTTTTATAGGGCTCACTGAAAATTTCTCACATTGTCTACTTACAAAACCTTTAACTCATTTTCAATTAATAATGAATAAGCTAGTCATTTACTTTTTTCGTTTGCAATCTACTTGATTATAAATTATACATGAAAAGATGATTCATTTAATATTTTAGCCCTGTTCTTGACTTATCTAGAAGAGTCATATAAAAGGTGTTTCATAATCAGTGGTGTTTTATAACCTGGGGTCTGCTAAAGATTTCCTTAAAAATGCACACTGATAAAATAGGTAATGACAGAAGTAGTTCTCATATATATATCTAATTTTTTGAGTTATATTTTTTACACAGACCATAAAGGTAATTGTTCTACCTGTCTAGATTATTTTCCTTGTATTTGTATCCTCTGAGTGATTACAAAAATGTCCAGCTGACTAACCTCACAGGACTCATTACTATTAACTGTCAGTGAAACCCAAAACAATTAAGAGCTGGGAACTCAATTGTTTGAAATAGGATTTCCAGTATCTTTTTAGGGATATTTATTTGCTGTTACCAGTCTCTGGTTACTGCAATCTTTAATTAATAAGATTTTCTTTTATCAGATTTTCATCTTTAACATTACAAAGATGTGCACCTGTCATATTGCATATTCTGTACAGCAGTTAATACAATAACATAATAAAAATATCTCTGAAAGTATTATATAATTACAACATTTTATCATCTTGATATCATTAATAGGTGTAACAGTTCTTTTCCTACCAAAAGAGAAAGAGGTTTTTAATTGTTATTTTGTTGTTCTGTTTTGTGCATTTTTTTTCTGAGAGCTTCCTCATTGCAGGAAGCTCCCACTTTCTTTATCACGCAGAGCTTGTCTTTTTGCAGAAAGGAACAGATCTGTGCCCAAACAACTGTGCTTTTATTTGTGGGCACAGATTGCCCCTGTGGTTGAGGCTCAGCATAAAAGACTGCAGCAATCTCATCTCAGTCGGGAGTGGGAGTGAGCCATGGGCTGAATGTATCCTTTCGGGTAGGATTTGGACTTCCTCTAGCAAGATGTGGGGTACTGAGACTATCTGACAAGGCAAGGAACAGAGGACTTTGTACAGATCAGTAGGTTCTAAGCAGAATATACTGTGTCTCATCTTCCTCTCAAAAAGTGTCATTTAAGATGTGCAGATGGTAAATAAATACATGTTACAACGAGACACTGAAGAATGTGAGTCTTTTTTCTGCTACAAGACCAAACTTCCAAGTTATGCAATCAGAAGTCCTGACTTCAGTTCAGGCTCAGGTCTCTACTTTGTAGTAGGGATTCTGAATTTCATATATAACATAAAAGGCTGGTTGAAGGACAGTCTACAAATCATGAAAACTGCATCTTAAGAAACAGACACTGGACTCTATGCTTTGGAGACAGAAACCTAGATCTTCTGATGATCCAGAGATTCATCTGACATCTTCTAGGATCTCTAAAAGCTCTTAGACTCTAACTAATGGTCTTAGTCTCTGGACCACTCTCCAGACTCCTCTCCTAGAGGATGTAAACTTTTACTAACAAGGTCTCATCTTTCAAAAGTGTCTCATAAAAAAACATTGTTCCAGTATCAATGGAACTTGATTTCAAAGTTTATAAATAAACTCCAAAAATTGTGGGAACCAAAGCTGACTGGTCAGAACCTAGAAATCCAGTTTTTAAGCACATTTTGAACGTTTCTAGATGAACTATCTGTTATATTCTCAAACTTTATCATCTTCTATCATTTCCTTTCAAAATCTGGGGGATGAGTAACCTCTTCATTCTGGAATGGAATTAATATTCCCCTTGACTATTTTTAATTCCCACCAAATGGAAATTTTTGGTTTTAACCTTTTTATCTTTCACTTTTTTTGCCAGTGGCACACAGTTTAGATGTCCATAAATTTAAATGTTTTATTCCTTAAGTTTCAGGAAGGATTAAAGCACAATGATGCTATTCTTCACTGAGGATAGATAAGGTAGTGATCAATTTTGGCTTTCAGTATAGTATGTGTATTTCCTAAGGTGAGGAATTCTCTGTGAATTGCTAAAGTCAGCAAAGCTAGAATAAGCCCTTCAAAGCATTTCTTTTTTTTTTTTTTTTTTCTAGTCAAAGTTTAGATCATATCCTGGAGCATGAAAGTCTTGTCCTTGCTTAGGTACTAATTTACTTGAGCTATACTCACTTCAACCCCCAAAATATGAAGGAATCCATTACTGTCTGCCTCAATTCAAAAACACTTTTTTTTTTGAGCTTTTCAATATTAAAAAATTCAAAAATTAAGTAATCTAAATTGTTCAATGAATATTCAAAAGGTAAATTACAGGTCAGTTTTAAATCCTATATTATGCTGTCATCTGTGTTGCTGTTCTCCCTGGTGAGTCACTGAACCATGCCTCCATGCTGTAGATAGGGCAAACTCTAAATCCAGTCATGCCCTTTTCTTCAGTTTTAATATGCTGCTAAATATTTAAATACTTCTCTTCAAAAATATTATAATTACTTTACACTTTACAATAGGAAATGAAACCATTTACAAAGCACAAACTATTAATTTCCATAGTTTATTCTTAAAGGGAACATTGCTCCCTGATCAGAATAGCTTTGTTATTTTCCTTCTTACCAGCCATGTACCCCTATCAGGATAAGTCATCTTTCTTTCTTCTTCTTTTGCTTAGGTCCCCTTTAGACCTGCTGTTTAAGAAGGACAAAGACAACTTTTTAAAATTCTGTTTATGTTCTTGGGAAATGTCACTTGTTTGGCAGGAATCCTAAACAGCAGCACAGCTTGATCCCCCTGCACAGCCCTACACACAGCCAGACCTGACATCAGGAAGCTTTTTCCATGACAGGCATAAATTAAGCTGAAACTTAGTTGCAGAATAATGGATAATGTTTTCTAGAGTGGACAGTCTTCATGTCCTTAGGTCTCTTTAGTGGGTCAGTTACCTCTTCTAAACTTGCCTTAAAAGAGAAAAAAGAAAAAAAAAGGACTTTTAAAGTTTTGCATGGTTTAGGGGGTCTATCAGTGGTTTGGTTTGGTTTTGTTTTTTGGTTGGCTGGTTGGTCAGCTGGTTTTCTTTGTGGGAGGGAGGGTAAAAGGTTTTCTTTGTTTAGGTTTGGGTTTGAGTGTTTTGGGTATATGTCTTTTTGGGGAAGGTGGAAGGAAAAGGGTGTTTTTTATTTCCCTTGAGGATTTACTATGAAACTATTTATTCAAAGCTGTAAATTCCTTTGTTGCAAGTGACCAAACTAATTTTGGCAGTGCCTTGTGCACATAAATTTTTAGAAACTTTACTGCAAACTTTTAGAAAGTTCACAGTAAAACGGTGAAGATGCTATCTGCTCATGTATAACTGAGCAAGGTTATATTCAAAGGAGACCTTTTTCCCCCTTCTTCCCCTCCCATGTTGATAGAAAACATATTAATTACCTGTTTCTGAAATAGAAAGCTGAATCTGCCAAGAAGTAGGATTGAGAAAGGTATTCAAATAACAGCAATACTGGCTGGCCAATATCAATATTTTCTGTGACATAATCATGAGTTGGTCAGTTGTAAAGAAGTCCTCAGCTTTGTGGTAAAAGGCCAACTGAGAAAAGTCAGAGAGAGTGTCATTTACTCTCCACTAAGCCTTGCTACCCATAGCACATGGGCTGCTGTTGTAATTCTTGGGAGTGGGCAGGAGGAGGGGCAGTAGAATCAGCCCAAACGCACCCACTTTGCAGAAGATTATCATTAGCAGAAGTTTGATGTCATACATACAGACAGGGTTATACCTGGATCTAAGCTGGCAAGGCACCTCAGGACCACGTTGTCAGTCTAGCAGGGACTTTGAGGGATCTCTGTACCATGCTCTGCTCTATGCAGTCAAAACATGCAGAATAGACCAAAATTTTGCTCTTCATGGACAGAAAAAATAGAGGAACTGTTTTGATTCCTCCAAGGAAATATCCATTCAGTCATAATGCCTTTCATTCTCCTTACATATATAACACCATTATGTATTTTTAAGCAGCCACTCATTTGATTTTGTAAATAAGTGATTGTTTCTATGTTTTTTCTTCATTGTCTCTGATTATGAAGATGAATAAAAAGCAAAAGTTTAACTTTCTTTTTTTAATTATGCATACATTTTAACAAGAATGTAAAAAAAAATTTCTTAGGAGAAAAAATTGCCTTAGGTGTTTTTTATTTTCTTTCTCTGATGCCTTTTTAAAAAAAGTCAATAAGCACTGGGAAACCTGACTTTAAATTACACCTTATAACTATTTCGTTTTCCAGCCTAAGGCATGCTTAGAACTAAAAAGTCCTTGACTTTTTCTGTTTTTTTTTAAAAATGAAAACATGATCTCAAGTGTTTTGAACATTCTACAGAGTTATTATTTCTAGAACATTGATGCCTCTGCTTTTACAAACTAATGGACGCTCAAGTATATTAAGGAATGAGATGCTCATGTGATGCTAATGGATAATATAAGTCTTACTGTAGAACAATATTAACTGAGAGTGTATGTGATCACACTTTTTAAAGCTTGTTGTTCCATCAGTAAACTATTTCAAAATGATGACCCTGTAAATTTCTTAATTAGAGGACATTACAGATATTATGTAGATCACAAATCTAAAGGGAATTTTGTATATTAGCTACATATATGTGTCTCATAAGAGACAAAGCCAATGAATGAAGTGATTTGGAAACACCACACTGGATGCCTGCCCCTTCTGAACAAACAGTATTAAGAAGTTAGGATGAGCAATACTGGTAAAGAGATAATTTTATATTTTGTTTAATTTTATTTACAGTATAAGCTTCTGCAGCTTTGATATGTGTTTAGGTTTTCAAGAAATTAGTAGACTGCTTTAAACTTTTAAAGTTATCATTTTAACTGGGGATTTGAGTGTGCAGCTTTTAATATTTGGTAATAAGTATATTATTCTACAGAAGGTAATTAATTATTTGAAAGACTTCTTCAAAGCAAATGAATCATTAAAAAAAAAAAAATCAGGTGGGAAAAACAAAGAAGTAAAGAGAAAAGGTAGGGAACTTAGGTCCAGCAGCTTCTATTTTAATTTTTGTGCCTAGAGAGTGAAGTTTCTCTCATGATCACATGCTTCATTATTACTCTTTCAAATTAGACCACTGGAAGTTAAATGCTGTATTCACGCCTACAACTCAGCATTCAGCAATATAAAACCCTCTGGGTTTGAAGTAAGCAAACTCTTTTTGAAACTGAGCCTTTAGATGCCATAGTTTACTAAGTAATCTGTAGAAAAGTAATACAAATATGAACTTGATCTGGCAGGTTAACCTAGATGAAATGTCTGTAGCTCAGCAGAACACTTACTTTAGCTAGTGTTTTGGTTTATAAGCCCTGTATAATATTTATTTCTGTATATATGTGTGTTCATAAACACAGGTAAGATGGACTGGTTTTCTACATTGTAGGAACAGTAATATCATATTTTCCACACAGGAAAAAAAATATTGTGTTACAGTGTCCAAGTAAGAAGATTTGCAATATAAACTTTCTTATGTCTGTTTTGTACTGTCAATGAGCAAAAAGAAATCAGTTACCTAATTTCAAAGATACATAACTGAAAACATAGATTTTTTTTTATAGAAAACAGACCTCTCCTCAGTGACGGTCAGTTCCTTGCTAGAATTTAAGCTTATTATATGAGCTATCAGTCCTTTCTGCTTCAGGATGTGTTAAGTGATGTTTTTGAAAGAATTTAAAAGGCAAATTGTTTTTCTAAATGGAAACTTTATCAAAAGATATCTAACTTCAAGTAGCATCAAGCTGAGAAAAATTATTCAAGAATATCAGGATGGGAAGTGGTTACAAATCACTGAAAACAAGGTTTAGCATGGAAACAGTTATTAAAGGCTTGCTAACAGCAGGAACACTGATGTATCTGTAATTAATTAGAATGAATACAAGAACAATATGCAAGCACCAGGTAGATGTTTTCTTTGCTGGAATACTATGTCACAAGTCAAGCCACTGTACAGTAAATGAAAGTCTAATAGAGGTATAGCAAAATGTTCTTTTTCAGCTAACAACTGAGTCAACACCCAAGCTCCATAACAGTTTTCTGTCATCTTTCTTGTATCAAAAAGCTGAATATACTACCAGGCTCATGGTGAAGAACAAGAGAAGGAAAAATGGACCAATATTTCACAACACGTCCTGTAGGGAATTTAAACAAATATTCATAGATATAAAATAATATTTTAAAAGGATTGAAATGTCATGATCTCACTCTAGGTGAAAACCATACCTAATAAAATACAAAAAGGAATTTGGCAAACTCAATTTTTCTGCTCATTCTTGAAATGTCATCCACTAAAAAGTTCTTTCCATGCTTTTTTTTGTCAGAGACAAACATACCACAGGACAGTGAGGCCCTCCACTGGAGGTTGAATGAGCACCTTATAACTTGTCTAGTTAACAGCCACCTGTTCAAGTCTAATTTTCCTGTGACTGTGAGACTCTTATTCTTCTAATTAGCACATTCTATTTCTATGCTACAGGAAGAACTCCTTTAATAAACCATTTCTTCTGCCTTCCACTATAAAGATATTTGAAAGGGATAAATAAACAAGTTTTTCACTTTTAATCTAAAGAAGCAAATAGGATTGCAACACAAAATTGTAACAATGAAGATTGAAGATTAATATTAACTTTTTTCATCCCCTATAGGCAGCTTTTAAAATATGGCTTTTCACAGTCATTTTTATTTAAAAACTCCAAGCCATAAAAATAAATACATTTTGCTTCTGCAGAGCACTGTAAGATCGTGTTGTGAATGTCTTTCACAGTAGCATCATAGCATCATAATTGGTTTGTGAATCTACAACCTCAGATTTCCACATCAATATATAACAGGAAAAGTAAGGATATTTGGTGATCAAGGTGATTAATTGTTTGCATTCTTTTTATTATTTTTGGATTTCCCCTCAAAGAAAAAACCTGATGATAAATCATTTTTTAACCACCATGACAATTATGATCTAAGATAGATTTTCCCTTACAATAATTTTCTATGTGGAATGGAAATATATTTGAAATTTTAAACAAAAATTAATGTCATGAAAGTCATAACTTTCTTGGAGCTATTTTTTAGCATGTAATACTCTAGTGAAAAGAAAAAAACCAAACCCCTACCTTTTTTCAACAATTAGTAGCTCATTTACTCTGCCTAACATTTAGACACTATCTTTTCCTGGTCTCTTCCTGTCTCCTAGCATACAACCTCTACTCTTCCTAAGGTTGTTATCTCCGTGAGAAATAGAAGCTTAAATCCATTCACCCACCCACTAGCCCAGTTAACTGATCTCTTTATTGCTATTAAATACTATGGGATTCTCCATAATCCCAAACAAAACCCACTGATTTCTATGAGGATAAGTGCCTAGACGAATAGAGTGGAGATATAATGAGAAAATTAAAATGCAGTTTTAGAAATATTCTGTGTATACAGAAAAATTACTAAAATACAGGAATAAGGATATATAATAAAATCAACATGAAATTAAGGTCTTTATTGTTTTTTCAATCACTTGTAATTATTTTTTCATATTTGAAAATTTGAGCCATTAAAGATCATGTTTTCAATAATTTTTTTAATAGTATTCTACCCAGAAATGTACCTTTAAATAACAAATTGGTTAGTTTGTTTTAGTAGAAACAGATGGCAAGCATGAATTATGAACAGCTCAAAAAAGATCAGCCTTTGAGCTCATGGGCAAAGGAAGGTTTGGTTCTGATTAGAGTTAAGATGAGATCATGTTATATTTCCAGGATTTGTGGCAACATGAAGCAAATAACCTAAAACTAGGTTAATAAGCTAAGGAGTTAGTGTCTGTTGAAAATCAGTGTTTCAAGCAATAGATTACCATAGTGCTTTTTTATCTTTTCATGATCAATAGATGATCAATAGAACTTAGCACAATATACAAACACGTTAATAAATAGCTTAAAAAGTCTGTTACCAAATGGAGCAAATATTTTCTACATAACTCTTGCTTCTCTGGAGGCTCAGAGAACTCTCTGTTTGGTTTTAGCAAGTGACCAAGACAGAGAATATGATTAGGATTATCAAGGTCATCTCTGCTGTAGGCAAGTGAATAAGAATTTTGCCACTATTAGTAAAAGGCCAAAGGCTTTGTATGGACAAGAAAAAGCAAGGTCTCAGTTACAGCCCAGGCTTGCCTTGCTGTAACTTGGTTTCAACTGTTTTGACTGGTTGTTTTGAGCCAGGGTTTGACAAAATAAATCTGAGTTGAACTGCAAGACAACAATTCAGGAATCAATCCTCTTGAGTTATTTAATGGTGTGAAAAAAGTATCCAAAATTCTTAAAAGTTACAGTTTAATCACCAAGCCAGCAAGACTTTTGAAACAAATTTAAGACTTATTCTTTGTAATAAGAAAACCTGTCCTTTCAAAACAATAAACTTGTAAGAATAGAAGCAGGTCCAATGTCTATATATAGACATCCAGATAACAAAGGTAGTCAATAACGTATGTGAAGTGATTAACATTTACACACTGACTAACATATTTTCATTGTGGGACATAATCAGGCATATCTGTTTATCTATACACACACTCCCACTCCCCGGCAAGGAAGTATGCCCTATTGTAGAAATATATCTGCATTTATACATAACTTTACAGACCATAAAAAACCTGAAACAGATTAATACCATTAAACCAGTGAAAACTTACTGCAACAGCTCTCTAAAGATGATACCACTCTATTTCCTTCAGAAATTAGAACTGAAAAATTATTAGGGGTAAGATAAGCACCAAAATGGGTGAAAGTGTTCTTACATGCAGTAATGGAGAAGATATTTTTTCCCTTGGCTTTAACCCTCATGTAGGAGGACATGAATAGACACCAAAAAGACCTGGAGGTCAGCTATAAATGAAAATGAATTCAACAGGAGGCTATGGATATGTACATTAAGGATGACCTGAATATTCTGGATCATTTCATCATTACATATATTCAGGTATCTGCTTTGAAACTTTTTGGACACTCAGACAAGATTTCTCCTTGAGACATAGTCATTGACAGTATGATTTTAAACTGATAGGCAAAATTTGCTCTTAACCAGAGCCTAATATATTCCAATTATTCAAGAGTTTTAGACAGTTTTTTTTGTGAGGCTGTTAGTAACATTATTTGATTTATTAGTTCACAGGAAGTAAAAGCTAGGTAAATTTATAAAATTTTTCCAGCTGTGTAAATTACAAACAAGAGCAATGAGAACAATATAGGTTTTATTAAAAATACCCCAAATCCCAAACAGTGGGGGAGGGGGGGGCGGTATTAAAAAACTGAAAGTTAAAAAATAGAAGCACAATGCCAGAAGTATATGAATTGGTGCTATGGGTCTTCATGCATTTTTTGAATAACAGTGTCAAACTAGTGTCAAACTCTTTCTACCCTTTCCTTCCTCACGACTCATTTTTCCCTCTCTTGTATCACCACTTAAGCTTTGCTGTAATGTCCATTTTTGAGGCTACACTGAGTTTCATTATGGTTCTGATCTTGTTAATTTTTTTTTTTTTTTTTTTTTTTTTCTGTTTGAGTTGTATGTGTTCATTGGTTCTCCATCCCTGGTAAATCACTTTTATAAACTAGTACACTACAGGAATGAACAACTATTACTGTAGTACTGAGGCTGAGATATATAGACACATAGATATACACATGAATATATGGCAATATTTATGTATTTATCAAAGTGTGATATATATTATACCTGCACTGCAGATGAAGCATAGGATTAAAGCAGTGGAGCCAATTTGAGATACATGTATTTGTATTCCTACCATATACAGATCCTATTTTTTAGGGGTATACTACATGGAAAAGTACCATCACCATAATTTAAAATTTTTACCTGTTTAAAAGCTGTAATAAAAACATAGTCTTATTGAATCCACTGCAAGCAACCTCAGGAAAGAAATTAGCATGTCTTTATTTTGTCTGGTCAGCTTTCTCTTGGATGCCATTCACTTCATTAACAATTCCCATATTCTCATCTTCTGGATCTTCAATATGTGCAGTGATGTTTTTAATTTTTTACTGCTACTAGTGAATTTTTAATGACAGATCACTTTCTTCAAAGAAATCTGAAAGGACTATCAATTTTGCTCTGTGGGTCTTGGTTTCCTTTTGGCATGACTCCTGTGGAGTTTATACTGCTGATGCACCAGTGCATTCATTGTCACTGAAAAGGATTTACTTGATAACTAAATATTAAAGAGTTTTACAACAGTGTAAAAATTATATGTTATCAAGTCCACAGTATGCTTTTTACTCTTCACAGAAACCATTTATACCAATGGTAAAAATGGTAAAGATGACAAGCATTTTTCCCAAATTATTCTATCCTGAACTGCCAATGTCACAACAATGCATAGGGGACTTTGGATTTAGGCTGAAGTATTAAAGTTTAAATACCTGCTGACATATGGATGCTTTCAAAACTGGAGAAAAAAACAGCTATATATAGGACCCACCTTCTATGATGAAATATATTGCTCAATCAACTGCACCATTTTTTTCCCTCAAAGAGGAAAATAAGGACAGAAGGACCCCAGGATTTGATGCAATGCAGCATGCTTGTGAGATGAAATGCAAACTGGAACTGACTTGAAATGTTTCGTATTTATTCTACACAGAACGGTGTTGTTCTTTGTTTGTTTTGTTGGGTTTTCTTTTATATATCAATCTAAGTGAAATCAAGCACAGCCAATGCATTTTTTGTTTAGTTTTTCTTGAAATTTTAAAGAGTCAGAGAGATCTCTATGACTTTGATGCTGATAAAATCAAGTCAGCTCAAAATTCCCAGTCAGTTTAAGTGCGTTGCTTAAAATTGAGGCATGAGACTGAATACAGATAATAAAACTCTAATCCCTATATTTTGCTATTAGCATATCTACATACTACTAGAGTTTCTTTTCTTTTTATAATTCTTCTTACAACAGCATGATTTAATAGAACACAGTTTAGTTTCCTTATGGTTCAACTCACTGACAAACAAAACGAACATTTTAATATTTTGCTTTTTTAATCTTCCCATGCTTTACTACACATCAATAGAATTGATAATTCTGCCGGCTCTTTTCCAGTTATTGTAACTGGCTTTATTCTGAATCCCTGTGTTTGTGTTCTGCAAGGTAGTATGATCATAAGTGATTTACAATATCATGACCACATGTCCAGCACTGCAGGGAAAAACTGAGAGTTGAGTAGAAACAGAAAGTGAATTACTGTAAGAATTACTGAATACCAAAAGCTCTATTTTATGATAAAGAATAACCAAGATTTTATGTTAATTAGTTAGAGAGTGAAGAATAATCAATCCTTGATAAAACATGAGGATAATTAAAATAATGTTAAGGAATGCTGTTGGTTTTGGTTGGTTTGTTTGTTTGGGTTTTTTCCTTAAAATTTTTCACTAACAAATTAAAACAATTAATCCTAAAATGAACAATGTAAATCATAAACATGTATGGGGAGATCTTTTAAGAGCTGAAAATAGAATTTAACAGATCAAAATCAGTCAAATTTCTTACTCTATTTGCAAATATATAAATTCTTTATCAAACTTTATTACAGGACCGACTATATAATTTAACTGTTGCACTTACATGTTAATTAAACCAACAAATGTTCACATCTGGTAGTTAGGTCTCACTGTTTGGTTTTATCTCTTATGGTGGTGTAAGGTACATAGCAGATTTACTGTTTTGCATTACAATACCCCAAATTGAAAACTATGTCTCTCTGTTCTGGACTTTATTTACCAACATGCTGTCTAACCAACATGATAAATTATTTTATTTGAAATAAGTTTTTTTGTATTCTTTGAAATAATCTTATTTTTGGTGGTGGAGCTAAACCCCATTTTTTATCTGATATTTTTTACACTTTCCTGTTCATGGCCTGCTGAGTGGTGGTATAACTAATTTGCACTAAAAATTAGGTATCATTACATGTTCCGAGTTGTCTTTTTGATAACCACTGACTAATGAAAAACAGTAGCACTTTATTTTCTGTTTATCTGCTTCACAATTTCAAATGCAAGGAAGAACTTTGAATCTCACAGGCACCTGATGTCCTTAATAACTAATATAAGGAACTTAATTGAAAAGGTCTGTGAGTTCATGAGTGTAGTTCCATGTGTTACACAAAAGAAATCATTATATAACAATTGTTATAGAAAATTTTTATACAAAATACTTGAAGAAATGAAACAAAACACTCGGCAAAAATGCACAAATGTAAACATTAAAGGAGAAGATGTTGATTTTGAGTGAAGAGAAACAACGGAAATAAATTTTTTGCAAAAAAGGCTTCTAAAACCCACCTCAATTCCAAGTTTTAAGTTGTACTCTGAGAAGTATAAACACTGTGTTTCTCTGAATAAAAGCTGTACTTCAGTAACTGCTCTGCACTGATCTGTTTCCTTATTTTCGGCTGTAATTTTTTTGCTCAGTTTTTGATTACTAATGGCAGCACAGGAAAAAATAAATGCAGACTTTTCTTCACCTGTTTAAACAACCACCTTTTCCCATTGTTTTCTTCATTGGAAATTACTAAATCATGCAGCCACACTGCCATATCTTAATAATCAGTAACACAGAACCAATAAACTTCTGTTAAAAAATATTTAAGATTTTTCTTAGACTGAGGCTCAAAGGTTTTGATGTTGTGTGGATTTATCTATCCACACCGGAGGTTGGTAGTGGCCAAAAAATCATTATAACTTGATGGTGATTGGTGTTGATGTCAGCAATTCCTGAGTTAATTCCAGGATAAGTGTGCAAGTGTCTACAAAATAATTATCAGAGTTAGATAGACTCAGCAAAATGTGAGTGACCATTTAGTCAGGGTGGCCACAATTTCTGCTGTGTCTTCTTCTGTTAGTCTCAAGGACTGGTCTCAATTACAGCACAGTGCTGTAACCTTGAAATTCTCTGTCTAAAATTTGGTATTTAGAGAGGAATATACAAGAATATTTGACTCTGGTTATTAGCAAGTCTATTTTAATAATTCATTCAGGCTGTCTGATAGTTTTTCTTCCTATTTGTATTAAAATTCTGACTATGACATAATATTAGTCAGGTAGCTTATATCCTACTGTTTGCAAAGGAAGATATAAGAATATAATGTAAAGCCAAAATAAGTATTTAAGAGATCCAAAACACTTGTAATTTCAATCTGATAATCAATTCACCATTCATTGAACTCACTCTACTTAAAGAACTAACGCATTTTTCTGTGCAACAGTCTAAAAAAGTTATCTTCTTTGGAAAAATAGACAAATTTCACCCACACAACTTAACTAAATATTGACGTTGGAATTTAAGTTTTAGCTTTTTTTTTTTTTTTTGAAAGGTATTCTCTGTGCTATTGTGCTGTACAGAGGGGAAATATTTTCAAATGGAAACGTCAGAAAGAGAAATAATAAAGCAGTCTATCAAGAGGATTCGCTTTAGATTAGAGAAAACCAATGGTCTTTCTAACTGTTTTCTCTGTTATAGGATGTCTTCTTATTAGTATATATACAAGAGGAATATTATGGAATCTTCTAATATTAATTTCCATCTCCTTTTCTAAGTTTATTAAATAAAGATTTCATTCTTTATATCTGCTATTTACTCTTATCAGTGTTAAATAGTAAAAAGCTTGTACTTTTTTATAGGCTTTCAGAGAATCTTTTAGCCAAAATCTACTTAAAAACTAAGTGAATGACAGAATTCTATATGAAAAGATAAGGGGAATGACTATGGGTTATTTTGCTATCAGCATCCATAATCTATTTGATGTGGGTGTCACTGACAGGTAAAAAATGCAACAACAGCTATAAAAATCACACATCCTGCCACTGTGTGGGATGGGTGAGGGCTGGGGACACAGTGCTCCAACCTGTTGAGGTAGATAGTCCGTTGCACATTCCCTGAGCTGGAAAAATGATGACAGACAAAGTCGCCTGAAAGCTGAAAACGAAGTTGAGGTGATGAGGGATCAGAGGCCTGCTGTTGTGGAACTTGAAGTCTTGAAATAGGCATGTGAAATAGGCATTTCTATAGAATCTTGTATCTACACTTACAACAGCAGTAAGAAAAAAAATCAAACCCTTATGGTACTGCTTGACTTAATGTATTAACTTCTAAACTTTAAAGAACAAGGCAAAATACTGGGAATGAAAGTTTATTTCAAAGGTTAGTAACCTTGTAGGTGCCTTAGTAAGTGAGAAAGAAATATAGCAGTTGCAATAGTATGGCAGAAACAGATTTCACTTATCAGTTCTCTTCTGGATAATAATTTTTTAAAACTTCTAGGAAATACAGCCTCCCTTAAGATGTATGTACTGTCTTCTCCCAAAGATTTCAGAAAAGGAAATAGTTATTCAAACTGTTTTGCTACGTTTTTTTCTTTTCTATTCAAGAATTTTATATTGCCTGGGAGATTTTATTATTATTTTCTTTTGTTCTGGTTTGATGTTAATGATTTCCTGTTAGGTTTTGAGAATCTTAAACTGTTCTGGATGCATAAAATCTATGGATACTTTTATGTCTTGGAACTTCAAATAAAAATACTCATTTGTGTGGAGAATCCCTATAGCATTAAAATTCAATATGACAGGTAAACAACTAACAGAACATGCAAATATTATCTTCATTTCATAAATGAGAAGATGTTTTGCTAACTCTGGATCTAATGCACTAACAAGCAATATCAACTCAATATGATTGATGTCACCTTAATTTTACTGAAACCATTTTAACAGTACTGGAATTACTCAATTTTGTTTGTTAAGTAGCTAAGGCTTTTATATGAAAATCCGTCAAATATTAAATCAATGGAAACAAAAGCGCTGAAATTTACCAAATTTATCTGCAGTATTAATCTCTGATTTATATCTATTTGTGCTGGTTTTTGGATGATAAACAGTTAATTTTCTTCACAGTAGGAAGTATGGGGCTATGTTTTGGGTTTGTGATGGAAACTGTTAATAACACAGGGAGTTTTTCATTACTACTGAACAGTGCTTGCACAGAGTCAACACCTTTTCAGCTCCTCAAGCCTCCCCACCAACTAGGAGCCTGGGTTTTACAAGAAGCTGGGAAGGGACACAGCTGGCATATCTGACTCCAACTGCCCAAGGAGACATTCCATACCACATGGCATCATTTTCAACATATAAAGCAGGGGAAGAAGAAGGAAGGGTCAAACATTTGGAATTATGATGTTTGTCTTCCCAAGTCAGCATTGCATGTGATGGAGCCCTGCTCTCTCAGGGGCGGCTGAACACCTGCCTGCCCATGGATGAATTCCTTGTTTTGCTTTGCTTGTGTGTGTGCTTTTGCTTTACCTATTAAACTGCCTTTATCTCAACCCATGTGTTTTCTCATTTTGACTCTTTCCTATCCCACTGGGACAAAGCGAGGAAGCAGTTGTGTGGTGCTAATCGCCAGCTGGGTTTAAATATGATGCTCTACTGCAAAAACCTCATTACATACAATGCAACAGTTATTCCATGTTTGAGGGTTTTCCTCATTCTTATATTCAATAAAATGTTATGACCTCTTCTGCAGAATTTTTTCTAGGCGCTAAGACCCCTGAAAATACATAAAAGTACTACATGAAAGGATGTCCAGTTCCAGAAGAGAAGTACATCCTAGAATGCAGAAGACATCTGACAGCGAATAAAGAATGGACACAAAAGTATGTGTGAGACAGACAAGCATACAGAGTTAGAGGGTACTGTAAAAGTAGGTTTAGTGGCTTTGAAAAGAAACCTATATTTAGAAGACACAAAACAAAGGAGAGAGGTGCAAGGTATGTGTTTCTCTGCCCATTTCTCGTTTGCTCTTTTTTTTTCCTTTTCCATAGTTACCTTGACTTGATGGCAAACAGCAATGGAAGATACTCTATGTTTCCACCCTCTAGCTCTGCATAAGTCTTTCTCTAGAGTCTGAAAGTCAGATCTTTAATATTATTTGGGGGGTGGGGGGTAGGTGGTGTCCTCTTTTTTTTTTTCCTTAAAGGCTTTCTATTGCACAGTTTTATGAGGTGGTTAACAACTACCCTAAAGTAACTTTAAAAATACACATGAATTGGTTTATGATCTGCAGAACAGCACTTGGCATACAGAGATGTAAATTCTCTGTTCTACTAAAACATCTGCAGCTTTTCTTTCATCGTTTCTTAGGGCACAGATTTGATGCCCTCTAGCGACCGATTACTTGGCTTAATATTTAAGAAATGTACACAGACAATGGACTGGCTACAGACACGAGTAGATCTTACACATCAGCATGACAGTTTTCTGACTCTGATATGCATTATGAAAGCTTTTTCGTTATTTTTCCACCAATTAACACGAGTCTAAAATTATCTGAACCTTCTTCCCTCTGTCATACAGTATAAAACAGGAAAGCAGTTAAAACTAAGAGAGAAGATATTGATAAACTGACTTGAGGGTTTCTTTCTTTTACTGCAAACAAAACCCATTTCTTCTTAAAGGCTGAGAGAATTGCATATGCTTACTGTCATGCTAACAAACTCTGCAGACTATGAAAGCACATTGCAGCTTCTGCATGTTAGAGACCATTATTATAACTCAATGTAAATATTCTGTGAGAATTCTGAAACCCTCTACACTCCACTTTTTTCCCAAACATAACACTGGTGCAATATACACGACTACTGCATTATATGTTCATCTCTTCTATTAAAATGTTATCTGGCACCTTCAGATGACAGAACATGATAGCTGAAATAATCTATACAAAATTATTTTGGAGTGATAGAATTTTATATGAAATGTTCCTTTGCAATTTTTCCAGACATAAAAAACAGGATTTTTTTTTGTTATATTTAATTAGAATCATCAGTGCATAACATTGTTTAGCCTTTAAATACATGTTCCTTATGATAATTCTTTGACAGATTTAAATTAAAACTCAAATTTTACTAAGGTATAAGCCACCTGTAATTGCTACAAAATTTGCCAGAGAACTGTAAGTTTTAGAAGCAAAGTCAGTGTTGACTTCTGTGCAGCATAATGTGACAGATGTTCTTATGATGCTAGAGATGTAACAAACTACCTGTAAGTAATTTGAATAACTGGTGAAGCAAGATATATCTGACAACACCGGGAAGTTATGAACATGAGGAGGGGCATAGAGTGACCCCTGTGGCTAAGTAACAGGGAAGAGAGTGTATTTAATTGATCTTTTTTCCTACTTAAAGCCTCAAGGATAATATATACTTTAAAGAATATGCAATATAAATATATTAAAAAGAAACACACCCTTCCCCCCCAAAAAAGCACAATCCCCCAAAAAACCTAACAAAACAACAACAAAAAAAATCTCAACCAAAACCCACCTGTCATGGTTTAGGAATGGTACTCTCCAGTTAAGTGCTCTACTGAGACTCTCCAAATTGCATGCCAGTAGCCTGTTCCCCCCTTGCCCTCCCCCACTGCGGTTGGCTGGAGAGGAGAAGTGGAGGCACAAAAGGCAAAGATCATGGGTTGAGATAGAAACAATTTACTGGAGATATCAATGAGATAAGAAAATGAACAGCAACAGCAACAATAATAACAAAAGTGTACAAGAAAGAGAGCGATTCACGTGGAAAAATGCTCACTGCGAAGTGCAGCCATGCCACCCTGACGAATCCCTCCAGCTCAGAACTGGCATGACCCAGCTGCTCCCTCTCCTTGGAACTGGCACCACCCAACCTCTCCTTCCAGTTTGGAACTGGTGCCACACTTACTCGACTGGAAGGAACCCCTTCTCTCCACAAGAGACTCCCTCCCACCTGCCCCAACAATGATGTGAGGTGGTATAAAGTAACCTTTGAGTCCTGGCTGTGGTCCCTCCTAGCTACTACAAAATTTAACACTGTCCTGGCCAGAACCAGGACACCACTTTTGTATGTTGTTTAAAAGAGAATTTATTATGGAGAAAAGCCTTGAAGGAAGGAAAGTGAAATCATTTATAGAACAAAGCTAACAAATTTTCAGGTTTTAATCCTATTTTCATAATTTCTTCCAAACTGTCAGTAAGCACAGGGGAAAGGAATATTGGATCTTAGCATTGTTGGATCCTGAACTGCTGGAGCAACTTAGGTTGGAAGAGTTTCTTGACATGCCTATGCTGGAATTTATTACTCTATAGCAGCATATGCAATACGAAAAACAACTATTTTGTTTGAATGTTAAAGATTATTTATCAGATTTTCTGTGATACAAAGACAGGATCCCACTCTCCTTTTTTATTAAAAGTCAAGAAGTCAGAACAAGCTTTCTTAAAGATCTATGCAGCAGAGAGATTTCTGCCACAATAGGCAGGAACAGAGCAGTTTTAAGCAAAGCAATGTTGTCAGTTGCTCAAGGCAGCAGACAGCAGATGATGGCAGAATCAGGTATTGTTGTGTATCGAGGCCTGGATTTAAGTAAAGCAAGAAGCAGAAATAACCTGGTGGCATAAAAAGGTTGCTGATATTTGATTTTGGCATATCAGGAATAAATAAAAGCAAAAATGAAAGAAAAAGGAACTATCAACTCAGTGCCTGTCCCCTATCACTGTATGAGTTGTTGCTCTTGGTGTGTTTGCTCGTATACAGTCTTTCTCCTTAAACCTTTTCTGGTTTTGAATCTCAGACGTAAAGTATCTTCTCCATATCCAAGTAGAATATTTAAATATTTAGGAGAAAGTCCCCTACATCAGATGTTATTACTGAGCATGATAAATTATCTCTAAATCTTATTCCTAATTTTGATCTGAAAATTTTTTCTCGATACATTTTCAGTATTTTGTTACAGAGCAACATTTACTGGTGGTCTATAAGGTTTGCAGGTGTACTTATGTTGTGGGGTTTTTTGTTTTAGGTTTTTTTTTGTACATTACAAACTTCTTTTTCCATTTCCAACACACCTACTAGTAAACAACACCAGTAGCTCTGCAGGTATGATCAGGAAGAAAAGGCTAGTATTTAACATTTGTAAAAAAATGATGTGTTGACTGTACAAACACCCATGAACCTGAAGTTTTCAGTCCTGTGGGGAATTTAATCTTTAACTACTTAGGTATTATGTGAGTTTTGGCTGGGTACCAGGAATTTCATTTTCCCTTCCCCTAACATAATGCAATACATTAGTTTCTGCTTATCATACACCTTGATTTCAAGAGTTCTATTAAAAT
The DNA here is from genome assembly GCF_000691975.1 of Corvus brachyrhynchos. NCBI lineage: Eukaryota > Metazoa > Chordata > Aves > Passeriformes > Corvidae > Corvus > Corvus brachyrhynchos. The sequence continues at coordinate 951,009 of NW_008240046.1, forward strand.
CTCACAGCAGCAGTACAGTAACTTCTCTGTAATTTAATATACAAAAGTGTTGTACCTAAAGTCTTAATGTTCCTTATTTGCAGATAAAACACTGTATTAAAAATTTGGATTCAGAAAGAGCTATGGCTCCCTCAGAACCTCTCAGATGTATTTGTATCTACTTCACAGCTGTTTGAGTTAATGACAGACTGACAGCAGGAAGACTGAACTCTAGATCATTGTCTCCAGCAGAAGGAGGAAGGGAATCTTTTTGTACAGTGCGTTATTTAAAGAAAAGGGTATTTTTTTTACATGGATCTAGTGCTCTGAAGTGTCTTCTGGCTCAGATAGTGTAACCTCCTGCTAAAAAATGGCATTGAAATTATATCATGTCATGTAATCATACCAATATAACCAGCATTATCCTAAGTTTTCAGGTTTCACCCTAACTAATTCACCTTTTCTCAGCCTATATTTAAGATATTGATCAAAGCAGTGCCTATAATCTCTTTCATTAGTATTTCCACTTGTAATTTGCCTTTTATGAAATCCAGTATGTTAATAATACATCTTTGATAGCCTGCAGATTGTAGCCTGCAGTACATGCTAATAATTCAGAGATGGGACAGAGAAATTAGCAGATAAGCTGTAATGAAAGCATGGTATGGAAAAGTAAACACTGATAACTAGTTCTGAAAGCAATAATTGCTTTTTGGCTTGTATGATCATGTCTGATCCTCCTGCTTGTATATCAAGATGTAAAAATGAAGTATGGGATGATCAAAATGTGCTTTACCAGAAATTTTCAGATAATTCCCTTAGGAATTTCTCTGTAATGATGTACATGTCTCTCAAGTAGTTTTGTTTTCTCTGTGTGATGTAATATTTTTATAGTCTGTTTTGTCTCTCACAGTGAATGGTAACCTTAACCACTGCTTTTCTTTGCAATGCTTCCGTTAAAAATGGAAAACCACACAAACATACAACACCCTATGAGCTTCTGAAAAAGTCATTAACAGTGATATCTCTGTCAGAGATGTCTCAGGTTATAAAGAAATGTTCTTATGAATCTTTGCTATTAGTATACCTAGATTGAAGTCTAGGCACTCACATATTGTATACTGTCTTTATTAAAGTGAGTAGAATGTACCCATCATAATCAATTTTTACAGACAATTCTTATTTTATTATTTCATAGGAAAGTTATTTTGAAAAGTTAATTATGATTGTTTACACTGTTCGCATTTCATTTACAGTTACTTCTCACCCTTCAAAATTCACTATATTTACATAGTACTTATAAGAATACAAATGGGTGACCTAGGTTTGTTAGTATTAATATAAGCCAAAGAGAAATTACCTTTATTAAAAAACCCCAAAAGAATAACAACAAACCAAACCAAAAAAAAAAAAAAAACAAAAAACAAAAAACAAAAAACCCAACTCAAACCAAAAAAAACCTCCACAAACTATAGCAAAGCTCAAATTGCCAAAGGTAGTTTCCAGCTACCTGAGAGAAAACTGTGAAAGAGCACTTCTGACTGTGATCCCCAGATTCTCAGTATCTTTACTTTTTTTATTCCTTGGTTAGTATACCTTTCAACTGAAATCTTCCCTGGAACATTTACACATCATTCAAATTCTTGTGAGAAGGCTGAATCATTCCATTCCCTAAAGAGATCAGTATTTGATAGTCCAACTCCCTACCCAAAATGATTCTTTGAAGTTTCCACACACCAGTCCACTCAGGTTCCAGAACTTCAGTTCTAAAGGTATCTCACTATCACTTTCAGAAGTAACAGCAAAGCATTGAACAAATTTTGTGAAAAAGAATTTATTGGATACCCAGTCCTTTTCTGCTGTGTGCGACCTCGATGGAAAGAAAATGAGCCATCTTGTGCTCTCATGATCTCCTGATTGCCCTTTCATAACCAGAAAAGCCTTCATGTTATTAGAATGAAAGACTAAACTGTCATCTTAACACTGAAAGATTTCTCAGGTTAATTGCTAACATTCTCTCTACTTTTAAAAATGCCTAATGCCACTCTTATGGATGGAAAAATAAGATCCACAAAGCCAGAAAAGAAAATATATTTTACATATGAAAATCCTATGCTTTGGTTGTCCCTTGTAGGGATTAATTCATACCAAAAGCTTGTGAAGATGGAATTTGTTGCAGTACCCTTCTAACATATTTTTTTTTTCTATTATGAAGAAAAATATCAATTTTTAAGCAGATTAGTAGTAATATTTTAATATTTAGCTCTTCAAAGAATGATCAGATCACAGCCTACTTGTAATAATTAAAAGAAGAGCTAGGATTGGAGATTAAATACACTGAACTCAAAATGATATTTTTACTCCTTACTAAGGCAGAGATCTCATTTGATGGGACAGAAAAGAGTAACAGAAATGTTGTTGAGTTCAAGATCTCCAGTACAATGAAATTGACCTTGAAAAGTGAACTTTCAACATTTAAAAAAGCCATGGAGACATACCAGATTACTGTTCTAAATAAAGAATGTATTTTAAGCAAAGATAGTGTATGCGCAGCATCTTTTTGGAAGCAAACAAACCAACCAACCTTTTTTTTTCTGTTTACTGATTGTTTGCAGGATATCGAATGACATCCAGACACAGGTGATTTAAAAACAGCCAGGAAATGCTAAGGGCACTTCAGGGATGGAAGCTTTTAAAGAAAAATAGAGCAGATTGCCATTAGTATACGTGTGGAAAGTCAAAATTTCATGAGTGAATCCGGAACCCTGGAATATGCAATATACAATCAGAGCACATGAAAAGCTGGAAAAAACTACAGATATAAACCACATTTTAAAAAATAATCCATAAAATGCAGCATTAGTTTCTAAAAAGGCAAAATTTTCCCTTAACAATGAGAAGTCAATATTTAAAGGAAATAATGTATGAACAGAATCTGAAAAAAACCATGAAAAATATAGAAAAATAATCAACCTAAAGACTTCACTCCTCCATGCATTCCTGTTGCTGTCTGTCTGATTACTTATATGTGGACAGGCATAGTTGTGTATTTAAAAACTAGTATCACTATTACAAATTTTGTATCTTAATATTAAGGATTTCATTTCTACCACACATTTTTAATGTCTGTTTTCACCTTCAATTTGTAGGTATCTCCTCATTTCAAATACCAAGTTAGAGAAGTTTAGAACATAATTTTCAGAACAATTCTTATCATTAAGTAAACATATTAGGTATTCAATATCAGGATGCTGTTGTCATGTCATACTTTCCCCTCAACAGTCTGCTTAAGACATAACGATGTGTGAGCCCTGAGACCCAGAGGAATACCTCAAGAATTGAGCATTGCACTAGAAGACATCCAGACATACCAGGGAGGAGAGGAAGATGCATTACTATTTCATCTTCCTGTGAATGAAGCTTTCCATCTGAATTCAATAATTTTACCTGTTAGAATGATTTTTAAAAAGATAGATTTTGTTCAACAGTAAGTTCTTCACTTCATATATGGTCTATTTCCTTTGCCCCTATCAAGATTTTAAGTGCAACAGTTTCAAGATAACAGGTATACTTACAAAATAAGTAATTAGAGATGCTTAAAAATCATTCAGCAAGTCAATTTTTCCTCATGGGAAGAAGCCAATTAAACCTTTTGTAGATTATGTGCATCTCAATGACATGGAATAATTAATAAGTTGGTTTGGGGAAATCAACTATGAATGAGGGTGGTACAGCACTACAGTCTAGTAGACCTGGAAGATAGTGACAATAATATTACCAGAGATGTTATAAAATTTGGTTTTGATAAGCACATTAGGGGCACTCTATCAATTTTTTTCCACTGTACCTTCAATAATATAAATGTTAAAACCCTACCTAGAAGTCAAATTAATATTTAATTCTATATTCTCACAAGTCTAGAGAGACATTCTGTCTCCACCAAAATCCTGGGTGCTGGAGACATTTTGATGGCCCTCACTGTCTACAGTCTTAAGCCAATATGAATTTAGTAGAAACTGTAATGCAAGTGTTAGCTTTTGCCTGATATTGACACAGTATGAGAGATGATTGAATAATTTTCTTAAAGGTGGAATGCACAGACAAAATGAGCAGGATATGCTTACTAAAGCTTTTAAGAAATATCACCTTTCTAAATAATTTAAAATCACTCTTCTGGAAAGAGCTGAAAAATAAGGTGCAGTAGACTGCTTGAAACACTGTTATACACACCCTCAGTCAAGTTCTAGGAAGAATTGTGTTAGCAATGTCTTTTAAAATATGTAACTGATCTGTGTACTATTTATATTGTATGTTTTGTTTTGCATTTTTGCCAGGAAATTATTAACAATAATCATTAATGTTGTATAAAAATAATTTCAACATTTAGTTAGCAATTTAGTGCTATGCTATAAATACCTAGTGTAGATAGATAGATACTGTGTAATAAAAAACTGCTTCCACATCTGAAATAGATTTCTGCATCAGTTTATATTTTTTGTTTGGATTTTTTGTCCTTTTTAAAAATCTTTTCTATTTCTGCTGTGTGGTCAAACACATAGCGGCTTACATTAGACTTCAGGAGAGCGTTCCATCAACATGCTTTAGAGGTCTCCAAGGCACTCACTTTTCTGAGCAGCCAGTAAATGGAAAGCAATTATATTTACAGAAGTGGGTCACAAAGTTTCCATACTTCTTTAAGAAAAATCCATATTGCACAGTTTATTCCAACATACGAATATTTTGATGTTAAGAACTGCAACTGAAAATTTTAATTAGCTTTTGTTTACCTTCGTATTAGAATAGCTATTAAGTAATTAGTGGATACACTTTCATAGTGGTGAAAAGATGCATCACAGAAGATGCAAAGGATACACTCACTACATTTTGTTTTTTTAAATTCTCTATCTAATGAATGTGAGACAACACAGAACATTATAGTGCATAGAAAGACATTATTCTGAAACATTTCACTACAACTTTGATACCCTGAATTATTTTTAGCAAAAATTACCCTAAAAAGATAATTAAAATATCCAGTCTTCTGCTTCATGCCTATGCTTAGCATTAGCTAGAATTTAAAACAGATGAATGTGGTATTGTAGGAAATCTGTTGTCCGCGCATTTCCATAGAAAACTAGTTATTCCTGACAACTATAAATGAAAATATGTCTAGAAAAATGGATCCAAGATGTAAAAGTAGAGAGGTCCTCTTGTGTCATCCTATAATATCAATTGTGACTTGTTGGGTTTGTTGTCTCTTCTTTCTAAATCTAAATATGATCAAAGCATTTATGAAATGTTGAAAGGTTGTCCTAAAATAATAAAAATATTGGGTTTTTTTTCTTTTTCCTAAAAGTATGTTGCAATGAGAGATAATAAAAATAGTTTGTAAGTCTGCAGTAAAACAAGAGCTGCATATTAATGCCATAACAGTAGACACTGCTGTATCACAGAATATACCACTCAATGACCACTAACAAAATACCATTTACTTCAGATTGTATGCTATCTTGCTGTATTTGGTCTTAATTTATCATTCTGCATTTCTGTGATTTTTGGTATTGGTATGATTTCTATTTAAAAAACCACCAGAACATATGTCACGTCAAAATAAACATTGCAGACATTTTTTGTAATATATAAAAATATTTACTCTATTTTTTACCTCATTAGATAAAGAACAGATAAAGCATAAAGGGAACCAGTCTGTCTGTACTACTGTTTTCCTTTGCAAGTAGTAACATTTGAAAATTACAGTCTTATTGTAAACATATATTATAAAAATCAGTATGGTATCAGAGTGTTAAAATTCTTAATTCTTATTAATGACATTTTGGGAAAAAATGTAATTGCTTACCATCATTACTGTTCTTGTTACTGCTGTTCATTTATAAAAGGGGAAAGAAAAATACAGTAGCACTGAAAAGAGGCCTGTGATAGCATTAGAAGCGCTTGTTATATGTAAAAATTTTATTCTGATCCCTATAAAAAATTCTTGCTGATCTCACCATTCTTGCAGGATCCCCTCCCTACAGATGGTAAACTCTGGTTAGCATGAAAAGAAGTGGGGTGGGAACAGGAAACAGAGGCTCTGAAGTTCAGCATTACCTGTACCTTCTGCACGGGAAGAAAACTTGGCATGGTACTTCTATCAATACTTCTCCACTGAGAGAAGGAGAGGTGGGGAGGTGAAGTGGAGCTTTCCATATTAAATGGCACAAATCTGACATGAGTAGAGCTCTACTTGGGAACCAGCAGTCTGTGCTTTTTGTACTATGGGGTACTGCACTGCAAATATTCAGATCATTCTGCCTAATATTTCAGTGTTAAGCTAAATGAAGATGAAATGGAAAATTATTTATTAGATTTAATGAAAAAATAATAACAGACCATAAACAAACAAACAAACAAAAAAAGCAGAATTTTTTACTAATTCCAAAAATGAAGTTGAAATTAAGAGGGTTTTCTACAAGTAGTTAAATTTTGTCTCCTACCTCCCTTTTTTCTTTTTTTAACATGACATTTGATGTCGGATATGAATATGTTATTTACTTCTTAGATCATTCCTGATTTGTCATCTTTCATTTTATTTCCTGAAACATTATTCCATGTAAAGCCATCAAATCTACTCATTTTTATTTAAAAAATATTCTGTTATAGTCCATTATTGAATCAAGAATTTCAGTCCTAAAGTCACATGCTGTTCTATGATCAGTATGTATTGCAACTGCAGGAAAAAACCCCAATTCTTTCATGTACCTTGTTTTCTCTATAGTGTTCATTTGGAGAAATACATAAATATTAATAATGCATCATGGGGTAAAAATCAAACAGTCAATTAATTCATACATTTTGATTAGAGAAATTAGGGTATTGACATTTATATGGCTTGCTTCAAAAAACAGTTTTGAGTCTTGTAAACACAGAGTATCTTCAACTACATTCATGGTGTCTAAGAACCAAGGCTGATAATGCAGTTCAACTAAAATTAGATAATTTGGAAGCCAAATTATGAGTACAGCCTAAAAACAACTCATCTCTAGATAGCAAAGAGAGAGAAAGAAAGAGAGGGGGAGACAAAGTATTTCAGAAGTCAAGTCATCCCACTGCAAGACTGATATCTTTAATAGATGGAATGTATCACCTTCTCAGTGTCATTTACTGCTGAAGGCAGGGAGCCAGGATGACTGAGTGGATGTATGTGACTAGGTTTTACACTACTAATGATAGCTGAGATGAAGCTCGGCCCATTAGAATTAAAGTACAGAATATTGCATATGGGTAAAGAATGTGTACCCTGTAGTGACTACATCATAGGCAGAAAACAAAGTAGAATCAGTTAGAGAAGAAGAAAGGAAAATTGTATGAAGTTTTCTAAGTAATGCATTCACCAGGGATATGTGAAGAAGGAAATGTTAAAGAGCAATTAGTTAAACAGAGAGACAAGAAAGGTTAAGAATGCATATGGATTTCAATCAATTAATCACCCTTATGTGACTCATACAAGTTGGCACTGGAGATATTTCATGCTTCCTTTGACATTCACAGTGCCTCACTGAGGAGGGCTTTCAGCATAGCTGAAAAGATCTAAATTGGTTTACTGACATATATTCCCTCATCCTCGCTTCATTATGGTTCTGCATCTCTTACATTCCTATCAGATCATTGATCCGATCTAGCAGAAAGAATGGCTCTAGCAGAATATCCTTTGGTATCTGGCTACTAAGTACAGAATGTGGCTAGGAACACCACACTGATACATCTGCAGAGGGATCCGGACAGGATGGATTGATGGAAAAAAGTCAGTTGTATGAGTTGTGGAGCACAAGGCCAAGTGCTTGTCACAACATTCCCATGATTCACTACAGGCTTGGGGAAGAGTGACTGGAAATCTGCCTGATGGAAACCTGGAGGTGCTGGTCAACAGCGGATAAACATGAGCCAGAGTGCGTCCGGGTGGCCAAGAAGGATGGTGACATCCTGGCTTACAGAAATAGTGTGACCAGCAGGACTAGGGAAGTGATGATCCCGTTGTACCTGGAATCCAGTGTGCAATTCTGGGTTCCTCACTTCAAAAGAGACATTGAGGTGCTGGAACAAGTCCAGAGAAGGGCAACAGAGCTGGTGAAGTGTGGGGTATGCCCAGCCACTGTCCTGGAGGGACGTCTGCTGAGATAAGGAGATTGCTCAAATCTCCCAGCAGAACTCCCCTGGAAAGGCAACTGCTTCAGTTACGGCAAGAAGAAGACAGACACAGAATCCTCTGGGAGACCCTATGCAGATCCTTTGTAACCCATTGGCCCTTACCTTCTGACACCCACCCCCTGTATCCCTATAAAAGCTAGCCCTCTGCCCCTGTGAGGGCAGAGAGCTGCTCGTCCCTGGCTCCCCTTCGCCACCAATAAAGCTGCCTCGTGTGGAACAGCTACACGGGCCTCTTGTCTCTCTCTGGTCTGGCTTTCCAGCCTGGAGGCTGCCCTGCAGAGCTGAGCTGAAATCACGAGCTGACAATCACCAAAGAGCTGACAGCCTCTGCAAGGACCCTCCTGGCCAGCAGCTGAGGGAAGACATCAGGCCTCGGGAAGGTGATCTCTTTTGGGACCATCTCTCCGGACCGGTCACAGCTTCCTTGGTCAGAGCTACTGACCCCTCACCAGCTGTCATAGTCAAGGGTCTAGAGAATGAGTCTTACAAGGAGCAGCTGAGGCAGCTAGGGCTGCTTAGCCTGAAGAAAAGAAGGCTCAGGGGAGACCTTATTGCTATCCACAATTACCTGAAAGGTAATGAAGGGGGAGTTGGTCTCTTCTTCCAAGTTGCAAGCAATAGGATGAGAAGAAGTGGTGTCAAGTTGTACCAGGGGAGTTTTATGTTGGACAGTAGGAAAAAATTCTTCACTGAAAGGATTGTCAAACATTGGAACGGGCTGCCCAAGGAAGTGATCGAGTCACCATTCCCTGAGGTATTTAAAAGATGTAGCAGTTGCAGACATGGTTTAGTGGTGGGTTTAGTAGTGTTAGGTTTGCAGTAGGTCTCAATGGCCTTAAAGGCCTTTTACAACCTAAATTATTCTGGGATTCTACATCCTTTACAAACTAGATGTGGTTTCAGAGGATACCTGAGCTAATACTACTCCATCAGTGAAACAACGGAGCATTGATGTTTTCAAATGTTTCTTTGGATGCAGATGTCTAAATTTCAAATCCCTGAAGACATCAAAATAAAATTTCAAACCTTTCATTTTGTAGATAATTCACAGATTACTAGATACACATCTCTTCATAGTTTCCGTTTTCTTCAAAGTTTTGGGGTATTTGACTACTTTAAGGTATCAGGACATTAATATTTTGTCTTTTTATAACTTTGGTAAGTCTTTTAATTGAACTAGATCCTTGATGCTACCAAAGGTTCTGGGGTTGGGTTGTTTTTTTTTTTTCTGTTGTGAGGTTTCTGTAATAGCTATCATTGACTGGTTTAAAGATTTTTTTTTTTTTTTCTCTAAACTTTAGAAGAAAACTTCCTGGACAGATTTTGCAATGCCATTAACATAAGTCTGGTCCATTCTACTAGCCTCTTTATTTTTAACAATCAATTGTTATTATTGGTCTGTCAAATACACATTATAATACATGCAGTAGTATTTAGTTTAGCAATTTTCAGAGCAACAATCCCTTAACATCCCTGTCAGTGTCCAAGCAAGTTCTTTAGATATTCCACACAGGGAGGATTTAGTGTCTTAATACTAAAGGTACTTATTTAAATTTATTTGACATTACAAAAGATTTTATTAGAGTCAACAGAAGCGTAATATAATCATAACACAAGGACATGCAATTGGATTACAATACCAACCTGATTCTCATCAACAGTCTAAAATATGCTCACCATCATGTTACTGGTTGTCCCCAGTGGGAAGGAATACATGGGTGGAATACAGGTGAAGCCCATTGCTCTCTTCAAAGTTCATTTTGTTGGTTGCTCAGTTTTTATACTCCTTGTTGGACTCTGCTGTATATATTTGCCCCATGCTGGTCTGGCTTGGTCAGAGCGGAATTCACACTTTTTTTTTCCCCAAGTAATTCAGAGAAGGTTGTTTACACAGTTTGTCCACTCAATATGCCAGTTGATTCACTCAACTTATACAGCTATATATCTAAACCAAATCCTATGCCCTGGTCTCCTGGTCCCCTTAATGTTGTGATGTTTGTCTTCCTTTACAACAGTTGTGGTCACCCCCCTACATTCTTCCTTGAGCTTCATAGGTACGTCACTTGTGCTCAGGTGTTCCAAGGCAGAAATCATATGAAGAGCAGCTGAGGGAGCTCAGGTTGATTAGCTGGAGAAAAGGAGGCTCAGGGAGCACCTTATCACTCTACAGTTACCTGAAAAGGGGTTGTAGCAAGGTAGGGATCAGTCTCTTGTCCCAGGCAGCTTGTAACAGGACTAGAGAAAATGGCCTTAAACTGTGCCAGGAGAAGTTTAGATGGGATATTAGGAAAAAGTTTTTCACAGAAAGTGTTGTAAAGCATTGGAATGGGCTCTCCAGGGAGGGGGTGTAGTCACTGTACCTGGAGGTGTTCGAGATATGACTGGATGTGGCACTTAATGCCATGGTCTATTTAACAAGGTGAGGATCAGTCAAAGGTTGGTCAATGATTTTTAAGGTCTTTTCTAACCTAAATGATTCTGTGATTCTGAGCCTTCTTCCATTGTTTAGGATTTGGTTGGTCACATGACTACAAGTTGCCAAGTTTTATTTGATTTCAGGGTTTATAGTGAATAAACTGAATAGTCCTGATACATTCAAGATATTGATTGGTTTTCCAAAGCTGATTAATTAACAGACTACCAGAACTGAGCAGTAATAGACTAATTTCTGCTTCTCTGCACCATTTCCCAATATTCACCACCTTATTTCTGCAGAACATGAAGAACTAAAGAGTATGTATCTTTTAAAAGTGTTTATAAAGTGTTATAAAGAGACTTGAATGAATAATACCATAAAAAATTGTGATGCAAAGTTGTGATAAGGGACAATTAATTGTCTCAAATGTTAACATAATGTTTTTACTCAAACTAGTATCTGAGATTGTAGATTTATGTGCCAATAATGTGCTGTTTGTGTAAACTGTTTGGGCTGGATCTTGACAGGAACGATGACTATTTTCCCCATGGCTTTATTTCAGAGAGGAAACATTCAGTTCAGTAACTGCTGAGTGCTCAACTGCTCAGTCATGCTGTCTAGAAAATTCCATTTCTGTCAGGACATGTGTCAGTAACTGTCACAGCAATAAGTAGCTAGAGGGATAAAGAAACCAATGCTTTAAAAAAAAAACCCCACACAATTATCTTGTGAATTACTGTAATATATTTTTATTTATGTTTTTGCTGCTTCAGCTTTTTACTGCTATACCAAACTTTGTCATCAATTCTGACACTATCATAGTACTTCCAAAGAAAAGAGGATACTTCTTTCAAGACTGATACACAAAGAGAACATGCATGGAAGAATATGATTGTTATGGCTTTATGTTACTAATGACAAATAGTGTAAATGACATTTTATTTCCCACAATATTACATTTTCAGTAGGAAAGTTGGTTGAGTTGCTGCTAAAACTGGTATCACACAATTATAGAACGGTTTGGGTTGGAAGGAATTTACAGATCATCTACAGATCAACCCTCTCACTGATACAAAAATATCAGAATACAAGAGTTCAGCAGCGACAATCCATTGCAATATTTTAATCAATATGTTAAGTTCCTATACAGAGATAGCTGAAAAATTAATAAATTTTCATCAAAAGAAGTGAAAACATTTCTAGTTTATAGGATTATATTTGTACACAAGAATTTTCTCAGTCCTGTTTCTGTTGAAGTTCTTTGCTTACTGCTTGGCAGGCAACCTTTTTGTATTACTTAATATATTATTACCCTTTGCTCCAGACCCCATGCAATGATTATTAATTTTTGACAGCAGTCAGTTGCAGTGCATTCTTCCAAGAATGGTTTGATACGTAGATGTTAATAAAGTCCCCTGGTACAAAGGAATTTTTCATTGCCAATATGATTGCAAAGCAAAAGCTTCTAGATAGAAGTATTAAAAGTATGTATGCAAAGTTGTAGATTACAAAACGAAATGATTCATTCTTTGTTGCTGTACTCCTAGAATACATATTTTTTTATATTCTAGAATAGCGTAGAAGTATATATTGACTTTGCTGGCTGTCACTGACAGGAGATTAAAGTATCATTTCTCAGTCTGAAACTAACACAGAATTCCTTATTGTTTCAAGGAAAATAATACAACAAATACAAAAATAATTAACAAAAGGAGTTCTTATCTTTCTGTGCTCTTTTATTCATAGATAACAATAAAACTGTGATGCGCTTTATTTTGGGGCTTTTTTTTTTTTTTTCACTGATCCTTCCATTATAAGTCAGCAACATGCTGATAAGATTTTTAAGAAGTCCTATAACACTTTTCATCAACTTTTTTTACGGTCTGAGATACTCTGTGGTTTGACACTCATGGGCTTCATCTCATTGTCTATATCTGTTCAAAATATTGCTGAAGTAAGGGGCCAACGGGAAGACACTAGTCTGAACTCTTATTTTGACCAAATAAGACCTCAAACACTTTGCAGGTAAAGCCTACTTGAGTATTTCTGAGACAAAATGAGACTTTTAGAACACCTGCACAGCTGTGATTCATTAGATGATTCAGTTATGGGTTGGCAGAGCAAGAAGAGAAAAAATAATAATTGTATGAGCAGCTTATTTGAAAGCTCCAGACTACATCTGCCCTCTCTAATAGTTTGGGTGCATCTGGAAAAGAAGCAAAGAAGTGCAGATGAGCTATTAACAATTTTACTTTTACTTATTTGAAGAAGGATCTATCAGGTGATACTGCCTCAGATAACGGCCACTGATCAGCTTAAATAAGGAGAAATCCACTTGTCTGTAAAAGGTTGGTCGTGTTTGTTACCCATCTAAACTGAGATATGTGAATGTAGATACTCTGACCTCTCAGAGTGTCTTGTTCTCCTGAACTGCTGGTGCTGGTCACAACTAGAGCAGATGTCCTGATTTATATGAGTTCTGTGCAGTACCTCTGTGTTGTTGGAAAGACACCTTAAACTAAAACTTGATATCCTCATGTTGTACACATCCCACTTAATAACTAAATTTCAGACTTCATAGGGCTAATTATTTTCATTCTGATCTCAAAACTGCTGAACAGCCAGATTTCCCTGAGGCAAATTCCTAATCTGTTAACAATGAGAAGATAAATACCATTGCTTTTCTTTACAGGAACATGCTAAAATGCCATCTTTAAATCCATCTGAATTAAATGTTCCTGGAAGCACCTTCCTATTGCAATTTTCAAGCTAAAAGCTGTGTCCACACAGTACTTTTTGTCATTATTTTGTATTAATCTTACTTCTCATGAGAGAAACTCAGGGAATGCAAGAGAACAGTATCAGAAATAAAGATTCTGGCTCCACAGTTTCCAGTGGGGCCAAGATCTCAGGGAAGACTTTGAGCAAGAGAACACTTAGCAGTTTTCTTGCTTATTCTGTAGCTCTCTAGAAATAACAGTATATGTTTATCTATTCACATAGATAATAGAAACCATTCAAAGATCATCTCAAATCTCACAATTTCAAGCAAATATTCTACCTTATCAAATATCCTAGCTTTTCTTCATAAGGTTCTATTTTGGACCCACATTGACAAATGCACAGCTTTAAGCACTGCTGTAAAACTACTGTGCAGTGAATGTATCAGAGAAGGAGGCCATAATACATTCTCAGGCTGATTTGAACTGCGCACCTAGATTGCCTTTCTAAATTGCTAGGTCAGCTACATGGATTAATCAACTTATTTCAGTCAAACACTTCCACAAGATGGCAAACACTCTTTAAATTATTTCAGCTCATGTAACGATTTCCTTACTAAATCTCAGAAGGTTTCACTCAAAAGAAAAATAAGTTAGCAATTCTAAAGGAATAATAATTTCTGTTCAGTGAATAAAAAAATTATTAATAGCTGGGGGAATGACAATCTCTGCAGCTTCAGGAAGAAAATGATGTTTGTCATCATGGGGTTGAATAAAAGAAGAATAAATTGTTGCATCTGTTTAGCATCATGGAATTAAATCATACAAAAATAAGTGATTTATCAAGAACCAAGTCTCTAGCATAGTCAAATGTTGATTATATTCAATAACTTGATATTCAATAGGCTGTGCAAATTCTTTTGTCTTACTACCAAAGTTGACCAAGAATTGTCAAAGAGTTATGCTTTTTGGTCAAAAAATATGATTTAGTCAATTTTTTTTTTTTTTCAAGGGAATGCATTTTGATAAAATTTTCACCAGAAAAATCACATCACGTACACGAATGAATATCCTGTGATACAGCCTTATAGAAGAAGGGTGAATAGTACAATGGATCAAACATTCACTTAAGTCATAGTAAGTCTGGAGATTTTCCACATTTTCCAAATTTTAATAATTTTTGTAGGAGACAAAATGTCAGTTTTAACATTTCACCAGAATGGTACAGAGGTAGCCCAAGATGATCTGTGTGTTCTTTATAGCTGTTTGCAGCAGCGCAAGCACCTGCTGTTCTATCTGTGAGATCAGCAGGGGATCAAGCTGTACAGAGCATCTGTTTCTTACCTTTACCTTTTTTCCTCCATCTGCCTCTTAATCCAATAGAGGAATGACCTGGTGAAACTCTGTTATAGAAGCTCTCAGTGAGTCCCAAGGAATGTAGGAACATGTGAGTTACTGTTTCCATCTTTTTCCTCCCATTTCAACATTTCTAGCAGGTTTGCTCTTTGTAGAGCCATAGGGGGTGATATAGCCTTTTGTTATTTTTTAATGTTGTCACAAACTAGAATCAGATGTAGCTCCAAGAGTTAAAAAAAAAGCTACACTAAGTTTTTTCCCCAAAGCTGTTTGAATGGTTTTGTTTGGTGTTCATTGCAGGTAAAGTTAGTCTGTTTAATGTGTAAGGTTTCACCTTGGCATAAACATATCTGAAATGGAAACAACTTTAAAAAATTCAAGGTTTTTCTCCTGTGGAGACTTGGACAGTAGCAACATGCCTGGTCAGGAAAAATAATTAGATTTTTAAAAATCAGAGCTTTATAATTAGAGCACAGTTAAACTAAACACTTCTGATGTGGATCTGAAGTGGTCAGGTGTTTGGACTGGATGATTGGTGTATGTCCCTTCCAACTGAAATATTCTGTATTCTATTCTATTGATGTACCCTGATGATATCAAAGACTACTTACTGCCTGAATAGAACAACAAAAAGGAAAAAATGTATTCATTTCAACCAAAAAAATTTTAATTTTTTCAAGTTCAAGGTTTAAATGTTGAATTTGGAATTGTTATTTTGTTTCAGTTATTTTTTAATGTGAGTAGAAATGAAAAAAAATGCTCTAGTTCTAAAATGCCGGCTTTATGTCATTTCAAGACTGATTAATAAAACATTTTTTCACCTTACTTACATTACATACATGATGGACACCACTTTACCTTCTCTCACCTCTCCTTTATGTTTTTAATGGCCTGAAAAAAAAGTTCTCCTCTTTAAAATGAAAAAAAAGTTTCTTCCTGTTATGAGGACATGGACCCCAAATAGCTGTTTTACTAGGGTTCCAGAATTTTTCCTAGTTTAAGAAAAAAATTGTTTCATTTCCTACATCTATTGAGCATTTAGCTGTGTTACTTATGTTAAGATTAACAATAATAAAATTATGCTATCAGTTGCATAGGTAACAGATATTTTTCTGAGTATACAGTATAGCAAAATGCATACAAAGATAAAGGTACTCAATTCTAGGAGGCTACATGAATAGTTGCCTGTTTCACCTTGTCTTATTGTATATAGGCTTACCAGTTTAGCACATTTTGCTTTGCATGCCTTTTCTAAGCTTTTAAAATCTTTTTTTTTTTTTTTTTTTTTTGTTCTATTAAGAGATGTTTATATGTTTCTGGAAAAAAAAAAAAAAAAAAAAAGAAAAGCCTACAACAAACAGCAAAAAACAGCATTCCAAGCAAACTGATAATTTCACCCATGAAATTTGTTTTAAAGTTTGTAAATCTTTAAAATCTTTAAACAAACTGATTCAGATAATGAAGACAGACCTATTCACATATGCCTGTTTAAATGTGTTCATTTTATCTTGGTAGACAAGTTTAATTAGTTTTAACCATGTGAAGGTTTCACGGAATCAGAGGAAGGCCTGAGTTGGAAGGGACTTTAAAGATCATCTAGTTTCCCTTGCCATGGGCAGGGATGCCACCCACTAGATCAGATTGATCAGGGCCCCATCCAGCCTGTCCTCAAACACTTCCAGGGATGGGATATGCACAACTTCTCTGTGCCCCACCAGCTTCACAGTAAAGGATATCTTTCTAGATCTAATCTAAATCTCTCCTCCAGTAGTTTAAACCCCTTGCCTATCAATATCTGTCCTCGTAAAATATCTCTCCCTCTTTTTTATAAGCACCCTTTCTTATGAGCACTGGATGACCACTGCTAGATCTCCCTGGAGCCTTCTCTTCTCCTGGCTGAACAACCCCAGGTGTCTCAGTCTGTCTTCATATGAGAGGTGCTCCAGACCTCTGATCATCTTAAATTTTTGGATCCAGGTGTGACCCAAAATTTTTCAATTACAGCAGAGAAAGTAACAACTGAATCTGATTGGTAAGATAACCTTTTTTATTCCCTGAATGCACAGGATTAATTTTATATCAGTGGTGCCCTTCTCAGTGAATTACAATGGTGATAGTATTTGGCCACAATCCTGAATCCAAATATATGGGATATATGTATATACAGTTTATTTTCTGTGTTGTGTATTCTAAGTAACTATTAAGTTACCCATAATGGGAATATGATCCACCACTAATCACAGAATGACATGCCAACATATGAGAAACTGGGAAAATCCAGAAAAAGAAAATACCTTTTAAAGGTTTAAAGACTTCCCAACCAACTTTAAGTCTAGCTAGCACCTGCTTTTTCAGTAATTTATACGGCTGCAAAATTTCCTTTATGTTTGACTACAGAACATAAGATTGACTGTAGTCAGTGTCTAAAATTGGCAACTTAATAAGAATAGCAAAACACGGTATTATGTTTATTTTATCCTAAAATGTTTTCTAAAAATTTAAGTCTCATTGGCATAGATCTGAATTGTTAAATGACTAAGTGAAGCATCTTGGTAACTTGACTAAAGAAATACCAATATATACTAAAAAAAAAAGAAAAGTTGGTAGAAGCTTATACTAAGGTACTGGAGGGGTATATGGTAGATCCATCTCTCAGTAATATTTTCACTGAGGAAAAAGAAGAAAAGGAGGATTTTTAATCTACATCAGAGAAAAATTGTGGGCATTAAGGAAGTCAGGATGACCGAAAGCAGACAGAATATAACAACTATCTTGGAAAAGATAAGCTACTGAAGAAGAATAGGCCTAAACCAGACCTTTTCTGATAGATAAATTGTTGTCCTATTTTTGGTATCTGGAAATCTCATGAAGAAATAATTCCTGAGGTTTCCGATAAAATACTTACATGTGATTGCATTGAGGTATAAAATATTGTTCGCCATATATTTGTTCTATATATGGTTATATTCAGCTAGAGCTGGTGAGGTTATTTTTCAGATGGTTTTAATCAAGAAAAATACCTTTCTGAATGGAACTGAATGGTTGTTTGGGAACATGCAGATTTTGTCAGAAACACCAACGAAAATCATAAATGCTGATAGCCTGACCAAGCAGCCAGCTGCTAGTTAATCTGATTTTCTGCCACTGTGCTCAGCCATTATCTTGCCAATTGGACCCCAGGATGGTGGGTTGGCTAGAAATGAGGAAGAATGCTTGGCTTCTCATCTTGCCTCATACCCAGCTGTCCCCCTTGGCTAGTGTAAAAGCTGGCTAACTCCTCAAGTTACCACCTGCCCAGACAGCTTTTCTGAGCAGTCCAAAGGGCTCCTTAAACTGCGCTGCTCTTCTGGATCCTCAGTAGCCTGGACTCCTTGTTAGTCACCCAGTTATCTTGCTAAGTAAGGGAAAGGGCTCTGTTTCTCATCTGTCCCTAAAGTGTCTGTTTTCCCACAAGATGGAAAATTGTACTTATGTTTGGTTGAGTATCTGGCCTGTCATTTGTCTAACTCTCCAGCTATCTAGGTGGGGAAAGCTGGGATGTTAGGCATTGAAAGAGATTGTTCAATTTCACTGGGAGTTCTGAAACACTGGCATGTTTCTTTCCTGAGTAATGAAAAAAAAAAATTGGCATGTAGAATTTCCTATAAAGTAGATGTGCATTATAAGTTTTTCTTTCTAATATCTATAGTATATGTTATTACAGAATCACAGAATGGATAAGGTTAGCAGTGGAATGACAGTAGGACACATCATCCAACCTTCCTGCTCAAGCAGGGACATCCTAGATCACACTGCAGTGGACTGTGTCCAAATGATTCTTGAATGTATCCAGATGATTCTTGATTATCTCCAGTGAGGAAGACCCCCTAACCTCTCTGGGAAATCTGTTCCAGTGCTCGGTCACCTGCACAGAAAATAAGTTCTCCCTCATGTTCAGGTGAAACTTCCTGTGCATCACTTTCTGCCCATTGCCTCTTGTCCTATTGCTTGGCACCACTGAGCAGAACCTGGCTCCATCCTCTTTGACACGCTCCCTTCAGATACCTATACACATTGTTGAGGTCCCCTCTCAGTCATCTATTCTGGAGGTTGAACCTGCCCAAAATATATATGTATGCATACATAAAGTACAAAAAATAATAAAAAATAAAATCTATTTTTTCATCAATATAGATATGGTAAGATATAAAAAGTAAGTTCTTGTCAAGCAATACATTAGACTAACATCAATAATAGAGAAAATATTCTATACATTTATTATTTCATTATTAATTAAAAATAGGATTAATACAGTGATTATGAGCTATTCACAATGATATGTGAAGTATTATTTATCAAAATGGTCATAAACTGCAAAGTTAATGCAGTATTCCTGATGCTGCAAAATATTTTAAAGTACTTGTGCTCAACTAAAAGGTAATCTGTTCATTGAGATAAAATGTAATTTTCAAAATAAAGGGCTGTTTACTTTGGAAATAAAATACTTTGCTCATTCGATGAATTTTTCAATTCATTCTTCAATCCTGTTGATGACATTCCTCTTCAAATACATGCATTTTATACATTTCTGCTAAGGAGCGCTGGCTACATATTTTTTATGTGTTATATTTACCATTTGCCATTAATTTTCTCTCTTACTAATGCAGAAAAGATGGAACATAGGTTTCCTGTGACCTTCTATGAATAGTGCAGATGTTGAGGAGTCTCCACTGGCTGAAGTTCTATGGGTGCCAGTTTTCATTTCTCTTTCACCCTCCTTCATTCCACTCAAAACTAGTGTAACAGAGTCAGTGTTAAGAATACAGAAAAATAGTGCATATATAGCACATATTTTTATATAGCTATATTCAAAAAAAGCGAAATGTACAGAAATGAATACAATTAATTCTGTAAAATACTTAGAGAACTATGTGAAAAGACCTAAAGAATCAAACACTGAATTTGTGTCATAATCTACTGAAAAGTATAGAACAGTATTGAAACACAAAGTTTTGGTACATAAAAAGTGTAAACATCTAAGAAAATTTTCTCCTTCTCTCCTTCTCTCTCCTTCCAAATGAAGGAAAGATAAATTTTCTCAAAATCATTGTTATAGGAATAATTTTCCAGTACACTACTGGCAAAGGCTTTAAGACTCCTCTGTAATTTTAAAATTTGGATTTCTATTCCTCAGTATACATATAGGAACTGTTACTGAGGAGTCACATTACTGGAGGAAATTCGCACACCATGTCTTTAAACAAAAAGTATGTGGCTGATGTTAACAGATGTTAACAGATTAGTGAGAGATGCCTCTGCCCGAATTAAGGTGCAAACAAGACCATATGCTGAAGTCAACACTATGGATTTAACAATGAATTTGAGAGAGAGAGAGAGAGCAGCAGACAGTAATCACCCATGAATTCAGCAGCATCCTGTTGGTCCTTCTTCACCCTCGGCTTCTCAGTGGTAGAGGTTCTAAGGTCATGCAAAACTTTTCACTATTTTTATTTTTATTTCATATCTTAGCAAACAAAGGAATTAATGCTCAGTGGCTATCCAGATCTCTCATGCTATTGGTTAAATGATTCCCCAACTTCTAATACTGATTAGTCTGATTGCTCAGTCTTACTCTTACTTTGAGACAGTGGGTCTGCTGGGTTGGTGGGCCATGAGTCAGGGGTTATGATCTCCCCCTGATAGAATTACCTTTTTCCCAGTAGGAGCTGATTCAGCACAGTTAACATCCAGACAGTAGTACCACCTCTATCTTATCTCAAGTTCCTGCTGTGGGGGCTTAATTTACAGTCCAAGTTCCAGGTATCTACTGAGGTGTATTTGAGGGGGCTTCAGTGGTCATTTGTGTTCACAGATGGCATCTGTCTCATAACTTGGGGTGGTCTTTGTTTGACTGGTGAAAGGTGTAGGAGCAGTTGCTTCTTCACACTGTTTGACAAGATGGGAATTTTTGTCTGCGTGTGTTAACCAGGATGTGCTAACCAGATCTTGACCACAGCAGGCCTGGAGTTACCTCTATTCTGTCTCTCCTTTCTGTGCTTATCTTATGGCAAAATCCTTCTGTGGCTTTAACAGTGTTTGAGACAGACAACAGATGTTGCAAATTTTATTCAGTGAATATTTGCTAACTCCTAACACCAGATAATTGATATTAGTGCCTTACAACATCAGTCACTTCTGTGCTAAGTTTTCCAGATGTGAAACTCGTATTGGGTAATGGAGAATTAAGAAGAAAAAAAAGAAACAACTACATAAAAAGAAATTTGAGATAGATTTTAAAAATATAATATAGAGACTGCAAATTGCATATTAAAAGAACTATTAACTGCATCCATTGCAATAACTCAAATGAAGTACTTTGTTTCTGCTAGCTCCACTAAAGTAACTGAATAGTTCTGGGTTTGTGTTTTATGTGCAGCTGAACACTGAAATGTTTTTAGAACACCTGCTTTTGGATTCCAGGAAGAATGACTATCTGAGCTATAATGCTTTCCTGTGTAATGCAACCCCAACCAATTTACTTTCTAAAAGTAGTTTGATTTTTCTCTTACTGTAGTGCTATCAGATAGCAACATGCTCTCTGGGGACTCCATTCATGCTGAGATTGCACCAAACAGTGATTGCACTGCTGAATCAGTCTGTAATCAATCTTGCATCCTACAGATCTCCTTTAGTATTTTTGCTGTGATCACTGTCTAATGGGGAACATAACATGTTTAAGAATAATGAAACTTCAATCTAATTGTATCTTTGCTGGAGAGTCTCTAGGCATCCTTTTGCAGCCTCTAATGAAATGACTCTAAGAGCGTATGTTTAGCCACATGGCCTATAGAAAGGATATGCAGTTTGTAAGTTTTCTCCCTAGTGTGAGTATATATGTTCACTGTCAGTAAGTTATTTGACACATTTCTAATCTTTGTGCACTTATTTCTCTCACTTCTACAATAGTCACAATTTCTAATTAATAGTATTTTATTCTGTCTTATATAAGGGGAACTTCTATTGTTCTTTTGCGCTGTTTTGTACTTTAGTACTGTTCAATGAGTGCATTAACAACTTTTTTTCAGAGCATATTCATTGCATAATGAAAGTGAAAAATAATTCCAAAAAGCATTCATAGATCTCTAAGCCATAACAACCTTTCAATTAACCATATATGTTTTGATTCCTGTTATTCATTATTTTTGATACATTTCCTACTTTGGCAAAATATTAGATGACTAAAAAAAATGAGTGATAAAGTAGGTAGTTAAATGTGTGTCAAAAGCTTTTATTAATTCTGATTCCTTTTATAATAAGTCATAAATGACATGTGAATTTCCAAACAAGTCATATGGTATTCAGTTCAGTAACAACATGTGCACCATAACAAAAGGGAAGATAACCAAACTTTAATCAATATTCTCTTAATTTTCAGTAATGGTTATATTGTATTGCCAATTTAGAGTAAAGAAGAAATATAGTTTAAAAGAGACTATATAAAAAGTAGTTCCTCTTTTTCTCTTTGCTGAAAATGCAGTATAACTGTGTTCAAAGTAGACAGTTCTCAATGCCTTTGGGTTTTTTAGTGTGTTTTGTTGTTGTTGCAATAGGTCTTTGAGAGACTTCTTGTTACGATTTACAATAACAAGTTATTTTTTTTATGTCCCATCAGTTTTTGCTTCTTCTTTCTGATATTGACTGCTCCCAAACCTGATTTTTTTTCTTACTTCTGATAGTTCAGAAAGTACATATCACCGATGGTAAAATGTCAGGAAACATATACGCATTTATAGTCTTGTTAATGGAAAATGTACAAAGACAAAACTTTTAAGGTGAGTGAAAAAACAAATTCCCTTTTTCATGCTTGATGTCTGCAGTTGGTGGGAAAACATTTCCCTTCAAAGCCAACATTTCCAATGAACCTTTGAGATATCTGACTTTTTCATTCTTCCAGCAGTTTACTGATGTTTAATTTTACTGTGTATAAACCTCCAGAGCTAGTCTGTCTAACTATATATGGATGCTTGAGGACATCTCACATCTGAAAAATTTGAGCACAGCACTAAAAATATTGAGCTCTTCTCTGCTCTAAAACAGGTCAGTGGAATTTTGTTGATTTTACAAGCAGAAGATCTCAGAATAAATTGCTGAAATTAGTAATAAAGAAAACATTTTGCATGTTTGTGACTTGAAAGAAATACCATCTGTACCAGTAAATTGCTTTCCACGAGGTTTTATCAACTTTGCATAGCCACTTGAGACAGTCTATTTCAAACATTCTGAAAAAACAAGTTGACTTCAAGTTGATTATTAGAAGCTGCAGTAATGGTGCATTTTTTTTGACATGCATTTGTTTGAAAAATTTTAAATCTGAAATATTTTTCTGTGAAAACACAGACTAATAAAGCACAAATGTATACATATAGATATGAATATGTACATACATTTGTATTTTTATATATATACATACATATTCATGCTTTTTCCCTCTCTATTGCTTGGCAAACATGACTAATCCTTTTGTAAGTAACTCATAGAATCCTAGAATGTTTTGGAAGGGACTTTAAAAATCATTTAGTTCCAACTCCCCTGCCCTGGGCAGGGACACCTTTCATTAGACTGGGCTAATCCAGCCTGTCCTCAAGCACTTCCAGGGGTGGGGCACACAAAACTTCTCTGGGCAACCTGTTGCAGTGTCATATCACCCTCACTGTAAAATTTTCATCCTCTGTTCAATCTAAATCTACCCTCTTTCAGTTTGAAACTGTTGACCCTTGACCTGTCACCGCAGGCCCTACTAAAACATCTCTCTACATCTTCCTTCAAGCCCCCCTCACGTATGGAAAGGCCTCTATAAGGTCTCCAAGAAGACTTTTCTTCTCCAAATGGAAGAATGTAAACACTTTCAGACTTTTATTTACAGTTCCCTATATGTATCTTCCTGACATTTCCAATTTTTTATACCTTCATCATCTTCCCTCTGACACTGATTAATGTATGTCAGTTCCTGTGATTTGGATGATGTTGAGCAGTTTACAGACAGTACCCACTCTAACTCACCCTCCTCAACAACACAAGAATGCAGAAGCTCATGGTTCAAGATAAAGACAAGGAGATGGTTTACTATTTCTGTTACAGACAAAACACAAAACTTGAAGAATTTAAGGCAAATTAAGGTAGATTTTGACGCTAAGACACAACCCCAAATTTAAAATAATAAATTTCCTTGCCTTGTTTGCCCAGGCTTAACTTTATTTTGAACATGTCTAACACTCCTCTTGTCATTTGCTCCTGGTATAGAGTACTTTGATCAGTTCTATGCTCTGTCTCTGAGTAATGTTCATGTAGCAGTGATGTAAATGAATACAGACCACTTGTATGGTGATCATATGCTCTGAATCAAGACTAAAATATGTACTGAAAATTTTATTTGTTCAGATCACTATGTAGTTTAGGAAGAGTGCTATTTACTACTTAGTATCTGTAATTAATTTAAACATGCTGTATATTGTATGAAAATTAGTATTTTAAATAAATACTGATAGGACAGCACTGCGATTTTATTCAGCTTCTTTTCTAGCTAAATATCTAATTAAAATGCTTTACTACACTATAATATCCTCTCATGTCCTCCTCTCCATCTAATTTCAGAGACAGTGCTGAATTTTCTAAGAGTTGTGCCATAAAGTATTTCCCTATAGCAGGGCATTCTTTTTAATAGCTCTGCATATGTTTTATGCTGTTTAAGTAAGGGATTAAAAATTTCCTTCTGCAATAGTAAGAAATATTTTTTTTTTTATTGAGCATCTGTGTTATATATTTTTTGGGAAAAAGGACAAAAATGTCCCCCCAAAATCTCCTACTTTTAATAAACCCATTGATAGTCAGTTTCTCTGGTTCTTTTAATATTAAAATGTTATTGCAATTTCCCTCATGTTGTAACATAAGGGAAATGTACTGATATTATTAATGCTCTGTAATACAATATGTAATTTTTGTACACTGCATTCCTTCAGTTCAGTTATATTGACTTCTAGTTTATAACACACTTTTCACAGTTCTTTTTTAAGTCTTGTTATCTAAAAATACAGAAAAGAAGTCCCCCTGCCCCCCATCAAAAATCACAAAGAGGATATTTCTTTTTCAGCTTACACTAACGGATGAATTCATGCCTTTGAAAGCGAACTTTCTTTCTCTCTGTGTCCCTCAGTGCATTATTTGAATCTCTTACTTAATTGAAACCATTCAGATGCACTAAGTTACACTTCCATCTGAATCAGTATAATTGAATGCTACAAAAGATTGCTCTCTGATGAAACCATTTCATTTTTTACTGTAACGCATTTAACATTTCAATGCAACCGCAATATCTCATTTACTATATGCCTGAGCACTGGAAAGGTTGGGGTTTTTTAGTTTGTTTTTGTTTTTCCTACTTATAGCAAAGCTGGATAGTAAAAAGTTTAGAGTCCTTTACAAGATATTAATGTTATCTATTCACAGTGAAAACGTGGAATAATTTCAGAAAAAAATTTAAAATTCTAAATACAGCCTTCTGTCTTGCTTTTTCTAAACTAATTGACAGTATAATACATGCCTTGTTCCTGGAAATTACATAAAAGGATTGCTCTTCCAGTTAGGTGCAATTTCCTCATTGTTTCAATTTATTATGAAATCTTAGTATAAAAATCAGTGCTCTTCATAAAGTTATTAATCTGCAGTGTAATCACAACCTTTGAACCTGACAAAGGACCTCACAGGGGACACAGAAGCCAACATTTCTCCTGACTACAGCTGCTTGACTTCTTTCATTTTCTTTCACAACTCTTGTGTCCATTAGTGGTACGAGAGTCAACCGTGACAGAGCTATAAACAGCTGAAATATTTTAAACTGTAACTAGCAGGAAGATTTTTAGCAGGTTCTTCTGGAACACCATAATTTAATTACGTTACACTGCATATTGAAGAAAATATATCTAAAAGAGCAGTATGACTTTTCTGATCTGAGACCTGATATCATTGTAATGCTCATTATGTGTTAAGCTATCTAAACATAAAATTAGAAATTCAGAATTGAAGTGCATGAAAAGAGAAGCTATATATACTATATATTTCATTCTAGAAACACTTCATTCTAAAAATAAAATATGGGAATTCACCCTCTAGAAGAATTATGTAGAAACTTATTTTCTGAAAATTCAGGAAACGCTTATTTTATTTTACTTTCATACTCTACGTTGTTTGGGTTTTTTTGCATTAAAATAAATCCTTTTTCTTTATAAATTAGATATTACAAAATAACATTCTGGATTCGTGGTTTTTTTGAAAAAGGGGATTAAATATTTTTTAGTCTTTTATTTCTTAACTTTGCTATTAATAGTCTGATCAAACCATAATTCCCTTGCAGTGCGAAGGAGTAAAAGTCTGAAAAAGACAAAATGGTACTTGGATCTGTTATATAATTTATCAGAATTTTTTGGTGATTTGACTGTTTCAGTTAAAAAGTATGTCCAATAGAAGGTAAAAAAAATGAACTATTAAAGGTCGGTGAAAGATAATATTTTTAAACACACCACAAAAACAAAGCAAGAAGGAATTCTCAAAGTCTAATTATGGTTAAAATCACGTGAGAAAATTATGGTAAGAAATTCTTTTCTCAGCAACAGTCATCTTGAGTCAGTACTCATCTACAAAGAAAATCATAGTCACAGGATGTTGAGGAATATAGTTTTGTCAGGATGAGACTCTTAATCTTTTGCTTTTTGATCTTCTTAAACAAACAAATCCTCCAAAAACACATAGTAAAATTACTTCAGCAGTGTTTATTTCTTAAAAGACAACTCGTAGGAATAGAACTGATAAGCACAGTTCACTGGGGTTTTTAGTCCAAAATCCTAAGAGGTGGTGGGTTTTTTTCAGAAGCTATTTTAACAGTTCTAGTATTTAGCAACAGATTAGAAGGCAAAACATAAGTTTAATAAGCATTTCATTTTGGTGTTTCAGTGTTTGTCTTCATGAACATCAAAGATTTTTGTAAGAAGTCTTTGTTTTACTGAAATTGTCGATGACTAAGGTGCCAGTATTGAGTCTTTACACACTAATTTTGTCAACTAGGCAATAGTGCACAAGAAACAAAATTAAGGTAGCTTCTGACCTTGCAGCTGCAAATTTAACTACTTGAGAAGTTCATAAACTTGATTAAGCTTGAGAATCATAGAGGGTTTTTTTGATCTTTGTGTAGTCATCAAGTAGGAACTGATAATAAGCTTGTTAATTTGTGGGATGAGTTGTTCAGTCACGTTGCTTGTGTAATTTTAACATGTAGACCATTAGCCTGAAAGTACTATGAATTTATGGTTATGAAAAACTTTCCAAAAAAAATCTTCATTTTGCTCAATTTGTAGTCTTTCTCTTATACACGAATATTTATTTTACTTTTTGCAGTCCCACATCATTACTTCTCCACGTACTTTCATGTTCATTACTGTATAATCAAATGTATATTTACATTACTAGTTTGTTTTTCCATAAGTACTTACCCTGAAAATCAAATTGATTTGTAAACCTTGGGATTCTACTGGTGTCTTCTGTATTTTTTTCTTACCACTTAGTGTATACTATGTTTTCCAGATATATTTCCAGCCATAAATTTTTAAGTTGATTCATGCATCTTTTGACTTTGCTTTTATTTTTTGACATCATACTCAAATCTGATTAATTTTCCTTTCTTTAAGATACGACAGTAATTCTGATCTTAACTTTTACAGTTAAACGAAAGTATCTTTTTATTTCTCAGATCAGCACTGTGCCCAACAATATGTTCCCTCTGGCATTTTCAATCCATATGTCAAAGATTGTTTCAGAGTAATTAATCTGAGATTTAACAGAGAGGAACAGATTAATGTACTGATATATTCCAAAATGCTGCAATTTATAGACTATAGGTTTTAACTATCTATCTCTACAAGAACTGTAAATGATTTTTTATTAATTACACAATTAAAATATCTTATCGATGCACTAATGCTGGTCGAATAACTTATCAGGAAATGCCAATAGTTACAATAATGTAGGACAGCTACCAAGTACTTCTGCAGTACAGATACCATGGTTCTGACATTTTGCACAATGTGATCAAAGCTTTTGTAGTTATTGCAGAAAAGATTTTAAACAATTAGTCTGTTAGGAGGATATGGGCAAAAACAGTCCCAGATTTTCATAGCTTAGATATAAATCACAGAAATAAAAATTAATATTAATGAGGACTAGATTAATGCATTTGCTGCTGTTAATGATTATGGTGTATTTGTGCAGAATACCGTTCATTTATCTTATACGGGCATGACTGCTACAAAAATCAAATGTTAATGTATTTTAAACAGTTGCTTCAAATAATTATGATTCATTAATAAAAGAAATATACATATTTATTTAGTCCTTTCCCTCATATTCTTTGGAATGTGCAATAATTGCATTCATTTTTCTAAATATACTACTAAGAATTAAAATGTTGCATTTCTTTGATTAGAACCACCACTGCAGTTACATGTTAGTTTTGGCTGAAAACCAGTGCACAAATGCAGTGTTACCCTAGACTTCCAAATTCTGTTCCCTAGAGCTTTTGGCTTCACCTCACAGGGGTTACAAAACCACTTCTTTAAGAGCAGGTAGCAAAGATCAGGAAGAAACCCTTGTGTTGCCTAATGCAGACACTGTTTACAGGAACTATTAGAGAGTGTCATCCACAGTAACACCAAGAGAGTTAGGAAATAAATAGGTTTAACTGAACAAAGAAGATTGTAGGTTGCAAAAGATGGGTTTGTGTTTGATTACCATCTGTACCTTTTGAAGAAGAACCTATATATTATGAGAGATTGTGTGCTTTTTTGGTGAATAAGAAACATAAATGGAAGCAAAGATCTCTTTTCTAACTTCTAAAGAGAAGGAAAATTCAACTACCACCTGGTGCCAACAAGAAAGTCATCTGTTCCTTAGGCAGTATTTCATAACAAAGAGGTCTTGGTGCCCTAGTTGGAGGCTGTTCTTGATCTGAATTTCCAGTCATGTATCTATGCCCTTTGCTGGATTTCAGACACATTCCTGGATAAACTGTCTCTGGGATCAACTGATTCCGAAAATGACATGTCTTAGAAGTAAAAATGTGGAAAACCAACTTTATTCCCAATAGCAACTAAGAATAGTAAATACTAATTTCACCTGAGCCACTTCAGAGATATTTTGTTTACCATGTATTTATTTATTGATAGCATTAAAAAGAATAAGAATTACTTTGGGAAAACACATAATATGCAAGCATTTTTCACACAAAAATTATGTCAAGAAATTTGAAAGGAATTTGTACATAAGAGTACACTTCCACATTCAGATGATAAATGCTGGTCTTTAAAGATGTACCTTTACAATATATATTATTGAAGGATACCTCCCACTACAGAAAAGGGAAATGTTCTCTACACATACCCCAAATTTTATATATATAGTGATGGATACATTTTGTGTTTGACTCTTAACCCTTTATAGGAACAGCAGTTTAAGTTGTTGACCGTATTTAGACCTTTCATTGTTGCATGAAAATTTTCTCTCAGGCTACTGAGCTACAGCCCAGTGCTTTCATCTGAAGAGCCCTGAGAGAAAGCATAGTTTGTGAGTATTCCCAACTGGTTCTTCTTTTGCACAGATGTAGAACCACACAAGACAGAAAACAAATGAATAAACAAGCTAAAACAACAGAAACAAACAACCTCTCCAAAAAAAACCAAAACCAACAATGTCTAACTACAGTAACCTTTTTGCAAAACTATAGAATTGCATTACATTTTGGTGTGAGCATGCTTTATGGAAAACCAAACACATTTGTTCTTAGCAATTCCAAGCTTTTGGGGTTTTTTAATAAACTATGATCCATTCAGAGGATTTTTAATTTTTTCATAGGTGAAAAAAAAGTTTTCTTTGACTGGGAATCTCCTTTCCAAGGATGATAAGAGACCTTATTTTCACTTTCCAGAATTTCTGAACCTAAAGGAATTGATATACTTTTCATTAAGGGATAAAGGTTACTTTTTCTCAAAAAAATTAGAACATAATTCTAATAAGTAACTATTTTCCAGTTTATCTTGCATGGGACAGAAACAGGTTTCCAACATCACATTTATTGCAAAGTTTAAAGTGGAAAAAAGGGATGTATTGCAATTAATTTTTTAAGAATTGCCTTCCCTATTTCTAAATCTTAATTCTTGGTGAAATAAAGTGATATTTCTTAAACCAGAGCAAAGAATGTTTTTAGATGAAATTCCTTACCCCACATAATAAAGTAAATCAGACCAACATGTCATAACATACTTTTTATGTTATAAAATCCATAAACTCAGGGAAAAAATAAAACAGAAAAAGAAAGAAAAAAAAAAAGTCATAAGGCTAAAATTTTTAATGCTATTGAACTCTTAATTTAAACATGCAGGTATAAAGAAGGTAATTAGAAACTATAGAGAACTTCAAGTGTGCCTAGGTTTGTCACTGTTTCTCTGTCCTTGCCTCAATTTTTCTGTTATGAACATTTTTTGTCCTTTCCACTTCTCTATTTTTTGATAATTTTTAAACTAGTATTTTCTCAGTCCAGTTTTTTTAGAAATTCTTCTAAAATAATATATATTTCTGCACTCTTCTAAAAGAAACGTGAACCAAGTACTAATAAAAGTCCAATGTGATTTCAGCAGATGCATGCACAAAACTGGATGTCATAACAGAGTTTCTTTTCCTACGTCAAATCTCCTCTCCAGACATAAAATCTTGGCATAGCCATAATAAACACCGGTAATTTTTATTATAAGTTTATTTGGTTTGTTCTTGTCTATTGTAATAAAATACGGGAAAAGAAAGTGTTCCAGATATGCTTTTGGCTTAAGCTAAAATCTTGCTTTATCACACTGGGTACAAAGCACTCACTTTGACACCTGGAGATGGTTTTATTCACAGTGGTGCCTTGTCTCATAAAATTAATTGCTCAGACATGTTCTGTAGTACACTAAGCAAATCCTTGATGGCTTCTAGAGGCTTTACAATAGCCTAGGAAATGTCATACTCTGCTGTGGTATATTACAGTTGTAATAGTAGTGTCAGTAGTAATAGAACTATAGCTGTAGTCATTATAATCAAACTGTAAAGATAATGACACTGTAGAAATATATTTTCCTTCTCCCCAAGGATAGTTTCAGAGGACTGTTCTACAAAGGTCTCTATGGACGTGTCTGAAATGACTGGTGAGCTTCCTCCTATAAAATATTGTGACTATCACAGCACAGAGCTGTACACTTACCAAGGACTTTTGGAATCAGTTTCCTTAAGATGTCTGTAGCCTCTACAAGAAGACAAAAGTTCAAGCACAACATTGTTTAAGGGAGGAGTCAACAAGGCTGAAATAAAAAGCCCAACAAAACATGATTTTAATGGATGCCCACACAGGCTAGAAATTAAAACTTTAAAAATCCATCTCCCCAAAACAAAGAACTTCCCATTCTAGCATGGGTTGAATCAAGTAATTGTCTGATGTTTTAACTACAATATTTGAAGCAGACTCAGTACAGAACACTCTCCTAAGTAGTTTTGCACTTTTTCTTCCAAACTTACATTTATGCAGTGCACAATCTTTTTTTTTTCTTCAAAAAGACAGGCTTGAATACATAAAGATAGGTGAGTGATTTTGTGAAAGCCTATGAGATGAGGTTCACAAAGACTCTCAGGCATGAAAATGATCAGTCTCGTAATGATTAATTCTTTGCCTGGCTCGGCAAATTCTCAAAGCTGGTTATGGACACTTAGGTTTCCAGCTGTCACAGAAATCTTACCATTTTTTACATGCACAGTGAAACAACTTCAACAAGAATGATGAAGAACGCTTTTTTTCTTCAGCCTCACCTATTTGTGATTAACTGCTTTTTTAGGAGATGTGCACTGATATCCTTTCAGACCAAAAAGAATCTCAAAGTTCAAACTGTTGAGTAAATAGCTGTTGATTTAGCATAGTCAGATAGTTTCTATCCTTTCTATTCATGTCCTGGAAGCAAAGAGGTATGTATTTTGCAGCAGGCATTTGGCATGACATGACCTCATTTTTATTTAAGCCAATGAATCTTAGTTGGCTTTAGATGAAATATAGATCTAAAGATGCCTTACTCTGACAAAATGAGTTCAAAAATGACAGTACTTCCAATGCTAAAGTCACTTTACAGTCAAAACTCTTATGCTTAGAGACTCTCAGGTGCACAGGCAGTTCCGCAGCACTGTTGCCAATTTTAAAATGTGACTTAAATTCCAACAACAGTGAAGACTCTGAAGTGTCCTTTTTTTATCTAGCCTTACAGACTTGGCTAAGGAATCAATGGAGGGAAGAAATTAAAACCATAAAACAAGGTCATTTACTTGTGAAGATCAAAACCAAACAATAATGCCTTTGACTTAATGTCCTGAAGTGCAAAAAAGGAAAATATCAAAACATAGAATAAAAAAATAAGAAAGAAGAAAAGCAAATAACAAAAAGAGACATTATACATAAATTTAAAGCAACCAATCTGTATGCCTAATTTTTAAACTGACCATTTTCCCTCATTGAAACACAAGTGGGTTTTTTTCCTGGGGACTGAAATACTAATAATGCCATAGGTAGCAAGCACTAAAAAATCTGATTATTAAATATATAAAGATACCATATTTGGGCATCTTTAAGAGTCCATGCTGTAGAAATATAATGATAGCTAGAATCTCCCCTGCCATTTTGGAGTTTTAATCTGATACAGAACACAGAGTAAAAATTAATGAAAAAATGTATTGGCAAGATTGCAAGAAATCGCTCAAACTGAAGTTTTTTCCTACTATTTCACAAGTAATTTTGGACATACTCATTATAAATATAGGTTTTCATTTTCAAAAAGTATTTAATATAACATTAAAAAAATTATCTATTGTGAATTATTATTGTAATATGTATTTTCCTTTAGCATTTGCAAGAATATTTAAAAAATTACAAAGCTGCCAATGTTTGTGTTAACGTATACCAGTTACCAGTTAAAGAAGTCAAAATTTTATCTGATATGGCAGCTATGCTTTTTTTCTAGCTAGGAGTGCTTACCAGTGCAGCTCTCTCATTACTCTTAATACGTCATCCAAGCTAATGATGAATCAAAATTTTTTTGATGATGCTGTATGAAATTGCTCTTTAAAGGAAAAAGCCATTGATCCTTTTTAAGGGACAGAACCTATGAACACTTGAAAACATGCAGGTTGTCTCAAAATGGATTCACAAAATATTTCTTGTAATTAATAATGTGAAATAAAATTTTTCTTTAATATTTTTTGGCAGATTAATAAGATTTTTAATGGATTTATATTCAGTATTTCCATGAAACACTGATATAGGCTTTGACATGAAGGACGGGTTGCTAAATCTGGAGCCACCAGTATTAATATCGACAGCTATTGTGAAATAGAGAGCAACAGCACATCCATTCCTGGAAGGCTAAACTTCCCAACCTAATAGTACTCACTTATGAAGTAAGACATTTTACCTGTTACTTATATTGATGGATATTTCTCTAAGTAAGGCTTTATTCTACCACTTGGCCATGAATAAGGATGAGGGGCATAAGTTTAACTGGAAACTATTACTAAGAAGGAGAAATTAATAACAGAAAATCTTAAAGAACTGTCTTCCCCTAAAATAAATGCCTTTAATCCCCAATGAAATAGTTTTAAAATTGCTGAGAATCTGACCCTCCCAATTTAAAATATCTTTCAGAAAATGCCGCAAAAGTAGGAATGTGAGTGTACGTAGTCCAGGTTTGGATCAGATTAAAACCAATTGATAAAGAGGAAAATGCAATCAAGATTAAGCAAAAACTCATGAGGAGACTGAGGAGACTAATGAAGCAAATGACAGGTATACTTGAAAGGCAGTATCGAACAAATATGAAAATCAGTAACATGGGAGTAAAGACCATACAGAGGAAAGAGCAGTAGTGGGAAGCTGGTTTAATACTGCTGAAACTTCTGCTTAAACTGGAGAGAGCAGCCTCTCCATCAATACTACAAGCAGCCTGGACCTGTTCCCTGGAGTGACAATACTGGCTGTGTCACACGGGGGCTCAGACTCTCGAAGGGGTGTATGTGGCCTTGTAGGGGGCTTGTCACTGTAATTGGTATCATCATGTTTTAGGGAGGAGCACAGGTACACACAAAGCTGGAGCATCCATGTTTCCAACACAGGTGTGTGCTACTAGGGTATCCCAGAGTGTCAGTAGAGGGATACCAGCCTTTAGCCTGCATGTCCTGTGAGAATGTGTATATGGCTACGCAGCTGTGAATACTTGTTTGGGATCAGAATTCACTGGGATAGTTTACAGAAGTCTATTTAGACATCTGTAGGTGTTTATCAACATTTTGTAGCTTGTTAGTATTGTGGTATATCTTTGACTGCTGGTACTGCTCCTTCTCATATGATTAATTATTATTGGTTACTTATCAATTTTTAATAAATATATACAATTCTGGGATTTTGATTTGATTTTAACAACCTAAAGAATGAGTTTTCCTTTGGGACACAAGTTAATAGGAAGAATATGGCAAAATATCCAGTGATTCACCCACTCAAAGGTGAAAGGAAATGGAACTGATGGTATAACAGTATCTGTAATTGATTTTCTACATGTAGTGAAGAATAAAAGCAAAGAACTGATAGAGCCTGTTCACGTTTCCGGGTACTCCCATTTGTTTTCAGCAGAACCAAATTTCACAGCAGAAACTGGATGAGAGGGACCAATCTGATTTTTCTTTATGCCTCAACATGTGTTATACATGGGGTGAAAAATGACTCCAGGGGCTGCACTCGTGCTGGGAGCCCTGTCCCCGGGGAGGCTTCGCCTGGCAGCCCCCAGGGCAGAGAAAGCTTCCGCGATCGGCCTGCGAGCGACCCCGCCTTGCTGGTGGGGCTGATCCCCGGCTGCCCGGGAAAAAATGCCCAGGAAACTGGGCTCTGGGAGCGGCTTTAGCACACAAAAGCAGGGAGCTGCACCACAACCCGGGGTCATTTCATTTGGGTTTCTCGGAGGGAGCGGGGGCTTGCCCAGAGGCTCAGCTTGGCCCCCCTCGCCTTTTTCTCCCTGCGGTCCTGCTTCTTCCCTGGCTGTCTGTCCTGTCCGCACGTGTCCCGCCC